>NC_022030.1:49764856-49787994 GCF_000317375.1 Microtus ochrogaster | reverse complement strand
AGAGATGATAGATAGATAGATAGATAGATGATAGATAGATAGATAGATAGATAGATAGATAGATAGATAGATAGATAGATAGATAGATAGATAATAAAAAGTCCAATTTGGATGATAGATTACATAGCCATGCTAATCATAGTCCCTCCTTCCTTATTCACATTTTTTAGTCTGCTTACGGCCTGTCCTGGGCATGTAACATTCACAATTACTAGGACTTACAGCTATGCCAGCTATGTATTAAGCTTGGTTTTCTCATTCCCTCGCAAAGATAGGTTCAAGAAAAAAGCCACACATGCACTGAATGGCTAACTCTGGCAGAATAAAGCCATAGATACGTCTGGCTCAGACACCTCTTATCTGTATATTTTTATTCTTTCTTTGTGTTCTAATCATCTTAGCTTCTCTCTTTGGATGTCTTTAGGTGAGACCTTTTCTTTTACCTTGAATGATGGTTATATATCTGTCTAGTATCAATAATGGATGGGACTTACACAATACAGCCTTGGTCTCAATGAGTTTTATATTCTTTAGTACTCAGACCATAAATCCCTTTGTAACTAATTTTTTAAAAATTTTATTCGACAGTCTCATTATTATGGACATGTAGCTCAGGTGTTGAATTTAACTCTTTTTTTTTTTGTCCTAGCTTTCCTTGGGGCAAGCTTCTCAACTATTCAGCCCACGCACTGCTCTGTGCTCTGATACAGTCAGCCACAGTCTGCTGAACACAATTTCCACCCCATGATTAGAAAATGCAGTCCAATCAAAGGCACATCTGCCCCAACATCCTCCATTATAATTTGTGGGCACTGGGTGCCACCTCCCGCATTCCAAACGCAACCAGGCCTTTTGCTCCCATCCGAACTGCACTCACAGATGTGTCTTCCCTTTGGAAAAGAGAATGAGCTTCACTTTCCATGTTCACAAAGAGGGAGTGGATAAAAAGCAAGATGTTTTGACCCTCTACTCGGTGCCTGATGCTCAGGATTGCATTGCCTTTAAACCAGTGCATGATTTTAAGCTCAGGGCTGGTAGTGCAGTCAGATCACTTGGGAACATTTGAAATACACAAACGCCCAGAGCTCAGGACAGACTGATGATGCCAGATCTCGGGGCTTCAGTGTTCCACTAACCTCCCTCAAGTTATTTTTGTCTGCAGTCTGGTTGAGGGATACCAAGTTAAGGGGAGTTTACTGTCACCATAGAGACCTTTGAAGACATTCTAAAAGGGTTCCAAAGAAAAGAATCTGGAAATAAGGTACAGAAGCTTCCCCTCTGTGACAGTAAAAATCCATGGATTATATTATACATTTTCGTAGCTTTTGCAATCTCTGCTTCTAGAAGAATGACGAACACCCCCTTGCTGCTCCATGGACGACCTATAAGATGAGTAGCCACATTTCCATTTGTGTTTGTGCTTCTGCTTTTCCTCACATCATGCCGTGATCAGCCCCTTTTAGCTGTGTGGCTCAAGATGAGTTCCCGGACTTTTTCCTGGACCCCTGTGTTCTGTGACATACCAGCACAGACCTTTCCTGGTACTGTTAAGACTACGTGAGGCAATATTTGAAACAAAAACAAATCAAATAAACAACCAAAAAATCCCTACTAAGGTTAAATATAGACATTTTTGAAGACACAGGCTTTCATATTTCTTCCTTAATTTTGGCCTAAGGATAAGAAAGAAGCATTGGAAAAGAGAATTGCATCATTCAAAACCCTTATCAAAATGGAACTGCTATTGTCAATAGGGTTTGCTGGCCTATTCTGCTTTGTTCGTTTGCACATTTTTCCAGCATTATTTTTTATGGAAAGGTACGTGGGACACCATAAAAATATGAAGTCCCTCCATTGTAGATCTGAGAAATGAACTCTTTGGAAAGGATAGAATGAAAACCTACTGTCATAGGTCCTTTTTAAATAGTGGTTGAGAAGCCCCGACTGGGGACCCTTGCTTGCCTCATAGTCTGAATTAGGCATGCGACCCAGATTGGTGACTGGTCACTGTGTTTTCCTCACAACATTCAAGATTTCTGTCTTCCGTTAGGTGAAAGCTCCATCTCCAGTGATGACCTTAACTTAAATCTTCCCAAATAACTTACAGTGCTTACCTGTTATTGGCAAAGAATCCTGAACTGCCTTGATCCAATAATTTCATTAATGCCAAGCAATGGTGCCATAAAGAGAGACTCATAATTGAGCAGAGTTATAACAATCACCATCACTATCCTCAGAGGGCTTACCCTCAATTATGCACACCTTCTGCCGCTGTCATTGAGTTCACCTTTCAGAGCATGCTCAGCTAGGCATGGTAATTATGTCTGTGTTCTATAAATGGAATATGAGACAGTCTTAAGGAGCCATATTTCATATTGATACCCAATTACATCTGCGGTGTTTTTTTTCTCCTTGGTTTAAAAGGAACTGGTGATGAAGGTTAATGATTTAATTAAGTCCACTGCCCATCCCCACAACACCCCTAAGATTACTCCGGAATGAAGCCTTGCATAGCTCATAGGAGGTGCAGGGAGAAAGGGAGGCACAGGATGGCAGCTTGGCTTTTTCAGCTGATGACAGTTTTATTATTGCAACGTGAACTAGCAACACTGGCTCAGGGAGTTGCAGGGGAGCAGTCATGGTTGCCAAAGTTCACGTTAAACTATGCTGATGAAGAAAATGCTATGAGTGACCAGTCAAGCAATAAAAATTCTTCTCTTGACAGGAGCAAACATCTTAGTCTAAGTACCACTGAATTCTTTATCCAGCTGCTCAAGATTTGAGGACAGTGTGTAACCCATACTGTATGTTCAGGGGCGGTAGGCATGCTTTAGACACAGTTTTCTTTTTCCATCTCACAACAAGTGGCATTGGCCAAGACTCTGTCCAATAAAGAATGGTAGGAAGCAATTTGGATACAACGTCTAATGTACCACTCACCTGCTATGCAATCAGCCATTTCCTCCTTTGTTCTAATCATTAGTCCAGAGCTCGCTTACGTTCCTCTCATAAGCAAAGTACGTGGGAGGAATCCATTAGCAAGCATGCACTTGAAGTGCATCTGTGAGAACAGGCATAGGCTTCCATCTCCACAAAGGCTGTGCTTTAGAAGCAGGGAAAGTTACAAGAAATACCTGAGCGGCTCACTCTGTGAGAAGAGAGCAAAATCTGGGGAAAACAAAGGAGATGAGACTGTTGGGACTGACAACAGAGGGAAGGGGGATGCTCTACATCCCTGAGATGTGCTTTGAGCAGCAGTAGAAAACTGTCTGCCTTTGCCGCAAGACAGTGGGAGGACTGGTCCAAGCAGAAGGCAAAGGCTTTGACGAGCTTCTAAGGCAAGAGTTCAAGAAACAGCTGGCTCAGGAGGAGCCTATGAATGAGAATGAAGGGGGTCAGAAGAGCAATGATAAGTTTACATGAGGCCTTAAGTCACTGTGGAAGCTCACATTCCCATTGAGTAAAAGAGGAGTCATTGCAGGTTTTAATTGAAAGAGTAGCAAGATACAACTTAAATTTTCAACGATTATCGGTGGCTCTTTGTGGTGGGCTGGAGGGACTACAGAAAAGCATAAGCAGAGGGGTGGCACTTAAACTTCAAGTCTTAGGTTTCTTATTCAGCTTAAGGCTCAGTAAGCTCTTACTACTGACTATTCCATTGTTACAATGCTTAAAATGGTCCTGTATCTTCGATCCACACCCACTGCAATGATCACTATTTGGAAAACAACAGTTTCCAAATTTCTGCTATGTCTGGTTGACCACACCCAGTCAATGTAATTATGCCACAGCTAATCTTCAAGGTTCGACAACTCTCTAGATTCAGGTGCAGGGTGAAAAGAAAGCTTTGTCCAGTATCGTCTCTGATCCTACAAGACCACATTGGCCAGGCAAGGTGAGTTTTCTCTGCCCACTTCCTTCCTTCTGGAAACTACATTCAGGTTTTTTTTAAAAATGGGGTTCACAGTGATACTGTTTCTCCTGCCTCCTTTGTTACTGTCTAATAAAACCCACCTTTCTCTTCTCCATTAAGTCCTCAAGGCTGAAATGAGAACAGTTATTTCACTAAAAGCTTGCTGACAACGTAGATAGGAACAAGACATGTTGCTCATTATTAACTACAAGTTGTATCTGTAGTACAAAGTAGACTCTAAATATTATATATTTCATCTTTTCTCGCTGTTCAGGGGAACAAAAAATCCAAAAGATACTCCTGAGATGACTTTTACTCTCTCAGACCTAACAAGTTCCCAGATTTGCTTTGTGTACAGTGCTCAGTGAGCTCTGATAGGGTGATAGGAAGATGGCTGAGAAGCTGGATTTGATAAAGCCCATCTGTGAGTCTATAGAAATATGCGGACCACAGTGTTGCTTAGGAATTCTGGATTGGTACTTGTGCAACAGCCTTTGTAATTTTTAGACAATTGCTAGGAATTAAAATCCAGAGGCGTGATTTGCAGCTCCAAATATCCCCCCAAAATAGAAATTTGTGAATTCTTTTGCCCTGACAACACTGATGTTCTGCATAAAATTCCATAAAGAACAGAATATGTCTCATGTTTTCTAAATAGCATCAGTGCTGAGTTATATGCAATGTACATTAGTAAAATCTCATTAGAGATCAGCATTGTATCTTACCTTTATGGTGTATGTACTTTGAAGACAGTATTTCATCTGGTGAAATGGCTCCAGATTAAAAACTATCTTATTAATTATGAATTTTCATCCGATGACAAAAATTTATGGTCATAAAATTATAAGAATGATTTTTCACTCATTGGACTATCAAAAATAGCATGCTACTTTAATTTCACACTGGCCTGAGACCCACAATAGTGCTTATTGATATAAAGGTAAAAGGATATATATATATATACATATATATATATATGTATATATATATATATACTTCCTGATGAGATTTCAATATTTCTACCAGATGACAGAAATCTATGAGGACTAGGGACTGGACCTACAGTTATTTTATTTTATTTTATTTTACATAGAAGAAATAAGGTTTACGGAGGAGATATAATGAGAGCTCTTTCTTACGTTTTCACCCTGGGCCATCTGGAGATTAGATACGGCGAGGGCTGTTTTCATGAAGGCTGTGTGTGTAACTTGTCTTCCTATTGCTGTGCTCTCAAGAGAACTGCCATTTGGCGGATTTACTCCACCTGCTGAATTAATCTGCATTTTATTCGTGCTTTTGTTCTTTCCCATCCATGTGAATTCTGAAAGACTCAGTTTCATTTGGACTCTTGTGACTGTGATTGGTAAAATCTGAAAATAAATCAATGTCATGTGTTATTCCTAATAGGTTACTAATGACAGGATATCCTACCTAAGATGGCTTCCTTACACCAACAAAAATCTGTGTGGAAGTTTCTTTCAGAATCAAGCTTCTGTCGGCTTGTCTTGTCACTTGATTAATATTTCCTCAGTACACTTTAACTATAAAACAAAAAGGGCAAGGGAGATGACTCCGTGACTATGATGTTGACTCTGCAAATACAAAAACCTGAGCTCTGATCCTCAGAGGCACATAAGTCACATGCCTGAGGCACTCAGCTGTAATGGCAAGGCTTCTGCTGTGAGATGGGGAGTAGACAGAGGGGAGTCATTGGCAGGCCCAAGTCAGTTAGCCTGGTCAGTATATACCTATACCTATACCTATACCTATACCTATACCTATACCTATACCTATACCTATACCTATACCTATACCTATACCTATACCTATACCCAAGAAGCAAGAGACCCACTCTTTCAAAAAGTAGAAGATCAGGACCAACAAACGCCTAAGGGTGCCCTCTGACATCCACATGTGCACTGGGCTCATATACAGAAGCATGCAACATACACATGTATACACATTACACTTTCACACATAGAACATTTTACAAAATAAAAAAAAAGAGTAGAAGAGCCAGGTGACATGGCACACGGCTTTAATCCCAACCCTTAGGAGGCAGAGACAGGCAGATCTTTTTTATTTTGAGGCCAGCCTGGTCTACAAGAGCTAGTTCTAGGACAGTTAGGGCTGTTCTACAAAGAAACCCTGTCTCAAAGAAACAAGAAAACAAAATAAAATGAGTAGAAAGATAAAATAAAATCCATTTCCCAACCTAGAAACTCAGGCAGGTAATAGTGTACTTCATGTCAAATTTCTAACCATGTACACATAAACAATAGCAAGAAAAAGATGAAGGAAAGAGGGGAAGATAACAAAATAACCGTGGTCTTAAGATACATAGTCACACTTGTGGAGGAGATGTGGCTGCTGGGTGTGTAGGAAATGTTTCTATGGTATTTGCTAATTGCTGTAACAGTTGTGTAAAGGTTCAGGCTCACAAGGTAGAGTTGCATAAATTGACCCATCCAGGATATGACAAAAGAAGATGGCCTCCATATAACACTAGGGTGACCTTGCCTGGGAGGATAAAAGGCTGCAAATGGTGATTACAGGTGGAGTAATCCACAGTCTGAGAATCTTCTTATGTCTGAATCTGAGACAGTGGGACAAAGGACATCAACAGTGTCTGTTGCTAGGAAGAAACTGAATCTCAAATTGAAAAACAATATGCGGCTTCAGAGAGAAAGAGCTGATGGAAAAATATTTGAATTAATTAAAGAAATAACAGGGTTTTTCTTCAGTAGGGATTTTTTCATAGGCATATTTCAGAACATCTGTGCTGTTTCCATGGAGATGCTGGGAGGTTTGTTGTGAATATACCATATGAGCAGGAAAGAAAAGTACCTGATGAGAAACTAAATATCCACTTTCCCGGAGAGTCGCAGAAACGCTATGGCCTCTTGTCTTGGTAGAGGGTGTTTCCATTGCTGTGTGAGTAATGCCAAACTCAATAGACATTAACCCTTTTTGGAATACTGATACCCCTCCTAGAAATTTTACTAACGGGTCTTAGTTGTGATGCCTATTAGATGAAGTGACCTAGTTTGGAAAGATCAAAAAGTAAAAGAAAGTTCATCTACTTAAAGATTTTCAAAATAATAATGATTCATCCAAGGATGCCAACTCAGAACAAAAGCCATTCTGAAAAGCTTTATATATCAAATTCTGTTTTTTTTTTATATGAGACATACTCTGCCTTATAAGGCCATGGTGTCTGTTATTTTCCTCTCATTTGCCTCTAAAGTGCAGATGTACCTGTAAACCATTAGTTGTTTCTTATTTTAACCTAAGTTTCTATCAGGATGGAAAAGACAGTAAGGAGTTTCTGCACTCAAGGCCATTTCTGTGTTTGTGTTCAGCCCCTCTTCCCCTCCTTAGGTGTCATAGAAGGAGCTGCCTGGCCTCCCTGCTTCTCTGGACTTTCTAGGGATCCTCTCACCTCCTCAGTGATTTCTCATGCTCTTCCAATCTTACTCTCTTTGAAACTGAGTCTATTTCAATACTGACTCTCCTCATTCTCTCTGTTGCAATGAGATGACATCAAATCCTCCATCCCTCAAAAGACTCTTCTAGGGGTTTTTGCATTCCACATCTTGAGTTAAATGTTCTTAAATCATCTTAAATTCATTTTTGTTTATGTATAAGCAAATAGTATAATTTAATCTTTTGCATATATACATTCAACTAATCTAGCACTCCCTCTATTCACTGTGTGTTTTCAGAAACTTTTTATGGAAATAAGCTGGCACACAGGTGTATGTTGGGTTCTGGGTTCTCTACTGAGTTTCACTGATTTGTGTGTCAGTGCATCTAAGACATGCGCCTTCAGAACAGTCAAAGATAAAGAGGATGCAACATTAAATTCTAGAGTTTGGCACACTATTGGGCTAGCTAGGTAACACTACTAGAGCACCACTTACTAGTTCAGATAGAACAAATGGAAAGTTCTAGAATTTCTCATGAAATGAGCATGTGTCTACAAGTGTTAATGCACTTTGGGGTTGTTTTATACCTGTTCTTAAAGAAAAAATAAAGCCAACTTAATCTCAAGAACTGCTCCCGAGGCACCAATATTCATGAAAATACAGCAGTCTAATATTGTGATGAATATAGTAACAGATACTGAATATTATTAGACTCTACCTGTAAGTGATATTTAATGCAAAGTAATGCCTTAGCTGTGAATGACTTTTAAGTGACTACCTTTGGTTGGTTTCAAACACTCTTAGACTGTTAAAGACAAAACATGTTCAAAGTAGAGGAGACCATCGTGTGCATACCCGGACATCACATTCAGTAGTTCATTCAACTTTCAAAGCAATTTTATGTGGTGTTATTATTATTATCATATTTCTTAGGTGAAAAATCTGTTTCATGAGTTGTTCACAAACATACTAATGGGATTCTTAGAGGAAATAAGCGTCTCATCCTTATCTTTGTCTTCAGTATATACAAAAGGGGCTCACAGCAATCTAACACATAGTTCTGTCTTTGCCCTGGTGAATGATTCATAGTGAGTAGACACTCGGTGCTTATTGAATCAGTGTAAATTGGCTGAATTTGTATCTTTCTATTACCCCATGGTACCCAGAGCTGTATACTCTGCAAATTGAAACAATGGGTAGCATTATCCATTCTATCCATTTTAACACCCAGCAAGTTCTAGGAAGTTCCAAATAACTTTGAGCTTTAGAAATTTACCTTTAATATTTGAAATATTTGGGGTTTTGCATTCCAGATCTTGAATAAAATGCCTTTACTTCATCTTAAACTTATTTTTGTTTATTTATATGCAAATGCTATAATTTAATCTTTTGCATATATACATTCAACTAAGCTAACACTGACTCCTTCCACTGTGTGTTCTCAGAGGCTTTGTTTGTTTGTTTTGTTTTTTCTTTTTTTATTTATTTTTCCATTCAAAAATTTACACTTCCCCTCTTCCCATTCCCTCCCACTACCCCACTCACTCTCCTCCCTCCCACTCCCTCCTTAAGAGAGGGCAGGGAATCCTGCCCTGTGGGAAGTCCAACCCCCCCACCCCCCACCCCCACCCCTGCCCACATATCCAGGCCTAGGAAGCTTTGCATCCAAATAGACTAGGGTTCCAAAAAGTCAGTACATGTAGTAGAAACAAGTCCCACTGTCTTTATCAGTGGCTTCTCAATCAGCCCCCATTTTCATGAAAATAATGTGGTGATCATCTCAGTAAGTGACATACAAAGTTAAAATGAGATAAATCGCTAAAAACAAAGTAAGGTACTGTACCACAATACTTTCATTATTATGAAAGGCTTTTAACTGATTGCCTTGTAGTTGATTCAAACACTTCCAGGTTTGTTGCTGTTGTTGTTGTTAAATGCACAACCATACGGATAGATGCAAAACATGTAATTGATCAAAGAAAATATTCATATAAATGATAAATATTTAATATCATAACCAGATTAAGCTGCTACAAGTATGTCGATAAGCCTTGCCAAAGTTCTTTTGAATGGGTCATAATGGCAACATTCAGTAAAATAGAACAGAAAATTGAGTATCATGAAATTTGGTTGGATCCTAGTCTGTTATATTTCTGCATTGAAACTATTTTTCATGAATGTTATTTTCAAATCTATAATAAATAGAAAAAATAAGATAAACCCCATAGGAACTTGACAGAGTTATTATTATTCAGTTTGTAGGGAACAGCAATAATTTGTATAAATGGGCATGGTCGTCTTTAAGGAGGGGCTCTGAGATATATATTATCTTTACCATTCCTGCCCAAAGGAAAGAGCAAAGCAAGCACAGCATGATCAACCACCTTGTGTGAGGAGGTCCTATCCGAAGGTCATGTATGCACAACTGGTATTTCTTTTCCAAGGTCTCTGCCATTTGTCACTTCTTTCTATAGTTCCCTGTCTGAAAGAAAAAAGGCTGGTCAGAAGTTCAAATCCAACTGTCTCTGCTGGCTTTGTTCTATAGAACACCACGTTTCATCACACTTGTATTTAATACAAGCAAATAGGAATTGTGGTAAAGTAAAGAAGTTGATAAAATTTAGAAAACAAAGTTCTTTATCAAAGATACAATCATTCCTAAAGCTATTCTCAACATTTTTGTAAAAGAAAAAAATTTAGAAATTATCAAGATCTTGATGTACAAGCTACATAATAAATGATATAGATACAAAATATGTATAAATATAAATATGAATGATTTGGATGATACATACATACATACATACATACATACATACATACATACATACAATTGTTACATGATGTAATTGTAGATAGACATCCCCCAGGGCTGACTGGGTAAGTGCCTCACCACTGAGCTACACCCTCAGCCAATCTTATTATGTTACTACATACATATATATTGACTCTGCTATGAATAGTTATAAATTAACATTGAGGATGCAGAGATGGCTTGGAGGTTAAGAGCTCTTACTGCTCTTGCAGAGAACCCACATCATGAAGATCACAATTACCTGTAACTCCTGCTACAGGAGAAGGGAACCAATGTATTCTTCTGGCTGGGGCTGGACCATGCCTGTGGGGTCCATAGATACACTCAGACACATGTACTTATACACAAGATAAATACATCTTTACAAAAGAAGTGAAAACTTTACCATTTTTTGACATTTTTTGTTTTTAGATTTTAGTCTCTTTCCCTTTTTCATTATTCCTAAAGGGATTCAATCTCCACGTTTTATATAAAGTGGAGAAGACCTTCCTTGCTTTTGCTTATTTCCATTGCTAAATTGTTACTTTGATGCACATCTTTTGACAAGCATTTGACAACCAGTGCTAAGGTTTGTTTGTTTGTTGTTTTTGTTTGTTTTCGGTTTGTTTCTTTGTTTCTTGGGAGCTTTGCTATTATTTGGTTTTTGTTTGTTTGTTTGTTATTCTTGAGTTTGTTGTTTAACATTTTGTTCCTTGAACTAATACATCTATTAGAAGTCTGTTGACTGGCCAAGTATGAAGTATTAGCTACATTGTCTTCTCCATCCCCTTCCGCTAAAGAGTGCTGGGTTATTTCCTCTGTTATTTGGAAAGAACAGCAGTATCCACTCCTGATTTTTTTATTATGGAGAGTGGCAAATTTGAAATTGATTTCATATTTTTTTGACTCTCTTCAAGGTATCTTTTTTGCACCTTACTTGTGTATATAATTCTTTCCTTTATTCCTGAACTTCAAAGCGTGCTTCTTTGTTGACTACTGTGCTTCAGGTATTCTCGCAGACACACATTTTCAGCCTGCTTGTTCACAGATTTATGTCAGAAAAGTTCCCTCCTCCAGTCTTTAAGCATATTTTTCAATTCCTTTGTAGTCTGTATAATGAATTCCTATGCCCTGTGTTCATGTATTCTCCATAACAATCCGCCTGCCTTTGTTCCCTTCTCAGTCAGGGATTGCTGTTCTTGAAACTTCCAAGGAAAAGGATGGAGTCATATTTGTATTATTTTCTGGAGTTTCTGGTGTGCTTTATCATCTCTAGAACTTTCTGTGTTGTGTTCTTTTCTGTTTTCTGTTCACAGCCAGCTTGGAATTTGTCTCCGGGAATTACTGTCATGTGATCTCTCCTTCCAATCCATCAGCCTTCCTTTGAGCTTTCCCTGAAAAACAATACAGCAACAAAACATGCCACATATGATTATCTCATGCTGTGAAATGTTATTTTTGTTCATTTTGATGCTTTTTAATCAGCAAGCCTCACTTCGTGCCAATTATAGCTTCTATGTGAATTCTGCTGCTTCTATTTCCATCTCCTCTATTTCTACCCCACCTATGTCTCTGCACAAGTCTCATGACTATTGCTCCTGAAGCAGAGAGAGGGAAGCCACTGGAAATGTCTTCAACTCTTCCCTCACATAATATGAAACCATTTCACAGCATCTGTCTCTGGGCATATCTTTTTGTCATGTTCCTTCTTTGTTTTGGTAGCACATGTTTTTCAGTTTTGAGTATCCAAGTACCAATAACATTCAAGGGCAAGAGTTCTGCCCATTCCTTGCTCAACCTTGGCTCCCTTATGATGTCTGTGCTGTCCTGTGTCTCTAAGTAGTACAGTCAGGTAGACATGGTACTGTTAAGATGGATCCTCCTTCATCTGCACATGCCCAATCTATTCCTCACAATTCTATAAGGACACATTTAAACACTAGTTCCTGGGCTCTGGGATCTAACCAATTGGTCTGTGGGTCAGACAACTTTCACTATAAAACTTAATCCTGATTCTTGACAAGAATCTGAGAATGTATGCATGGCCTTGAGTATTTTCAGCTGCTTTAGTGGAGATGTCACAATTCAAATGCATATGTTTTGGGTTTGTGACCATTCTTTTGTTTATTTGAGAATTTTTGTTTTATCCATCATTTGTTTTCTGGAATGGGTTTGATTGAGAAGTTATTTTGAACCCATGAATCAGTTTATCAGTTATGTGTAGGTATGTATGTTTAAATCCTTAAATTAATTCTTTATGCCAACCATCTAGTCCTCTAGTTTTTGTGAGAATTATATTTTTCTTTCTGTTTAACTTTATTATCTACTACAGAGAAAGAAACCAATACATACCTCCCCTCCCAAATAAATCCAGAAGTCAATAAGCAAATATTGTTCTTAGAAATTCTTCCAGCAATGGTGTCTACTTAAAATGGTAAGACCAACATGACCCTGTTCTTGACACATAATTTAAGTTTAATTCTAGATAAAAGGAAAAATAAAGAGATAAGGAATATGAGATAAATTGAGGTATATGATAGCACAGGAGGTAGGGAATCTTTTCTAGAAGGTTCTCCAACCCCATATTATCCTAGCCTATATTTCAGTATATACACTCTAGTCTACTGTTTATGACATTGCAAAATTAGCAAATTTTCTTTTATACTTTTTCATTCATGAGAAAAAATGATACTTGAGATAGTGTTTTTGGATAATACTTAGTATACAAAATAAATGAATATAATGCAAATAAGGGTTATAAAGAGTTCTAAGAAGCCCAATATTCCTTTGCATACACTTACATCTTCTGATAACCTTGGAAAAAATCAAGTTTTCTTAGGAAATCTTTATTTAATTAAAAGCAATGAATACTTCTGAAGTAGAGATTATCTGATTTAGAACCAATAATGTGTTAAAAAAATAATAAAAAAAGAACCAATAATGTTATATTCTATCACAATGATAAGCATCATCATATCAGGACTGTAAAGCACATGACTAATCTCAACTGTGGACAGTATTCCTTACTAAAAGCATATTGAATCATAAACCTTTAATAAGACGCATTTTAGTTAAGCTATGTTTTCTGATAATAGAAGAGTTTTATTCAATTGTAAGTTCAGTATACATTTAGGGTCAAAATATTAAGATAGCACTTGGAAAATATACTTAGATTTTTGCTACATTAATTTATTTTGTGAGTATGTGGTCCACAGAGCACACGTGTGGAAGTCAAACAATAACTTGCTGAAGATGCACCAGATAGGTCCCAAGGATAAAACGCTGGTAGTCCGGCTCACAGAAAGCACCTTTAGGCACTGAACCATCTCATTGGCCTGGAAGATGCAAATAAAATAAGGTTAAATAATGTTTAATGCAATATATAATCACTATATAATCACCGTTAAGGTGCTGACTTATTAATTGTAGAATCGTTTCCATGTTTATCCCTCGAGGTCTATTGGTAAACACATTGGGACTGGAAAATGTAAGGCCATTTTCCCCCTGCATTTTGGTGTTCTGACCTGGGTTTTTCCTCCAAATACTCCAGAAAGAAATCCACAGCATATGCCATGGAAACTATGAGGTCATTGGCAAATTTATAACATTATGTTAGATAAGGAAAACCTTTGAATTCTTTTCAGACATGAGATCATTAGCATTAACCTACCTTTAATTTTACATTTGATATTATAAGCGTGATCAGCTTCCTGGATCTTTGTATCTTATTCCAAGCATAATTACCCTTGTCACAGAAGACCTCTGAGCAGCATCAAGAGAACACATAAAGCCTGCATGGACATGTTGTTACTTTAGTCAACCTTCACCAATGATCACACATAATACTTACTGATCTCATTCAATAGCCAAAGCATTGAGAGAAAAGTTAACAATCATAGTTTCCCTAAAATTGCAAATGCTTGCAAGCCCCTTCTAGGGAATGATAAAGAAGTCTTGCGATGCTGAAAGTCCCATGGAGGAATGTTTGAAGGCCATTTTGAAACATCCATATCAAACATGTAAAATTCATTCTGATTGGTGTCACATGACAAAAATAGTTGCTATGTCACCCATTAACTCATGTGTTCCACACTGAATTAGCCTCCATCAGCCTTTCCAGCCTGGGCTTCAAGAAAGGTAGACAATTAAACAGAAAGCCTCACTCCTTGGGCTTTAAGAGACTGGAAGGCATAGGCTGACCATCAGACACCATCTGCTGCCTCCACCCACACCTGGCTCCCTGACATTAATCTAAAGAGAGTGGTCCCTAGAGGCAGGAGGTTCATTATGAGACAGCATGGTGCCTCCCAATTTATAGATGGTAATCACCATTGAGGTTGTTATGAAAATGTTTGCCAAGCACGCCTTTCTGTTACAGCAAAACCAGCCATTTAATCAGATTTCAAGTACTGGAAATCACCCTTTAAAATCAATTTTGAAATAGATTTGAATGTATGGGAAATTTTGGAAATAGTGCAGCAAGGTTCTCTCCTATTGGCTTTGGAAATATGTGTCTGAATTAATAACCTGATAATAGTATACTGCCAGTGACTTTTTAAAAACCTCCTCATTTTATTTTTTCCTTCTTGCATTGCAGGCCCTTGTTCAGGTTCTCTAAGGTTGTTTTTCACCATGATTCTTCTAATAGTCATTGTTTTGACTGTTTTGTATGTTTTGATAAATGTCTATCAAGTGGCATTTGTAAGTCTCACCTTTAGCCTGAGCTTTTGGGTTTAAGATGTAAAAGGCCAAGGAAGTGAAACAGATCTGCATGACACTGTGCCAAGAGGGTATACTGGCACAATACTGATTCTGTCCTCCTGGCCATGTTGTTATGAGGGTTTTCCATAGTGAAGTCAGATGTGCTTTTTTCTCCCATTCTATGCTGTGCTTTCATGAATGAAGTCACTGTGTGCAGCTTACACTAAAGAAGTGGATATCAGCTCTAAGGTTTTAAGAGTGTGTTATCTATGACATTTTTGGAACCTATTTCCATAGGGGATTCATTTGTTGTATTAATCCAAATCTCTGAGCCAATATTTATTGAAAGTAGGAAATACATCAACTTTAATTCAGACAGTACCAAAAGCTAATTGTCACTTTCTACATCAAATAATTTCCTACTTCCCCAAAGGCATTTTCCTTTAGAGCTGACATCTAACTCACTGAGCTCTTTGGCAGAAGGTGTCTTCTCTGTAATACCCCTCTCTTCTGTTTTTCATTTAGTGGGGAATCAGCAAACGGCACATTGTAATGTTGCAGTGTGTTTTCTGCTTACATGGATTTTATTCTTCTGTGATTAACTATAAATTGTTTTATACTCCACAGTTCAACTTAAGTCAAAAGTTACTTATTCATAATTAGGTTATATCCTTGCTGACTCTCTTAAGACAGTTTTAAAAGATCTAGGTAGACCTGTGAATAGCATGTGACCTAAAATGACAAAATTAATCACTGTAATGCATTAGGTTGGTATAAGTATTAATATAAATAATTTATGCACAAACACATGTTAATAAACAGTATAATCTGCTATAAAACAGGATATATTTGAAGGCTTGGTTTTATTTTTATTTATGTGTATGTTTGTTGTATCTATTAGGGTACATGTATGTATGCCACATGTATGGTGTGCCAAGGAGGCCAGAAGAGAATTTCATATCCACGTGAGCTCATGTCATAGATAGTTGTGAGTCACACAACATGGGTGCTGAGAACCCAAGGGTCATCTGAAAAAGCAGAAGGTACTCCTAACCACTGAGACATTTTCCAAATTCTCAAACCAGTTTTGAAAAGAGAGGTCTTTTATATTGAGGTTCAGGGAAAATGTGAGCAGGTGTGGGAAGTCACACCTGCAATCCAGACATCTAGGAGGTTAAGGCAGGAGGACTGTCATAATTTTGAGTCCAATTTAGTCTTTAAGTGAGTTCTAGGCTTTGCCTAGCCTAGAGAGTAAGACTGAGTTTCCGTCTCAAACATGTGTTTCAGCACTATTCTTTCAATGTCTGTTAGTATTGATGTGTGCCAAGCCTTATACTGCGAGAAGAACATTAAGAGGAAAGAACAAGGTCCTTCTCCCAAGGATCATCAAAACCTGTGGGAGCTACTTTCACAACAAATTATCTATCACCATGGATACAACACTAGAATCTTGACGTTTTAAAGATGCTTATATGAGTGCAGTTTTACTGTTCTGTTGTTTTATATTAATTTTAACTTAA
The DNA here is from genome assembly GCF_000317375.1 of Microtus ochrogaster. NCBI lineage: Eukaryota > Metazoa > Chordata > Mammalia > Rodentia > Cricetidae > Microtus > Microtus ochrogaster. Next base: position 49,771,638 of record NC_022030.1, on the reverse strand, counting down.
AAGCATTACATCGTATGTGTATCACACACACACACACACACACACACACACACACACACACCTTTGAGACAGGATCTCATGTAATCCAGGCTGTTCTTGAACTTGTCATTAAGCCCAGATGACTTTGAAGCTTTGATTCTTTTTCCTTTACCTCCCAAGTTCTGAGATTACAGGTATCAACAACACCAGTTTAACGTTATGCTGGGAATTGAACCTAGAGTTCCATGCACACTAGGCAAGCACTCTTAATAGCTGAGTAACACATATAGCCACCAAGTACAGTTATATATCTTGCTCCTAATCATTTTTATAAAATCAAAGACAAAAATATTATGGTATTCTTTATTAAGCGAATAGAGACAAATTTTAATGCCATAAATAAATGATAAGTTGATTAAGGGTTAAAGCAAACTTCTCTATTTTTCCCAAGCAGAGGAATTCAATAGAGAACTTATTATGATGTCTTGGTGCTTTGAAATACAAGTCAGAAGGGTAAGTACTGGAGGAAGCAAGATTTGAGCTCCTTTATTTATTTATTTATTTATTTATTCATTCATTCATTCATTCATTCATTAAAGATTTCTGTCTCTTTCCCGCCACCGCCTCCCATTTCCCGCCCCCTCCCCCAATCAAGTCCCCCTCCCTCCTCAGCCCAAAGAGCAATCAGGGTTCCTTGCCCTGTGGAACCTCCATCCAGGTCTAGTAAGGTGAGCATCCAAAATGCCTAGGCTCCCACAAAGCCAGTACGTGCAGTGGGATCAAAAACCCATTGCCATTGTTCTTGAGTTCTCAGTAGTCCTCATTGTCCGCTATGTTCAGCGAGTCCGGTTTTATCCCATGCTTTTTCAGACCCAGGGCAGCTGGCCTTGGTGAGCTCCCGATAGAACATCCCCATTGTCTCAGTGTGTGGGTGCACCCCTCGCGGTCCTGAGTTCCTTCGTGCTCTCTCTCCTTCTGCTCCTGATTTGGACCATGAGATTTTTGTCCGGTGCTCCAATGTGGGTCTCTGTCTCTGTCTCCTTTCATCGCCTGATGAAGGTTAATATTTAGGAGGATGCCTATATGTTTTCTTTGGGTTCTCCTTATTTTGCTTCTCTAGGATCACTAATTATAGGTTGAGCTTTTTTCAATGTGAACTCAAACCAGTGTTTCCCCGGGGGCTTTCATCAGAGCTTCAAAGTCCAACAAGCCACTATCACACTGTCCTAATATTTTTGATAAAAGTCTCAGTGCTCAGTCCCAGCCTCAGAATGAAGAAAAGAAGCTCCTGTCATCTCTCCAATGCTGAAGGATCATAAAGCAAGAGCAGGCACCCTGTGGGAAGGAGTCCGGAAGAGATGCTCAGAAATCACGGTTGCTTTTCCCTTTAACCCCAAACTGGTGAGGCTTTCAGGCCTCGCTATTCTCTTAGATACGGGCACCTGCTAACTCACTCTTTACACTCAGGATAAAAGTCTGGCCGGGCGGCGGTGGCGCACGCCTTTAATCCCAGCACTTGGGAGGCAGAGGCAGGCGGATCTCTGTGAGTTCGAGACCAGCCTGGTCTACAAGAGCTAGTTCCAGGACAGGCTCCAAAACCACAGAGAAACCCTGTCTCGAAAAACCAAAAAAAAAAAAAAAGAAAGTCTGTTGTGTTGAAAGAGCCGGCTACATAAGTTGCTAAGAGTAGTTACAGATAAAATTTCAGGATCTTTTATTCACGAGCATTAAATATTTCAAGATGGCAATCACATAACCTTAAAGCAAGGGCCATTCCTTCTGAAGTTATGACCCTATGGAAGTATCTAATCACAGGGCCTTGAGCAGTTCCGTGGGGGTGTGGCATCTGCAACAGCATTCAACAGCAAAAATGTCACAAATCAGACTGCTTTTGTTTCCGAGGAGCAGTTAGACCTGGTAGAGAACTAGCCATCCCACAGAAGCCAGTGCTGAGTGGAAAAAGGCAGGTGGATTCTTCCTGTAGCCAGAGACCTCATACACAGCAATGTCACAGGGAAGCAAGGGGAAGGGGGGCCTCAGAGCTGCAGTTCGAACAAACAGAAAAAGTAAAGCAGAATTCGCCATTGTCATTGTTCTTTGCAGGAGGATGGGAAAACTGAGACAGAAAGAAAACTGGGGCAAAGAGCTGTGTATGCACCTGGATGAGTGTTTTACATGAATCTGAATTCACCAGAGTGACTGATGCCTGAGGAGAGCGTTGGAGCTTCTGGAACTGAACTTACAGACAGTTGTGAGCCGCTGTGTGCATCCTCAGTAAGAGCAAGGAATGTGCTTAACTGCTCAGCCATCTCTTCGGCCCCAGCAGTGAATTCTTTATGAACATGATTGCATAATGAGGCAGGGTCATTCAGAGGCCTGTGTTTAATAATCAAACAGCCCTGTGTGAAAGTCTACAGCAGGATTCAAATCTGCCCCTGAATAGAAGGCCACCTGACCGCCACCCTGGCACACACTCTAATGTCAAGAAAGGGCTGAGAGCCAGCCTGCCCTGCCCAGGGCCATCACCACCACCAGCAGCAGCAGCAGCAGCAACAGAAGTAAATGCAATGGCAGGGATCTCAGAAGTTCTCTTCCCTTTATACAACTGCTTTCACCCAATTCTCACTTTCCCTTTCTGTTGCTGGAATCCTGAGCATCTCCAAATACGACCCTTTGTGCACCCTGACAAAAGTGTGGGAATGACAGTCATGTCTTTGACATGGGACCCTGGAGAACTTTGTACATATTGAGAACCACAGAATCTGACAAGATTCCAGATAGAGGGGCACCCCTCTTTCTTCAAGTCTCTGCAGGGCTGAACAGAGAGAGACATTCATAGACCAGGTATCTCCTTACTGCTGACCCTCATGTTTCCCAAGAGATTACGGTAGATATTCTTTGTCAGGGTCTGGCATCCCCAGAGATGTGGTCCAGCCAGAGAAGTCAGCTTCTATCACACTGCCAGCTCCAGTCTCTTTGGCATGACAATTTTTGAAAACTATTTTTAAAGATTAAATATCCGGAAAAAAATTGAAAAAGAAAGTATGATACAAATGCAAATGAGCATGCTGAGGATTGGAAGAAAAAAAAACATTCCATCTATTTGATGTATAGACGTGAAGACACCCCAGCGAAGCAATTGTATGCATGGTAATTATGTATACATATATATATATATATATATATATATATATATAACTGTATGTAAAATAATCATTTTTCCTTCTATGTATTTGTTTATATAGGCAAGTTTAATTTATATCTGTATAAATACATATGTATACTTGTCTATACCTTTTTAAATCACCCAATAGAAGTTAACCAATCTATTTCTGAATTGTATTACTTCTTCAACTTAACCACCAATGAAGTAAAAATGTAAATCTGGTTCCAGTATCAACCCCAAAAACCTTGTGACTGACCACATATTTGGGGCTCATGTGACTAAGGCCTCGGAGTACTAGATGTATGTCAGCACTTTGGGATTCCTGTCCTGGTCAGTGTCTCTGTGCACACTGTTTGGAGCAGATTTCAGCATCCTCCGTGTTGAGGATACATAATCCTCTTGTATCGGCTTGCTGATAGAATCATTCTGATGCACTCTATCCTATAGTTAATGGTCAGTTAGTATCAGATCAATGATGAACACACTACAAATTCAGTGTCAACCCAGAACTGAATTCCACTGAAAGAGAATCTGGGGGATTGAATAAAAGAATCTGTTTGAAAATCTGTTCAGGTGACAAATACTATAGGTTGGGAACTGAAGAGATATTGTAGGTAGTGTGCATTATAATGAAGTTTTCTGAGCTGCTATCAGGAGCTACGTAATCCACAAGGAATGGTAGTATAGGGGGCTGATTTACCCTTGTTGTGAGCCTTTGGGAGTTAATAAACATGCATATATGAAAGAAAGGTAATTTGCATAAGGAACACACTATCAAGATGCTGTAATTGGCAGAATAGCTCAAGCAGCAGCAAGCTGCCAGAGGCAGGGCTGTTAGTGTGAAAGACTGTTAATATCACTGTCATTCCATTCACATTAGATGCACTCTAAAGCGCAACTGGCTTGACTAGCTCCTAGAAAAAGGCTATTATGTTTGGAATTGGAAATGTCCCCCAGAGACTCCTGCTTTGAACATTGTGTCCACAACTTGCAGTGCTATGAAACCTCTGGGAAGTGGGGTCCGCCTGGAGGAATGAGTCACTTGAGGTGGGCCTTTATAGTTTATACTTATCCCCATTTCCCTCCTAGCCCTTGCTGCTCTCTGGGACACTGCCATATGGATAAATTGCTGCATGCTCTTGCCACCACTGATCTTACCCTTCATCTTGTGCTTCCTGGCATTATGGGATAGGTCTCTCTCAGCTCGTGACCCCAAATAACTCTTTCCTCCCATACATTACTTAAGCCAAGTATTTTGTCACATTGATGTTAAAAGTAATATTGATATTTATGAGTCTATAGAGGTTAGCCAGGAGTTATTAAATTAAGAAACATTCAAAGTCACCATTCTTCCCTTTGAGATGATATTTCAACAATTTGCAGCTTTCCAAAGCTGAACAGCCTTGCCACAAAAATAGCTGAGCATCCATCCTCAAATTCTAAGATGAAGTTGTCACCTCCTGTTGTGTTTTTCACTATTGCTGTCATTGATTGTTCATGAGTCATGGCATAAAATAGGATGGAGAAATATTCTACAGATAGGCTTGGAAACTCATCTGTCTGCTGGGTTCTAAATAAAGATGGGTCAGACGAGGTAAAGGGGGAGGAGAGGAGAAAGTACTCTACATGAAAAAATCAACTGCCCTTACAGCTGCTCCATTACCTGTTGGTTCTTTAACCCAAGTTGGCCAGTGCAGCTGAAAGCTTTATTGACCCAAAAAGTCCTGATCTCATTTTCATGATATAGCACATCAAGATTATTAGGCATCCTATAGCACTTCGCTGTCCACTTAAATACAGAATTTGCCAATTCCATTTGACAAAGAAAGGCTGTGTCTTTGTACAGCAGCCAGGCATACCCCAAAAAAGTTGCTCTTAGAACCTCTGATGGTCAATCTTTATTGTCAGTTTCACTGGATTTGAAATAACCTAGGAGACACACCTCTACTCATGTGTGTAAAAGCATTTTCAGTGAGATGTAATGAGGAGAGAGGGCCACTCTGAATGTGGAGGCCACCATCCCATGGGTTGGAGTCCTGTATTGAATAACACTGGTGATCTCCTTTCCTGGCCTCCTCATTGCTGCCATAGGAGGAAACACCCCCACCACCATGAGTTCCTCACCATGATGGACAGTCTTCCTTCTGCACTTAAGTGGCTTTAAGTCAGGTGTTTGAGCACAGTGATGAGAAAAACAATCCACGGGCTGTTAAAATCATCTCAGGCTGCTAAAGAAGACTTAAACTGAGTGACTTCAACAATAAAGAAAGATTTTTCACAGTTCTGGGGCTGGAGCTTCAAGATTATGGTCAGTTTCTTGATGAACGCTTTCTTCCTCATTCACAGATAGTGAGTATTTGGGCCTCGTCTCATTCAGAAAGTAGTTCTATTAATTAATCCATTAATGAGGTCTACCTGCATGACCCAGTTCCCTGTCTTAATGGTGTTATCTGCTAATACTATTCCATTGAAGCTTGAAGCTTCAATAGAAGAATTTTGGAGCAGGAGAAACATAAGCATTCATTCCATAATGGGGCTGATTTAAAAGACTAGCTTTCAAGCTCTCTCCCCACCCAGCCCCAGCCCCTGGGCTGGCCCAGATTAGAGGTTCCCTCTGGGCAACAAGATGTTTACAAGATTTAGGAAATTCATGAAATTTACAAGTGCTTTGAGGTTCCTCCCACAGGAAATAAAAAACTAAACAATTTCTAGGGGTTAGGAGAGGGCATGGTGGTGGAATTGCTGCCTATGGGGCAGGTAATGAAACTTTCATTGGCCTTGACTGTGCAAGGGATTCTTTCTAGCAATGAAGCTGCCTGAGTTACCCATGGTCCTTTACATCACTTTTCATACATCCTTTTGCAGAGGGCTCAAACACATTTTCTGGATACTCTAAACCAAGTGTACTAGTCATAGGTAATTGCCAAAACTGTATGTGACCCACATGGGAGAAGGATGTTCTAAATTTTATATATTTCAAAAAGTATAGAATTCTTAGTGTTTCATATCACATTTTTTAGCCAACAAAAATATCACCATTATAGTTCAGACTAAGTTTGTAGTCCTTGTTTATGAAGTAATACAGAGTACCGGGTAAATACATCAGAACCAGAGGTTCTCCACCTGTGGGTCACAACCCCTTTGAGAAGTTGAAGGACCCTTTCTTAGGTGTCTCATATCAGATATCATGCATATAAGATATTTATATTACAATTCATAACAGTAGCAAAATTACAGCTATAGAGTAGCAATAAAATAATGTTATAGTTGCGGTTACCCCAACATGAGGAACTACATTAAAAGGTCACAGCATTAGGAAGGCCGAGAAACACTGACTTAAATGCATATCACCCTGATGTCATTGTTCACCAATACAGATATATGTGGGTCATATATTAAAAACTTAAAAAACCAAGAAGCATTTGGAGACGTGATATAGTTTGCAAATATGGACTAAGTATGTGCCAAGATTTTAGTAAGAATGTTTAACAGTAGTAATAAGAGTGTTTTTCTCTAAATTTAAAATAGGAATAGCCAGAACTTGGAAACAACCTAGATGTCCTTCAATGGAAGAATGGATGAAGAAAGTGTGGAATATATACACATTAGAGTACTACTCAGCAGTAAAAAACAATGA
>NC_022030.1:49760651-49763361 GCF_000317375.1 Microtus ochrogaster | reverse complement strand
GTGGGGGGCGGTGGCGGGGAGGAGGCGGAAATCCTCAATAAATAAATAAATTAAAAAAAAAGAATTGTTTTTAACTCCTAAAGTGAATCATAACTAATAAAATTTCTCTGATGCAAAATCTACTAATACTTTATCACATGTGTGATGTCTCTCAAAGAATACTTAAGTCATGGTATCTACTATGTCCATCAGAATTTCTGTAGGACACTGCTCTTAGAGAGTCAAAGAAGGTAAAAACTTTAGTATCAAACAAAAGTATCTGACTGTTATTTTCACAAAATCACAGTTACCTGAAGCCTTAAGAGAGGGACATGGCTCTTTTCACAGAAATTAAGTTGACGTTAGTCAGCTTGTACCCACACGTCGAGTGAAGAAAGTATATGGAAGCCAGATGTGACAACTGAGCTTTCAAAGGACAACCAAGGGAGCTGGATGGGAGGTAGGAAAGTGTCTAGGAGATGTTCAAGACATGGCTGGAAGAGTTTAGCTCCCCTGAACAACTTTTCAGGACCCTGAATACTTGTCCCAGGAATAGTCATTCAGTTTTTTGAATAGAATAGTTTGCAACAATACTAACAGGAGATGAGACTGAGTCACCCTGATAAAGCACTTACCTTGAAAAAAGTCTTAGTTTCTTCAGTGAAGGAGTTGATTTCTGTATTCTGAGAAAACATGGATATAGTGGTCACACTAGGATCAGGCCTAATGCCCAACTTCTTGAACCATTTCTGTTACTGAACAAAGGTTTTTCTGATATTTGTTTAAATGGTAAGGAAGGCTCTATTTATGACTTTGTGTCAATACTCCACATGAGACTCAAGAGTCCTCTCAAACCTGAACACAAAAACAAATGGATATTCACAGCTGAAGCATAGGTGGAGGCATAAATAAGGGATACTTTAGTGAGAAAGTCACTAAGGGCAAACATGAAGGGCTACGATCTTTTCTATGTTCATATCAACATTGTAAAACATCGAACATCAGGGGCAAATCCTCTATACTAACATGGCAGGCTTCTTGCTAAATCTGGATATCTGGATCCTACAAGAGTTGATACCAATGCTCATCAGGGGGCTGACTCTCTGGCTCATGGAGAATCTTTGACAGGATATACCCTGGGACTGTTTTACCAGTCTTACAGCACTGTGGTGGCAGGTGCCATCTGTGAGCGCAGCCATATTCTCTCGTGGATAGATTCTGTGGTCAGATGTTGTCCTTGAGGTCTGGTTCGTGGGTTTTTTTTTTTTTGAGAGCTCATTCTACATGGCAGGAATCCTAGGATATTATATAGCATTTATTCATTCAAAGGACAGGGAGATGAAAGCAAAACTGTGTGTATTTAGAGCTTTTGACTTCCAGTCAGAATTTGAGTGGAACAGGGCAAGGTACAAGCCACTCCAGCCCCATTTTTTTTAGCATTCTGCTTTGTCATGGGAGTCCACTACTAAAATAATTATCCAGAGACATTTCTGGGAGTTTCTACACATATACCCCTATTAGCACCTTGGATGTACTTTAGCAAATTCCAAAACACAGGATTGAAATCAGCTTTAACAATTAAGATACTTTCTCCAAATAACAACAAGTAGGAAACAAGTTGTCTTAAGGAATAATGAAACTGCTTAGCATGTATAAGGTAGAGTGTGGTGGCTATCTCTCCAGGAATACTCTAAAAGTTTGCAGAATTGTGTGGTGTTGGTTGCTTTTCTCCTCCCTCTGGTCAAAACACCAGACAGAAGCAACCTACAACAGAAAGCATTTGGGCAAGGGAGTTCAGAGAATTCAATCTAATTTCGTGTGGCTTTTCACACTTCGGAGGAACAAAATAGCTACTGGAGGTGTGTGGCTGAGGAGAGTTCTTGTTTCGTGCAAGTCAGAAAGTGGAAGAAAAAAGAATGATGGCGTTCTGCTGGCTTCTCTCCTTTCTCCTTTTAATTCTGTACAGAACCCCTCCTCATCGGATAGTGCTGACCATATGTAGGCAGAGTCCTCCTTCTAATCCTTTTTAGAAAAACCACACTGAAAGAGAGAAATATGGTCCCCTCCCTTGCCAAAGATATAAATTTAGTCATACAAAATAATATTTGCCTGCATTTTTACTCTTTTTCTCTTAACATTTATATCACTCTGGTCTCTTCATGGCTTCAAAACAAATTCCAGTACAAAGGTTAAGTGTGTGTTTCCATTCACACCAGGGATCAGAGACATCAAATGTGTGATCTCTTCAGAAACTCTGCAGCTATAAATCACATGCTTTATGCCACTATACCATTCACTGTCATTGTTAGGATGGCTCGACTGCCATATCTACCTCTGACTGGAGCCATGGACAGGGTAGATTTTGATGACAGCATTCTGTTGTGCCAGAAGGAATAAGATGACACCAAAAAAAAAAATGATAGTAGATAGAATCCTTGCCTCTCTTCCTTTCCTCCAGAACTGAAAAGCTGAAACCATGTATTCATAGCTGCAGTTATCAAAGAATCACTTGCTAAGGACTTTAGTAGTGCGAAGTCTTTCAAAGAAGAATGATTCATCCACTATGGGAGAAAAAGAAAAAGAGCAGTAAAGACTCTGACATGACTGGCTAATTACAGTCATAAAAATTTCAGTGACGGAGCCGGGCGATGGTGGCGCACGCCTTTAATCCCAGCACTCGGGAGGCAGAGGCAGGCGGATCTCTGTGAGTTCGAGACCAGCCTGGTCTACA
>NC_022030.1:49755226-49760551 GCF_000317375.1 Microtus ochrogaster | reverse complement strand
CAGAGAAACCCTGTCTTGAAAAACCAAAAAAAAAAAAAAAAAAAAAAAGAATTTCAGTGACGGGGCCTGGAAGATGGCTCAATCTGGATAATGTTTGCCATTCAAGCGTGAGAATCTGCATTTTATCCCAAGCACCTACACAAAATGCCTGGGTTCTTTATTTTCAATATTGGGGAAGCTGAGATAGATGGATCCCTGAGGTTTGCTAACTATCCAAGTCTAGCTACATCAGTGAGTTCCAGGTTCATTGAGAAACCCCATCTTGAAAAGCAAGACGGAATAAAAGAAGGCACTTGCTATTAACCTCTGATTTACACAGACACATGTACGTCTGTGTATGCATACCTACCACATACATTCAAACACCTCCCCATTCCAACCACACATACGCTGGGAATTACCTACATGAGCAGATAGCATAGCAACCATCAGTTTCTAAATGTCAAAGGTATTTCCTAAAGCTTCCCTTTCCAAGCCTTTCCATTCATTCATTCTTCAAACAGCTCCTTCTTGGTGCTAAATTAACACACCATACATGTGTGTATGTGTATGTATATGTGTATGTAGAATATTATCCATTTTCATGACCCCTAGCTTACTAAAACTTCAGAATGTACCATGCCTAGGACAATAAAGCTAGTAAGACAAGCACTGCTAGGTGACTCCAGAGAAGGTCTTCCAGGAAGAAAAGTAGTATTTCCTGTCTTTTCTACTCTCTTTCACAATAATTCAGCTCAGTTTTAATGCATAGCTACTTTGTCAACATTTTATGGATTGACCCAAGAAATATATCTGTATATACAACAGAAATCTCATTATTTGGTGGCTGAAAGTATTTAACCACAGGATATTTATACTTTAAAGCATTATGAGAACTACGCAAGGTCTATTCACTAAGACCCTTCACACATATGTTTTTAAGAGCTGAAAAGAAAAGTACGGTTAAAAATGAAATGTGACATTGTCTGTGGAAATAAAGACAGAGTTGAATAATGATCAATGATGGCCAAAGAGAAGCACATCCCTCTACCTGAGGGTTTGTTGACAGGATTGGGAGTTAATCAGAATGATCAAATTTAACATTTGGCAAAATATATCATACATCTTAAATATGTTTTGTTTTTTGACTCAGTAATTTGAATTCTGGGACCTAGCCTCAGGAAATAAGTCCAATTTTAAGCAACCACATGTCTTTGCTATATCTAGCACAGTGTTTGTTATCATACTCCAAAATGATAAACAAGAAATTCTTCAGCACAAACAACTTCAGCTAAATAAAATTATGACTGACTGTATTGTATTAACTCAACATCTTACACTCATTGAAATTATAGTTATAAATATTAGCAATTAGAATGTTTGCCTTGTTCTAAGAAATACAAAATAGTCAAAATAATTTAAATGTAGAATTTAATTATAGTCATATAAACTATTTAGAGATTATCAAATTCATTTCCCAGAATCAGTTATCTTCTTGAGTTGTGCATGAATACCTGCTTGTGCACTCATAGACGAGAGAAACAATCACCCTACCTCTTGCTCTATTGATAAAGGCATCCACTTTCTCAGATTAAGGTGCACCTACATTAAAATTCCATTATCTACTTATGGTTTTATCATTGACAAAGCAAGTGACAATTTCACCTATGCACTGGATGATGATGCTAAGGAGTTCATAGCAACATTCATGTACTGATACAGAAATCACCTCTTACCAACCCTCATCCCTACGTGATACCACCCTCACAGACAGGTTGTATCTGTCCAGATAGTTTTAGTTATTCTTCACATCAGCTAAAAATCATTTAACATACAACAACCTCTTCCCAGAGACCAGCAGACATTTTCATTGCAAGGGTGGAAAACTTTCCCTTGTTTAAGAAATGAGAGGAACTGCACATTTCAGCTGCTGTTTTCTACTTTTGAGCTTTTTATTTCTAATTTATATATTTCCTTTCTACCTTTTGTTATTGACCTACTTACTGTCATCAAAGAACATTACCTAGTTCTCTACACACATCTAGTTTTTACTATATTCACTCGTACTGAATTAGGTAATAAATGTACATCAGCATAACTTCTGAAACCTTTTGCTTATCCAGACTCTCTGGACTCTAGAGAGATCTGGCAATACTGAGATATTACTGTTAACTTATGATGCCAGAGAAAAATATGATTGTGACAAAAATCTTAGAATATGCCCAAGATGATGCAATGGAAGCTTGAGAACTGGTGTTCAATAAGGTTTAATAAGTATATCTGTAGCAAATAAATACCCACAGGAAGAGGAGAAAAAGAACTTTGACACTTCATATCATAGATAATATTATGTTATATTTAGACTTTTCAGGTAATTATAGGCCGAAAATAGGATGTACTGATAAAAACATAATATCTTTGTCACTTTGAATTGGGTGGAGATTCCTTAACCAGTAAAGAGGAAATAAAATGATCTTGTAGGCTTCTCAAAGAGAGATGGCTAAGCATGAATTGGTTTGAGTGGCAAATGTCATTCCACTCTTTTTCCACTGAGGCAATTAAACCACTTGGCCTGTGTTGAACTCAATGAGGTGGAGAGTGTTTGAACTCTCTGAAGACAGGGTCTCATACACAAAGGATAGGGGGTATTTCTCAAAGTGAAATATGTCTTTCAAAGTGAACGTTGGAATAATAAGAGAGGACAATTATACTGTTCTGTATCTCCTGTAAACTACTTTACCTGAAACAAGGTCTACCAGGAAAGAGCAAAGGAGTCTGGAAATAAAGAGTGCCCTCTCTGATGAGATTATCCCCAGTGAAGAATTCTAGTAAACTGGAAAGCTAGCTGAGAGAATTTTCAGAAAACAAAAGTTGCCATAAACCATTGCTTCAAATTGAACATTGAAATCTAGTGAAGAGGAAATTGAAAAGAGAAAAGCACTGTATTGTGATGTTTATTTGCTAGTTTGGAGACAAACGCATCAAAACCCTCTTCTCCTCTTAGCAAGTATTGCTCTACACACAGAATGACTTGGTTCTCAGTTCATGTAGAAACGATGTCTTGGAAGAGCACAGAGCAAATGTCACATCTTAAGACAGTAAACATCCTGTGATACGAATGTCCTTTATTCTCATGCTCACAACCTTGTCAAAATTTTCTTTCATTAAAAGTAATTATCTCTTTGTAAAAACCTATGGTTTAGAAGAAGGTCTGCCTTGGACAATCCGTTCAATATTGTTCCTGTGGAGGTCCTATCCTGGGTCTTGACATTCTTCTTTCCTTATTATGCCACGTGGATTGAGTTTGATACTGAATGACAATATCAAGCATTATTTTAAATGTAAATTGATGAAAGGCAATCATCAGATCATTCACTGACCGATACATCAGTTGTTTTCTTAATCCATGCTGAAAGAAACTGATTACTTTTTCCTTTCTGCTAACCTCACTATTTCTTTACATGCACTGTGATTTGTGTGATATAGAAAAGTGGCTATGCCCAGTGATCAATAGAATGTTGGACCAAGGGGAATGAGCAGTTTTAGCAATGGCTTTCATCTCCCCAGGGAGATGAGTCTGGTAAACCTACACTCCCTTAATGCATTGTGGCTGGCTTCTAGGAAAATTACATCTGGTCACACAGGATTCATTTTGCTGGTCTCCCTCTTTATACACAAAACTGGGCTAAGAAGTGGATATTGCCAGGGCCACCTGTTCTGTAACTAGTAATGCAAAAGAAAACTCTGCAAGGAAGTTTTCATTGGAAAAATCAGGTGGTGTGAACAGGCTTCTACAGGAAACCCTACTGTTTTCCTTGTAATAATCTATGAACAATGCGTTATGAAATAAAATATTTTACTTCCTTACATTTGAGCCCATGACATATTACTATTCATGAAACTGTTAACTACTCACTTGTTTTAATCAAGTATTGAACATCTGATGAGTTACATTAAGATAATGAGACCTCAAAAGGATAGAGACTATGTAGGAACTATGGAGCAGACTGCATTCTTTCAGACAAAGGCTGACTAAGTGTCAGTACTAAGATGATTAATGAGTGCAAACCCTGAACCCTCAATTAACTGTAGCCCTGAGAGCATTTCTATTAGCACACGATTCCCATGTTTCTCCATGTGTTAGGAATGGAGGCCTAAGTACAATGTCACTACATATTAAACCATGCCCCTGCTTCAAGATCTCCTTTGCTATTCATCTTGCACTAGTCAGATATGGGCTTCCTGTGTGCCAGCCACTTATTTACCCAGCCATTCCAGCATTCATTGTTCCTTCTTTGTCTGTTCTCTCCTCACAGCCATTCTGAGCTCTACAATGTCCTTTAAACACGCCCAGCTCATGCCTGATTTATGGCCTATGAGCTTCTTCTGTTCTTGGAATGCTTGTAGCCATGTTAGCTAACTGACCCACTTCCCATAGTCCTCTGGCCAAATTCCACTTTATCTGAAAGCCATCCTTGATCTTTGAGTATGTATGCATGTACACGTTAATGGGCTGAATTCCTGTGTCTCTAAAACTCACATGTTGAAATCCATCAATGTAATAAGATTTTGATGAGGTCATGAGAATATCAGTTGAGGTTAATGCCCTTACAGGAAGAGGACCTTTACTTCACCCTAAGATGACACAGTAAGAAAGGCCTTCAACATCCTGCCTTCATTAGTATCCAGTCCTACTGGCACCCACATTTCAAACTTCTAGGCTCCAGAATTGGCAAATAAATGACTGTTGCTCTGTGTGTGTGTGTGTGTGTGTGTGTGTCTCTCTCTCTCTGTCTCTCTCCCCCCCCCTCTCTCTGTATGTATGTATGCATGTATGTTGTTATTTTTTTCCTTGATTTTTGTGGGAACTCCTTCAGCTAATAGCCTTTAAGATATCAGTCCACTTTGGGTGTGGTCTCATGCAGATTGAAAACTTGACCAGACCTCTTGGTTGCTAGATTCAGTTACAGTCCCAGAACATGCAGAGGAATACAGATTAATACTGTTTCTGTGAATTTGAGCACAGATTTTAAAAAAAACAGAAAAAGAAAACTTTTGTTACACTCCACTTCAGGCTATTGTGGAAATCTTTATACTTTGTATGTCAACAATTGGCACCCACTCATTGTCTGGGGCATGGATCCACTTAAGACTTAAAAAATCTTAATTAAAATAGAGGGTTTCACCTAGGAAGCGATCGCCTGTGCCCATCTGTTGTAGGGTACCTCCCAATTTCTCTTCTATCAAGTTCAGTGTGCTCGGACTGATATTGAGGTCTTTGATCCATTTGGACTTGAGTTTTGTGCATGGTGATAGATATGGGTCAATTTTCATTCTTCTACAGGT
>NC_022030.1:49737214-49752611 GCF_000317375.1 Microtus ochrogaster | reverse complement strand
TTCTTAATAAAAAAAATTCATCAAAAAAAACAATAAAAAAAATAAAATAAAAACAAAAAAACAAAAAAAATAAAATAAAATAGAGGGTTTCTAGACCCACAAAAATAGGAGCCAAATGCAGCTTTTTAAAAGCTGCATTTTTCAAATAGGCTCTGTTTGATGGCTGCGCTCAATGGCGCAGCTTCTTTACAAGTCAGCTTCCTGGTTCATGGTGGCATCACAGAATGGATCTGGGTCTTTCACAAGATCTTACTATGGAGCATTTAAATGGGATTCGTGAATTGAGTACTACAAGTTGCTTAATGGCAACATAGACCCGCTGCATCCTTGGAGCTGGAGCAGTGAGCATGGCTCACAGAGCTGGTGGTGCACATACTTCTGCTGTGTTGGACTTGGTGGAACCAAAAGGCTTATCAGCCTTAGTCCTAGCCATGCCACTTAGCATCTTAAGAGGCACTCCTGGTCAGAAATGATTACAGATATTCAATAAAGACAGATTTAGACATAAAGACCTCTAAATGAGTCACAGTGTGTTTAATAAATGTACACAGGCTTTGGAAGAAAGAAGAAAAAGAGGATAGACATAAAAAGAAATAGTTTTAAAAAAATAAAACAAAGCAGGCCAGAGCCAGTGACCTCTGACAGAGCAGGCCTGAGGCAGTGACTTTCACAGGGGTAGGTATAAGGGAGTGTGTTAAACTATGTTCAAAGCAACATTGTTGTCATAGCCGGAATCTGGAAACAACCTAAATGCTTCTCAACTGAGGAATGGATAAGGAAAATGTGGTACATTTACACACTACATGGCAGAAAAAATGACATCTTGAGATATGTGAGCAAATGGATGAATCTAGAAAACATCATATTGATTGAGGTAACCCAGACCCAGAAAGACAAATTTCATATGTACTCACTCATAAGTGACTTTAAACATAAAACAAAAAAAAATCTGCCAGAGAACCTAGACAACAATGAAGACTCTAAGAGAGACATATATGAATCTAAACTATTTGGAAGGAGAATAAGACAAGATTGCCTGAGTAAATTGGGAGCATGGGCACCATTGTGGAGGGTAGAGGGAAAGGGGAGAGGAAGGAAGGTGAGCAGATAAAACTTTATAACGCAATAAACGCAATAAAAGCCAAAAATAATAAAAAGAAAATTTTAAAAGCCTTTAAAGAGACAGGAAAAGTAATATAAAAGAGTACAGACAGACATCGATTAAAAGAGTACAGAAAAATAAGACATATAAAGATGGAATATACACAGAGAATATGTTTTCTTTAAATTTTTTGATTATTAATGAGCTAAATGTAAAGAAACATTCGATTGTCAACATAAAGATATCTTGACTTCAAAATTTGACTCTAAATATATGTTGCTTTGGAAAAGGGGTTCTGCTTTTGTTTCTACACATAGAACATGAAAACCTAGGGATTCCTTTCAAGCTAATGTAGGTTGATGGAACAAGAAACCCTGAAATATTTCCATGAACCCCTAAAAGTACTTCACCTAATAAACAGCAGGAAGCAGTTTGCAGAAAACTTCACCCAAATTCTCAAATGATTGTTTATAAATGTTTCTTTTCATTTTAAAAGAGTTGGATATAAATGGTTAATGGTCACAGTCAAGATCTCTCTTAAAAAACAAGGGGAATGGATAGGATGGGATAATAGATAGTTTAGTGTAAGCTTATTCACACTAATAATGATAGTAATACTGAGACTGTTTATGAGATATTATTTATAGACAATTTACATTGGTATAGATTCTTGTATATTGATTCAGATTGTATTTGTTATATTAAATATGCACCTATTTCTGTTTATAATATTTGTGCACCTATGAAATGTTATTTTGTCATATTGTATGCATGCATGTTTCTACCTTTACTTAAGTTATTTTGTATATTGATGCAAATTTTAGGATATATTTATCATATTACACTATACATTCCTACCTCTGATCAAGATACTTATATATTGTTTACATTTTGAGGTCATTGTACTCCTTGGATTCACTTTTGTTTAAAGATTTTTTAAATTTTTAAAATATGAACCCTTAGTCTTTAAGCTATGTAGGCTTTAAGAATTATAGATCTAATCTACACGGGGAATAGAAAAAGACAAGATCTCCTGAGAGGCAGGGAGGGGAGCAGAGAAAAATGTAGAGCTCAACAAAGATAAAAAAAATAAAGAAAAAGAAAAAAATGAATTATAGGTCAATTGTCATCCATGTCTGTCATACTTAGATTAATCATATTCTTTAGATTCATAGAGATTGTATTCTGTGTAGATAGGTAAAGTTCAAATACTTCAAAGGACTGTAGAATATGGCATTTAAATAACTTAGGATTCTGTTGACATGAGAAACAATTGCTCATGGAAGCACCCATTCCTGAGAAAATGTTGGGCACTGAAGACACTCCACTTGGAACTCATTTTCTCTCGCCAAAGCTGGCTTTTGGGCAAAGAACTGCCCCGTCTCAACCACTGACGAAATGCACGGTATCCAGACTCAACAAGTGGGATACATGCAAAAAGACTGCCAAATCTTGCCAAGACAGAATAAGATGATGTTTCAAATTGTCCTGCTTCTAGAAATGGTCTGACAGTTACCTCAGGCCTTAGCCAAAGTTTGTTACCCCAACATTGCAAATGAGACTTTCAGTGATTGCCCAGGTAACCAGTTGTCTCTGTCATTTCTTGCACATTTTGGAAGTTGCTTGATGATGCTTCCTGTATACTCAAGTAATATTAGTTCCCTTCTCAGGTATTTGATGGGTTGAAGGCTAGTTGGTCATAGTTACTTTCTTCTCATGACTTAGCCAAGCCATTTTAATTTAAGACTTAAACTCCTTAGGATAGGATAACTATTGAAACATTTAGTGTATAATTTCTTGTTTGGTGGGGTTCATGCTGGTTCCAAATCTAATTTTTATGTATGTTTTTGCCTCTTCTTTTCCCTGGACAATATTTGAGTTTTTTTCTTATTCTGTATAGTTTTCTATTAGGCTTAGGACTCTCTTATTTAGACAAAAGGGAAAGGTACTGGGGAAACTCCTTCAGCCAATAACCTTTAAGATACCAGCCCACTTTGGGCATGGTCTCATGTACTATAAATGCTGATGAAAATCATGCTCAGACCTCTTGACTGCTGGATTTGGTTCCAGTTCCCAGCACATGCAGAGGACCATAGGTCACTACTCTTTCTGTGAGTTTATCCCCTGAAAAATAAAATTTTATTGTACTCCATTTTGAGCTTTTTGTGGAAACTTTTTGTATGCCAACACTTGATTGTTTTCTACATCCATTTTACATTTCTTTAGGTTTCTCCTTACCATTATCCTTACAATATACACTAGAGTACACTTGCTTATTATTGTTAATTTCTTACTGTGTCTTATCTCTGTGTGGAGTATAAGCTCCAGAAGAGGAAGGCTGCTTCCTCTTCATTCATATACATGGAATAGTAATGCCTTCCATTAATCAGTTGCTAGATAAATGTGCTAAGTGAAGGAATCACTGATAAATTAGCTCCCCTGCTGAGCACAGGGCTGAGTGCACATTAAGGATCAATTTCATGGTCAATTGTGTCAACACGTCATGATGCTTATACAATGCTATTCAAAGCTCCCAGTTGGCTGTAATAAATACACATTTCTCACAGGAGCAAAACTGCATGCTTTCAAGAGGGTCCTTGTGGCCTCACCAACTTATGGATGCTGCTCTCTCAATTCTTGAACAAGCACACAGAGATACACATACAAAAATGCTGGGGTCAGGAGGACTGTGATCTCTCTAATGGAGAGGCACCAGCTATGCAACAATGCTGAACTTCAGCATGGTCATTATATGTATCAAGAGAAGGTGGAGTTAGCTCGTCTCAATGGGTCTTCCATAAAGAAGTAGTCTCAAACTGCAGTCTGCTCAGTTTGTTTCTGCTGAGAAGTTGATGAGTTCAGAACAAACAAGCACAGGACTCCATCAAACATAGATTGTACTGGATGGCACTGAAGCATTAGGTCAGAACTAAGTATAACCTAAACCTTGGATTATGGGCTATGGAGTCGGTCATTCCTAATAGAAACTGAATTTGAAAAGTAGGAATGTTACAAGTAATAAAACCAAGAAGAAATGAAGTGAGAATCCCAGAACTGTCATTACATGTAAGAACAAAATAAGCATTCTTTCCCCAGGTGTATCCTTCACACCTCTTTTTGTTTTGCTGAGAAAATGGTCAATGTGATCCAACTCTTACTTTTGGTGAAGGGAAACATCTGGTTATGGAATAAGAGGCCAGTGATCACATTTCCAAGCATTCTTCTTTCATAATATGTTTCTTAAATGGACTATTGAATTAGTTCAGTGCTTCAGGGAAAGCAAAGGGCACCATTGAGCAGGAGGCAAGTGGGGTTAGATAAAACATTCATAAACTAAATTACAAATGCGTCACCTATCATTTGGAACTTGCCAGGACTTTTTATTGATTGGTTAACTGAACATATTATCTTAGTCTACTTTCTATTTTTATGATAAAACACCATGACTAAAAGCAACATGGAGATGAAAAGGTTTATTTCACCTTATAATTTATAGTCCATCATGAAGGGAAGTCAGGGTAGGAACTCAAGGCAGGAACCTGGAGGCAGAGACTGAAGCATAAGCCATGGATGAATGCTACTTATTGGCTTGCTGTCTATTGCTTGATCAGCCTGATTTCTTGATTATCCTAGAACCACCGTCTCAGCAGTGGCACCACCCACAGTGGACTGGGCAATCCCACATCAATCAGACAGTCAAGAAAATAACCCAACTAAAATTTTCCCACAGGCCAAGCTGAATTGATGTTTCTTCTTCAAAGATGACTTCAGTTTGCACTGAGTGGACAAAAAAAATATTAACTAGCCCATCATGTCATAGACATAACTCCGGAGTTCATCAGTTCTATACCAGGATGACCTTTTGCTATATAGTTAAAAATGACGGCTCTCTTGAACACAGATTCTTCAGATAAAATTCAAGCTGTGATTTCATTATGCTAAAGAATAAGAAAGGATATTGGGTAAAAGATCCTGTTTATCGAATCTTGTAGAAGAACCTTTTTATATCATTCTGTTTAGAGTAATTATTCACCATGCACTGAGCTTCACTGAGTGATCAGAAACTGTGGGGCACTAAAAATGTAAAAACTGATAAGCATATCGGTACTATGAATGATCTACTGAGAGAACTGTCAGGAATTCTCAATAAAACACTAGCTAGCAATACGAGTCAGATAAAAATGCATTTGCATTCACGTGATTTATTTATTTATTGTTTTTATTGAGCTGTATATTTTTCTCCACTTCCCTCCCTTCCTCCCCCCTCTGCTTTAATTCTCTCCCATTATCCTCACACTCCAGAAGATCTTGTTTTTTTTTATATTTTCCATGTAGATTAGATCCATGTATGTCTCTCTAAGGGTCCTCTTTGTTTTCTAGGTTCTCTGGGGTTGTGAATTGTAAGATGCTCTTTGTTGTTGTTGTTCTATGTCTAAAAGTCACTTATGAGTGAGTACATATGACATTTGTTTTTCTGGGTCTGTGTTACCTCACTCAACATGATGTTTTCTAGATCCAATTGCCTGAAAAATTTTAAAATGTCTATATTTTTCCGCTGTGTAGTATTACATTGTGTAAATTATACCACATTTTCTTTATCCATTCTTCAGTTGAAGGTCATTTAGGTTGTTTTCAGGTTCTGGCTATCTCAAATAATACTGCTATAAACATATTTGAGCACATGTCCTTGGGGTATTATTGAGCATCCTTTGAGTATATAGCCAAAAGTGGTATTGCTGGATCTTGAAGTAGGTTGTTTCCCAATTTTCTGAGAAATTACCATAATAATTTCTAAAGCAGCTGTACCAGTTTGCACTCCCACCAGCAATGGAAGAGTGTTCTTTATACCCCACCTCCTCTCCAGCAAAAGTTGTCATCAGTGTTTCTGATCTTAGCCATTCTTACAGGTGTAGGATGGAATTTCAGAGTTGTTTTAATTTTCATTTCTCTGATGGCTAATGATGCTGAGCATTTCCTTAAATATCTTGCAGACACTTTAGATTTGTTTGTTGAGAGTTCTCTGTTTATGTATGTACCACATTTTTAAAATTGGATTATTTCTTCTTTTGATTACGAGTTTCTTGAGTTCCTTGTACATTTTGGAGATCAACCCTCTGTCTGATATTGATGTGGGAGTGATTTCTTATTAATAAAGAAACTGCTTGGCTCTCATAGGTTAAAACATAGATAGGCGGAGTAAACAGAACAGAATGCTGGGAGAAAGAAGCGGAATTAGGGAGTTGCCATGATTGTCCCACTCCAGACAGACGCAGGTTAAGATCTTTCCTGGTAAGCCAGCTCGTGGGCTACAAAGATTAATAGAAATGGGTTAGATTAATATGTAAGAGCTAGCCAATAAGAGGCTGGAACTAATGGGGCCAGGCAGTGTTTAAAAGAATACAGTTTCCATGTAATTATTTTGGGTATAAAGCTAGCAGTGCAGGTGGCTGGATGCTAGGGACGCAGCTCCGCCGCTCCTCATTCAACAGAGTGGCGCCCAGACGTGATGGACAAAAATCCACTTAAAAACCTGAGAGAGCTTAATTTTAAACAGGCGGCCGGATGCTGGGGACGCAGCTCCGCCACTTCTAATTCAACATGATATGGGGTTGGTGAAGATTTCTTTCCATCATTTAGGCTGTTGTTTTGTCTTGTTGACTATGTCCTTTGCTTTACAAAAGCTTCTCAGATTCAGGAGGACCCATTTATTAATTTTTGCTCTCAGTCTGTGCCAATGCATTCAAATGTACTTCCCACTTTCTCTTCTATGAGGATTAGTGTAGCTGGTTTTAGGTTGATGTCTTTGATCCACTTGGACTTGAGTTTTGTGCATGGTGATAGATATGGATCCATTTCCATTCTTCCCAATGTTGATATCCAGTTACGCCAGCACCATTTGTTGAATATGTTTTCTTTTTTTCCATTTTATGCTTTCTGCTTCTTTGTCAAAAATCAGGTGTTCATAAGTGTGTGGATTGATATCTGGGTCTTCGATTCAGTTCTATTGGTCCTCCTGTCTGTTTTTATGCCAATACCAAGCTGTTTTTAGTACTGTAGCTCTGTAGTAGAGTTTGAAGTCAGAGATTATGATGCTCCAAAAGTTCCTTTATTGTACAGTACTGATTTGGTGGTCTTGGGTTTGTTGCTTTTCCATATGAAGTTGAGTATTAATTTTTTTCACGGTCTAAGAAGTATTTTGCTGGGATGTTGATGGGAAATGTATTGAATCTGTAGATTGTTCTTGGTAAGATTGCCATTTTTATCACATTAATTCTAACTACTCAAGATCATAGGAAATCTTTTTATTTTCTAGTGTCTTCTTCAATTTCTGTCTTCAAAGATTTACAGTTTTGGTCTTACAGATATTCTACTTGTTTACTTAGAGTTACTCTAGGATATTTTATGTTATTTGTGGCTATTGTAAAGGGGAATGTTTTTCTAATTATATTCTCAGCCCATTTATCATCTTTATAATGGAGGGCTACTGATTTTTTTTTAGTTAATCTTGTATACGGATACAATAATGAAAGTGGTTATGAGTTATGAGTTGGATTATGAAGCTGATTAACAGTTCCTTGATAGAATTCTTGGGGTCACTTACGTAAACTATCATATCACAGACAAATAGTGAGAGTTTGACTACTTCTTTGCCAATTTGTTTCCCTTTGATCTCCCATTATTGTCTTATTGCTTTAACTAGATCCTTAAGTACTATATTGAATAGATATGAGGAGAGTGAACAACCTGTCTTGTGCCTGATTTCAGTGGAATCACTTTGAGTTTCTCTCCACTTAGTTTGATGTTGGCTGTTGGCTTACTGTATATTGCCTTTGTTATGTTTAGATATGCTCCTGTATCCCTGCTCTCTCCAAGATCTTTAAAATGTAGGGGCATTGTATTTTGTCGAGGGCTTTTTTCAGCTCCTAACGAGATGATTTTTTTTTTCAGTTTGCTTATATGGTTGATTACATTTACAGATTTTCATATGTTGAACTATCTCAGCATCTCTGGGATGAAGCCTACTTGGTCATGGTGGATGATTTTTCTGATTTGTTCTTGGGTTTGATTTTCCAGTAATTTTTTTGAGTATTTTGCATCAATGTTCATTAGTGTGATTGGTCTGTAATTCTCTTTCTTAGCAATGTCTTTCTGTGGTTTGGATATCAGGGTAATTTTAGCTTCCTTCCTCTTCCTAGTCAGTTTTCCAGGACTAAGCCATGCAGGAAGAAGCAGACTCACCCTGGTGAATTTTAAGAATACCATTGCTTCTGAATACTGCAAAGTGAACCCAAGCACCACATGAGGCATTGAACTGACTGACTTTGTAGATTCTGTAAATTGATTATTTTTCACCTATTATTTATATTTCATATCCTCTTCAGATGGGGTTTCAATTTTGTTTTTCCTAAGAATGAAAATGTAACAACCAATGTAACTTGGAATCTTTGTCCAAATGCTCTAAGACTATGGACCAAAGTATTATGATATGCACTCAGACCTAGAACTGGGAGCCACTTCTTTCCTGCCAACCTGTATCAATTCACTTAAAATTGACAGTTTTCTTCTCATGGGAATGCCCAAAAATTGTTTTCCTTTGCATCACAGAATCAAATGTCTACTCTTACCAATTTTCATGTATGTTTTTGCTCACGTCCAGGCAATGGCAGCCATAGTGCTTGGTCTATCAACTTATCCAGCGAAGAAATAAATCCATTTCATGAACTCTGAAACTTCTTCCAACATAGAGCATAAAATTATATTAGGGTTCTTGGGCATTAATCATGATTAGACATTCTAAAATTAAGAAGTCTATGCCGTTATTTATTTAAATTTGTATACCCCTGGAAATAATTCACACACATGCAGGGATGTGCATGCATGCATTCTCACTCACATGTGCATTGCAGTCCTATAGTCCTCATTGGTGGTGTAAGGCACTTCTTTCCTCCCATAAATTCAATCCATAGAATTGAGAATTAGTGAACTTAACATTGTCAGAAAAAGTTACACTTACGACAAAAGTAAATAGTCTGAATTAAATTAGCATATCCATCTGCTATTACATCAGAAAGAAGAGCCAAGGAATGAAGCTTGAAGGTTAAGGATGAGGGGAAACCAATACCACGGGACGTTTGGTTCAGCTGGAAGATGTTTAATTCAGCTGGAGAAATATCCTTCTTGAATTTGATTCAGCTGGATAAATTCACTGATCTCGACTTAGACATTTACTACAATTTATTTTCCTTAAGCAGCTCTTGTCAAAATTGCTTTTCGGGCTGAGGGGGGGGGACGTAAATGGGGGAGAGGGAGGGAAATGGGAGGCGGTGGCGGGGAAGAGACAGAAATCTTTAATAAATAAATAAATTAAAAAAAGAAATTATAGAAAAAAAAGCAATTCTAGATTTCTGTGTTAACTTCATTCACTTCTACTTCTCCTTAACTACATTTCATCAGGCCCCTCACAGCCTCTGCACCACTGGCTTCAGGAGTTCGGCTATGCCTGCTATCTCCATAGATGTTAGCAGATTTGAAGGTTGTTGAGAATTGCCTCTTCTTTCACATTCAGCACTCAGAAAAGCCATAGCTGAAAAGGCTGTGCTTTGGATACTAATCCAAGGAATGGGATCACAGTTGTATCTCTGGCCTTGGATAAGAACATGACCTCCAAGTTTTCCCCATCTAGCAGGAGGCCTTCTGGTGAAGAACAAAGACATACAACGGTCTCTTCCCATAAGAGTTACACCAGATGGACCTGTCAATCAACGAGACAAGAAACTGCCCTCAGAAAAATGCTTCTTGTGACTTTTAAGAGGCAGTACAAAGCCTACCTAAAAATGTGAACTTGCACCAGGCTCTCCTCTGGCCATTGCCACTTTTATCCCGAGAACATTTCCCCCACAGTGGTCACTCTGGCCATCATCCACTCTTGCTCCACCATGGAACACCACTTTATAGTAAACTCTGTCTTCTGCGCTGTGCTCTGTGTATTTCCTGTGGCTTCCCTGAATGTAAGGTGAAGGACTAAGAGCCTAAGTGAGGACTGAATGGGTCCCCAGTGACAGTAAGACCATAGAACTGGTTAAAAGGTTTCTGTCCCTTCCAGAAAATATCTGTAGGAATTGCTATTGACTGAAATTCCAATTCCCGTGTGTGAAACCTTGATGGTGCATGTTGGGATTGTGGTGTACAGAAATACACAGAGGAGTGCCTCCGACTATTTCCAAAGAGTGAACAGACAATACAAAGGGAACTATAAAAGCTTCAGCCACTGAGAAGTGGAGATGTTTGTTACTTAATCCATACTGATGTCAGAATGACATGACCAAGTAAATAGATCATATAGTAAATGGACTACCATCACCACTAATGTGTGAATACAGTTAGGCTCTTTGCCAAACCCAAATATCCCAGGATTTGATTTCCTTGGAAATTTCCAAGAATCAAAGACCTGATGAATGAATCAAATATCAGTTTATGATGTGTTTTATTCTGTTATTTATTATAATATTTGAATTAAGCTATGCATATTTAAAAAAATTTTTATTGATGTCCTAATGCTAGCACAAGTCTTTAACTCAGCACTTGGGAGGCAAAAGCAGACAGCTAGAGATCTGTGAGTTCAAGACAATCCTCGTCGCAAAATTAACTCATTAATTAAAAAGCGGTTACTAAATAACTGCTGGATAAAAATTCTCCTTTCAAGCTGCTCTTTCAGATAGAAAACTCCATCTGTCAGTGTAAGTTTTACCTTAACATGATGCTTTAATTTGGTTTAACTCATGGACTTTTAGGCCAAGAATGCTGGATTAGTCTGGCAAAGTGAGTCTACACTTCAGCATCATGTAGACCAGTAGTTCCTCAGACCCCACTGGCTCAGGACTGCTACTACACACTTAAAAACAACTATTGAGAATCCTCAAAGAATATTCACTGGGGGACTAGAGAGATGGCTCAGCTGTTAATAATGCTCACTGGATGTTGCAAGGCCCTACCATCCATGTCATGTGTACCACCGTACCTGTACCTCCTGTTCAGTAGATCTGGTGCCCTCTTCTGGCTCTGCCAGGATACCTGCAGGCATGTGCACATAAGCTCACACAAGCACACATTCATATACACAACATAAAAATAAATGAATACTTTTAATATTGAGATTCCAAAAAACTTTTGTTTACATGGCTTATAGCCATATATTAAAAGAATATTTAAAAGTATTTGCTAAATAATTTTAAACAGCAGAAACAAATAGAATGGAGGTGGGCGGTCCTTGGACTTCTCACAGGTCAGGGAACCCTGATTGCTCTTCGAGAAGATGAGGGAGGGGGACTTGATCGGGGGAGGGGGAGGGAAATAGGAGGTGGTGGCGGGGAGGAGGCAGAAATCCTTAATAAATAAATAAAATTTTAAAAAAAAACAGAAACAAATAGAATTAATGTAAGCACCAGACTTTTGTTTCAAACCCTGTATTTTCCAAATGCAAAACACTTTTCTGAGAAGAACAGCATGGTACTGCTTTATATTTCCATAAATCTCCTTAAGGCTTGGCTTACAAGAGCGCAGCTGGACTCTCTTATCTGATTCTGCACTCAATTCATGACAATATCCCACTTCTCGGATCTTCTGGAAACCCCCACCTAATGTTTTGAAAGCATAAGAGCAAATACAATAAGTAAAAGCTGTCCTTATTACTAGGAAATAGTTTTGAGTCTGTGTACTTCCTGCAGGGGTCTTCAGGTTTCCCGGGGTTTCTTTTTCTCCCCAGAGATGCTGCGGTGTCTGAAAACTATGACAGAGTTCACTACTTGCCCATTCTCCAAACATCTAATATATACTACCAACGACCCCTCCTCCACCCTATGTAAAGCACTAACTAGAATGAGAGCAGCAACCGGGAGTGTTCCCAAAGCACAGAAGAAGGTAGAGTCACAGTAAGGAGTGACCACAGAGACTTGCCATAATTCCAACCTTATTTTAGCGATAAATATGCACTCAGTCCTCTATTGTGTACATGCATGTGGAGGACAAAGGGTGATGTCCAGTGTTGCTCTCAACTGCACTCCATCTTAGTTTTCCAAACAGAGTCTCCATTGTGCCCAGAGCCCACTAATTTGGCTCACATGGCTGTCCAGTAAACTCCAAGGATCGCCTCTGCTTCCCCCGCTCTTGAGTGAGAGTTACCTGACAATGTATCTAGCTTCCAGGTGGGTGTCAGTGTTCTGGGCTCTGCCTTTCATGCTTCTGTGGCAATCATTTTACTAGCCAAGTCACCTTACCAGTCCCAAACTATTCAGTTGCTTACTTCCTAGGGATGGACATTCACACTGTTGCCAATGCATCATTAGCTATAAATGATATTCCAATAGGTACCCCTGCTTGTGTGTCCTCAGTCGTTGGGATGATAATGGCTCTACATTAATTTTTTTTTTACATGGAGTCTCTGGGAGTCTATAAGTGTGTGGTTATCCATTTGGGTAGTCTCTAACCTTTTAGCTCCAGTTTGTAATTCCACAAACAGAGCATGGAAAGGTCATTCTCCTACTTGCCATGAGCAGACATTGCTTTTGTTTATTGTTCACTGCCAAGCCTAGCAGTGATGCCGTTGATAAATACTTATCTCCAGTGACTACTGCCTGAGCCTGTGCCCATGGACTCTGCAAGCATATGCATATTGTCTCTTTCCTAGTCTGTGACATGCAGTAGAGCAGGCTTTTTCCCAAGAAGGTAGAGTAAAATCAGATAAACCCAGAAGCTCCTTTTGGTTTATTTCATCCCAAGAATCACATTGCATTCTGCATCCTTAAAGAACAGTAGCTCTGCCTCATTAGATGGTCCACATCCTTCGCCTCCAAGACAGAAATCTCGTCTTTGGGGGCATCAGGAGCATGGCGCTGAAACAAGTACAGCTGAGACACTTCATCCTCCATAAAAGCTGCCAGAAGCTCCCCCGCCCCTGCACATTTGACTGTGGGATGCATAGCTATGCAGTGAGGGACCGCTGCCTGCAGTCAATTATGCTGCTGTGAGGCTAATGGAATTGCTTCAAGACCCTACAAATTACCAGATGTCGACAGCCCACTCAAATGCCTTTTCCTCTTCCTGTAACCTGAGGGGAAATTTTAAAGCTGGGGAAGAGGCTAGTGTCTTTTAGAAAGTGTGAAGATAGCACTGTTTTAACTCAGCTGGTTTAAACGCGCGGGACAGACTAAGCTCACCCAGAAACACACACACACATGCACACATACACACACACACAAGCGAGCATGCACACACACGCATGTTGGATGACACACTTTAAGTATTAATTAGATAAACCTGGGTACATACATATTTTCAAGTTTTTCCTTTTGTAAAGTCAAGCTCAAATTTGCAGTTAAACTCAGGCACAACAATACTGGCCCATTGGAAGATGTTACAATCCTGTAACATGAACTTTATCATATTTGATGGCAGAACCTAAAAATGAAGTATGAAAATGGACAATTCAGTCAGGATCTACCTCACTGCCCCATCGTAAACCTTGGGTTTCGCCAGCGGCTCACAGACCACGCAGGTGCTCATTCCCCCGTGCTCGAGCCATGTGCATCGCTCCTGCATTTTTCTGGTGATCCTTAGCACTCACAGAACTGGTACACTGACTCACTGGTTTGCATACGTGAGCAGTTTCTGATGTTGTTCAGTATCCCATCGCTATCTCCCCAGCACACATAGATACAAGTCCACAGATGCAAACGATCACCAGCCTTCAGCAATGTCTTAAGTATCCCCTAATTTCTGTTTCTTTCAAGTCTAATGTTTTCTCTCCTCCATGCTAGATGTCAGCGTTTAGTCAATTGCCTTCTCCTTACTGAAAAGTCTACTTGGTTAAAAATACCACAAAATACAATTTCTTTCAAGAATGGCATCCCAAACTAATGAGATGATACTATGTACTTACCTTGTCCTTCTTAAATACTTAGAGTTGACTGCTCCTGCTCAAAAGACCATGTCTTTTCAGAAATACTCAAGTCTGGGATAACTCCACTGTCAAGTTTCTTATTCACAATATAGAAGAGTATTTTTGTATTACAGATAAATATTAGCAGAGTGTTTAAAACCGAACATTTTCCTTTTGGAGCAGGAATGATGGAGGAAACAAGTATTTTTTTATGGCCTTGTTTTGTTCTAAGTACAGATAGCAATCTGACTTTTCCAAGATTCCCAGCTCAAAGATAGATTATGTGAATCGGTAACATAAAAACACTGGGAGGTTAGAGTACTTGCCTAAACTGGAGAACTTGTTCTTAGACAATAAATTAACTTCATTAAGAAAAGAAATGAAAAGGAAATAAATGAAAGAATTAAATATAACCTCAAGCTGGGAAAAATCATTTTGAGCTCCCAAATGTTTATTTGAAAATATCATTCCAAAAATAACAGAGCAAAAAATCATCACATTTTTTTTCCTTTGATTCTTTCAGTTCAGAGAAACCAGATGTAGAAAGACTGTCTGCCCCCTGCCAGACTGCCATCTCTGTTTAACAGTTAAGGCTTGTATAATGGAAAGGAACTATCAAATTATCAAAACCTCTGAGTGCCTGGAGTTCTGAATTTCAGTCGTTTTCAAGTATGTATCCTGAAAGCAGCCATGACTTGCAAAGTCCCCTCTGCTCTTTGAGTGGTTCACACTGGAGTTCTCTGGCTGATGGAAAGCAGAATGGCCCTGTAGGGAAGAGCCTGCACCTGCCCTTCCTATGCACTTCAGTGTGACACTGGTTTGGAATTAGAGCATGCCTTTCCCAGAACCATTTTCCACAGAGAAGTATTTACAGGTTGTTAAGGTTGTGTCTTCAAATCAATCATGGTTGGAATCAAAGTCATGAAGACAGCACTCACTCAGTTAGCCCTGACTCTGTGCTCCCAGCTCATCAGAGCCTCGAACCACATTTACTAATTCCTTCTCTCTAACAATGCTCTGATGGAACTACTACTACTGTTATCTTCCTCTTTCAAACAAAGAAACCGTGGAGCTGGAGAGATGGCTTGGTGGGTAAAGATGCTTGTCACAAGCCTGAGAACCCACGTTTGAACCCCAAGACTGACATGGTGGAAGAAGAAAATCAATCTCAGCAAGTTATTTTCTGCCTTCCACTCATTCACCATAGCATACACCACACACACACACACACACACACACACACACCTACCTATATATAATTTAAGAAGCTTAAAAATTAAAATAAGTCACAAGAATTTAAGTAATTTCACATGAAACAAGAAGTTCTCTCTCTCTCTCTCTCTCTCTCTCTCTCTCTCTCT
>NC_022030.1:49730258-49736504 GCF_000317375.1 Microtus ochrogaster | reverse complement strand
GCCTGTCCTGGAACTAGCTCTTGTAGACCAGGCTGGTCTCGAATTCACAGAGATCCGCCTGCCTCTGCCTCCCGAGTGCTGGGATTAAAGGTGTGTGCCACCACCGCCCGGCCAGAAGCCATGATCTTTACCTTTCATTGCTGACCTAAGTCAAAGCTCAGCAAGTGACAAAAATGTACTTACACTGAAGGAACCTCACTTGGACTCATGCCTTCCTGCTTCCCCACTCCTGGCTGTCAAGAGATGCGTGTCTTTAAGTAAAGCCTACAACACACACTCATGCACACATGCACACATATTCACATGCACAGACCAGGACTTTAATAGATAATATTTGTAAAGAAAGGTTATTATTCACACAGAGGACAGCTTAAAATAATTTTAACTATTATTTTAAAAGATATTTGAGCAGATACTACATTTATAAAGAGAGAGAAAAAACAAAATATGGAGGACTTATCAGAAATGAGAAAAGAGGCTTTCTTTGACATTTAAAGTATGATTTGTGGTGTAGATTATGCTATCTTTGATTATCAGATGGAGAACAATGTACATCATTATTATTAAGAAGGTACAACTTCCTGGATGCAATTAAGAGTAAACTCATGAGCTGCAGCTTTGGGGCTGTTTTACACTCTATCCCACAATTATCCAATCCTTGGTACAAGCATCCATGGAGAATCCTTAATTGAATTTTTTCATAATATCAAAAATAGTAAGTGATGTTTGCTGGTTCACCACTGACTTTACATCTCTGCCAAGTCCTTTAACCCTTTAGGTAATACTAATGACACACACACACACACACACACACACACACACACACACACATATATATATATGTTATTCAATATACTGTTATCCACTATTGTCATTTTTGTATAGAAAGTCTGATTATCCTAATTTTTGCCTCTGAAAGCCCATGCAAGTTGCTCCCTATGAATGACATGTCTTGAGATGAAGTGAAATATAAACAGAAAAATACCAAAGCCTGGGTACAATATTGTATCTTAAAAACCTCCAAAGACAGTCTAGGAACTTTCAGGTGAACAACAACAAAATCAGTGAATAAGACAAACACAGAAACAGGAAATATGCAATTATTTTATCACTAATATGTGAGGAATTTTCCAAGAGGATATTATTTTCAATTTTTAATTCTGTTTATATGAATGAAGGAGAAATAGAGATATATTCAATGACCTGCAACACCAAAAATTATTCTGAGAAGACAGTTTTGTTGGGAGGCTTCATGAGTCTGTGTGTGATTGTGACTATGCAGGAAATAGACAGAAGGCGGGTCAGAAGGAAAGAGTGGATGCTCATCCTTCGGAAGAGCAGAGTCTAAAAATCTAACCATGTTATTTGTGTCACAGACGGAGAGAATGTGTTCAGCATGGAATTATGGGTTAGAGCCTTCCATATGCAAAGAGCCAATGGAAAAGTCCATCCAGATGCTGAGGCTGCCATCACAAAACACAGCCTGCTCAGGGAGGTCAAAGGCTTGAATCTTATTCTCTCACAAGGTTGGAGAATAGAAGGCCATGATCAAGTGACATAATGAGTAGCTTCTATACATTAATAATAATAACAACAATAATAATAATAATAATAATAATAATAATAATAAATAATGCATTTATGGGATTTCAAGTTTTGAAACCAAGCTATCGATAACATAGAAGTCTGGAAGATGCTTAAAGATGAAGATGCAGCATAGATCTTCCTTGATTTAAAAGTAAAATAGAGGCCGGGCGATGGTGGCGCACGCCTGTAATCCCAGCACTCGGGAGGCAGAGGCAGGCAGATCTCTGTGAGTTCGAGACCAACCTGGTCTACAGAGCTAGTTCCAGGACAGGCTCCAAAGCCACAGAGAAACCCTGTCTCGAAAAAAACCAAAAAAAAAAAAAAAAGTAAAATAGAGAACACAACACGGATGGGGGGGCTGTTAGAAGACTTGAAGAGATGGGCAAGATGATGGCTGTCACAGCATGAAATGGAGCATTCAAAGAGAACGTCTAACCTGGCCGCATTACTGACTTTCCTCCTACTGGAATAAAGTACAGAAGCAATGTAGGGTGAAAGTAATTATTTAAGCTTAGGGTCCCAGAGGGAGTGTTCCGTATGCAGAGTAGACAGGCCTGCAGACAGCCTGAGCAGGAGGTTTAGAGGTTTCATCTTCAACTGAAAATACTAGGCAGTCAGTGAACTGGAAATGGGATCAGGCTATAAAATCTCTAACGCCATCCTTGGTGACCTGCTTCTTCCAGCAAAACTACACCATCCACGCCTCCCAAAGATTCACACCCTTCCCAAACAGCACCATCACCTGGGGACCATGTCTTCAAACACTTGCACCTATGGGGGAAATCTCTCATTTAAACCACATAGTTGGTGTTATAGAAAATAAAAATATAGTCACTGAGTTTTAGCTGTGCCCTATTCAAAATATATGTTGGAGTGCTGATTCTTAGGACTTCAAAGTGTAGGTGATGGTACATATGATGTGGGAGTGTCATATATCAATCTGTTGATTTCATTGGTTAAACAATAAAGAAACTGCCTAGACCCATTTGATAGGCCAACCCTTAGGTGGGTGGAGTAAACAGAACAGAATGCTGGGAGAAAGAAGCTGAGTCAGAGAGTCGCCATGATTCTCCCACTCCAGGCAGATGCAGGTTAAGATCATTCCTGGTAAGCCAGCTCGTGGGCTAAACAGATTATTAGAAATGGGCTAGTCCAGGTGCGAGAGTTAGCCGAAAAAAGGCTAGATATAATGGGCCAAGTGGTGTTTAAAAGAATACAGTTTCCGTGTAATTATTTCGGGTAAAGGTAGCCCTGCAGGTGGCCGGGTGCCAGGGACGCAGCCTCACCGCTCATATTTACAACATACATAGTCTTTATAGAGATACGTAAGTTAAAGGGGGCCATTACAGTGGGACTTAACACAATATAGTTGGTTTGTTTATAAAAAGTGGGAACTGGGACAGAGGAGTTTTTGTGTAGAGGCAAAGTGGTGTGTTAAATCCATAGAAAAAGAGAACTGTCTACATGCCAGCAGAGGGAAGAAGAAGCCAACCTTTCTTATACTCTGCATCCTGGATTTCCAGTCTCCAGAACTCCCAGGCAACACATACCTGCTTCCTAAACCACACAAGTCATAGCATTCTGCTGCGACAGCCCAAATGGAGCTAATACAGTCTTGCTGCTCACAGTCACAAATCAGTCCTCCAGAGAGCATGGAAATTGGTACCTTGCTATGTGGGACAAAGAACAGGACGATGTGTGCCACATTCATGCTCTCCTCCATCAAGGTAAAGGCCAGCATCTACGGAAACAACTGACCATGCAAGACTGTTCTTTTCTTTTCTTTTCTTTTCTTTTCTTTAAAACAGGGTTTCTTTGGTTGTTTTGGAGCTTTCTCTGTAGAACAGGCTGACATCAAACTCAGAAATTTATCTGTTTCTGCTTCTCATGTGCTGTGACTAAAGGTGTGTGTCACCATAAGCCCATTCTGAGAGAAATGGGAATGGCTTTGTGAATGATTATGAATAAAATTTCCCTGAGCATAGAAACTGACTTAGAAAGAATAAGGTAGGGAATAGATTCTTTTACTTACATATCCTTGTATTTACAGTGTTTCTGTTAATTTTTATGATTACACATAATGAAATGTATTCTTTAGTAAATACCATTAACTAAAAATTTAAACCACATTTTTATATAAATAAGAATTTAATTGTTGGCTTTTATATAAACTATTAAGTTTTGGTTGAGTACTAGATACTTCAGAATATAAAAAACTATCAACATTTTCCAGATCTGAGTGATATCTTTTATTTTATAATTATCAACACTAGAATGCCACTAAGCGTAAATAATAGTATAAAATGGTGAAAGGAATGGTTTAGCACCATTTCAGCAATAGTTAAATTCTGTCCCAATCTCAAATAAAAATTCATTTAATGATATCTTTTATGAAACTTGAGCCAGCAACTCTAAATTTGTTTTATTTAAATATATTTTATTAAAAATATTAAAACACAATTATATCATTTTTTCTCTTCTCTCCTCAAACCTATTTATATACTTCATCTTGCTCCCTCATAAAGTCATTACTTTATCTGCTTATAAATAATTATTATTATTATTTATTATTATTAAAGTCATTTCTAACTACTATTGTTAATATATATATATATAAACAATATATATATATATATATATTAACAACAGGCTCACAGCCTGTTGTTCTCAGTACTTTGAACAGTTATGAGTATCTGTATGGACAGGTCTTTAAATTATGATCTATATAATTTGATCACCCTTTAAAGTTGATTAAAAAACAATAATCAAAGTTTTGGTATGAGGCCAACATTTTTATTAAGTCTTGTGTAACCTAAGGTGAACTCTATATAATAGACTTGTGCACCATGTGTAGAAACAGACAACGGTTCTCAGTTTATCCCAGCTGCGGCTTCTCAAGAACACACTCATGGTTGCCCCAGTAAAGGTTCCTCCTCCATATGAGATAAAGGAGCTCTGGTTATCTTAAAATTCTTTAAGATGAATAGTTACTGACATTCTTGTGTGCTCAGGATATATTAGATCCTTGTAAAAGCAGAAACAATACAATACCAAAATATACTGATATTACTCAAATGTTCTTAGATAGCCTGCATGAATGTGTTGTGTGAACTGTTATGCATGTAGTGACAGGGGGAGCCAGTGGCATTTTATTTCATTCTATAATTTAATTATATGCAACTCAGCTTCCCACCCATAGTAGAAATTCAGCCAGAAGGATTTATGGGAGCTATGTTTAAAGATTAATGGAGTCATGCCAAAAGGACACAGGAGCTGGCTTCCAGGGACTCCCACTGGCAAAGCAGGGGGCTAGAAGAGCATCAGGCAGAATGACAGTGATGTATTGCAACACACATAATTTTTAAAACCCTGCGCATGCATTGTTATAATGAGGTAGGGGGGATGGTAGAGGAAAGCAGAAAAGCATTATTTCCAGAACAATGAGAAGGTTTCCCCCAACTCATAAACAGAAGACAAGAGCAAGGCTGGTCTAGCTGTCAGTAGAATTGTTACACAGAGAAATGTTTGTTTTTCAAATCACCATTATTGTAGTCTGTGAGGGGGGATGTCGTTAGATAAACATAACTATGTGGTTTCATTGAGGATTCGCCATCATGGTCCTAATGTTTATCTAGAAAAATCATCTAATAAGAAGAACATAATGAATTCTAAATGATGAGAGAGTAATATGTAAGACTAAACCTTTTAAAATAAGTTAGAAATCACTATTAACATTTGGATAAGCTTTGCAGGACTACCTAGAACAATTAATAAAATAATTAAGTATACAATACATGCTCTATTTGTGTTGGGGTGTTGAATGAGGGATACTGACAGAATATCTAGGTATTTGGTGGTGCTAACAGAAATAAGAGAAGGCTAGATTTATCCCATTTCTCTCTTCCTCATACCCAAAGTCACTCTAAAGTTTAAGCTCTAAGAAGCATGTGGATAAACTTTAAAAATAGAGGAGGAAAATATCAGTACATATTCTCAAATTGTTTAGATAACCATACTGGTCAGTCAAAATGACAGTGACAATAAATAGAAGCTAGCCATGAAGGCTTTGAAAAGTATCAAGAAGAAAGGAAGGTCGGACAAACCATCATCACATTCCCTCCTCTGAACCAGCATATGAAATGCTCTGCTCCCAACATGGAGGGTGGAGAGTTTGTACAGTATCCTGCAAGACTAAGCTTTGGTTTCCCATTGCCACCAATGACCTCAGGCTAAGAATGCTGCTTCATTTGCTGCTTCCCTGGGTGTGTATGCTTCCTCCACTGATGTTGATACTGAAATATGGGAGAAGTCAAGCATAGACTATAAAGCACCAACCCTGTGCAAACTACAAAAGCAAGTCTTTCAGCCTTCAGGTTAGGAACACAGCTTGGAGCTCTACCTGCAGACATAATTCATGAACTGAAATTACCATTGTAAGTAAGTGGTGCAGAATTTGAGTAGCTCTAGATTATAAATATCAAAATAAGAAGTAAGCGAACAACCATCACTTTACCAAGAAAAGGAATATTTCAACATTATTTAAAGTTGTAGAGCATAAGAAATAAAGTTAAAACTTAAATAAGGGGTAGATACAAGAGAACTAAAAGAAGCACAAACAAAATATGTATTTAATGTAGTCCAAAAGAAAATCCTAAAACT
>NC_022030.1:49719844-49730158 GCF_000317375.1 Microtus ochrogaster | reverse complement strand
TATATATATCCATCCATAGTGGGCAACTGGGGAAAGGCCATGGAGTTGTAGTTCAGAAAAAAAATAGATGTAGATAAATGATTAAAATAAAAGAAAAAGGTCTGGGTCTTTCAAGTCAAGAAAATGTGTTTGAAATTAGATTCACATACAGCCTTTGGATTTAATTTAGAAAAGGATTTTGGTTTTGTTTTTATTTTATAAAAAAAATTTCAAGATGAAATAGGACACAAAAATTGTTTATCTAGCTGTTACCAATTGTAATAGGTTCGCTTGTTTGATAGATTTTATTGTTGCCTGGATACAATATAAAATCACCCTGTGTAGAATAGGGTCACCACAGGGATTGTATAGAAAAGATTGATCTTCCATAGTGTGTGTAGTGATTAATTAATTGATGTAGGAAAATTCAACCCAGAAATCAGTAAGACAATCCCTTGGATTTAGGTCATAGTCTGTATAAAAATGGAGAAATCAAACCAAGTAGAAGCACACATGCACTCATGTCTCTCTGTTCTTTGGTGTAGGATAATCGTATTCTGTCAATCATGTTTTAAATAAATGCTGATTGGCCAGGCAGGAAGTATAGGCGGGAAAACCAGACAGAAAGTAGAAATGATGCAATGAGAACAGGAGAATTCTGGGAAGGAGGAAGCTGATTCCTCCCACTCTTGCCCAGATCACTGAAGCAGCAGGATGTGATCTGCCCCGCTAAAAAAGGTACTGAGCCACATGACAAACATAGATCAGAATAATGGGTTAATATAAGTCATAAGAACTAATAAGAAGCCTGAGCTGATGGGCCAATCAGTTTTATAACTTATGGAGATCTCTGTGTGATTTTCTTTGGGGTTTGCCTGCTGTGGGGAACCGGCAGGACAAAAAACCCCAACAAGCAGGACCCTCATGTCACAGCTCTTGTATATCTTGGAGATGTAACTAGCTACTTCAAATTCCTGCCTTAACAGCCCTACAATGAAAAACTATAACATAAAATTGCAAGTCAAATAAGTCTTTTCTCTTTTAAGCTGATGTCACACAAGCAGAAATGAAACTAGAATAGTGTGCTATATAAATAATTTCTCTGTGAAGTTACCCTTGTAAACTTGATAAATAAGTCCACATTCCTTTTTACCCTTCATTCTTCAACCCCATTCCTTCTCCAGGGTCTATGATGTTCATGAAAACTAGGTCCCTCCCAACCCTGCAACCTCATGCAAGCCATCTTCTCTTCTACCAACTTAAATTCCTTCACACATGTCCTTTCTTCTACCATAAACACATGATGTTATTTTTGCACTTTGGTTTACAATGCTTATTAGCAATAAGATACAGGATATTTTGCCAAAATTGAGCAGAATATGCCTGTATCAGTAATGGTGATGGCAAGAATTCCTTCTGCTGCTGGTTAAGCTATTAGTGACAAAGCCAGGTCACCCATTTCTGACACCCTCCTTGCTATATGCCTGCTATAAGACAAGAGTGGAGAGAAGATACTTAAGAAACAGTACACTGACTTCTGTGAAATCCTTGAAAAAAATTATCAAAGTATGTTTACCTCAAATATGAAGTCCAAAAAAGGTTCCTTTAAGAAATGGCAACATCAGAGTTAGCATTGAGGTTAATAGTCTCTTGACTCACTAATTCATGCAGCTAGTAAGACAGGATCCCCGCTCTGTTATAAAAGGTATTCCAGCAGAGGATGACAGATGTAAAACCAGAAATGCATAATGAGAGTATAATGGAAATGCATGACGAGAGCTACAAAGGCACAGAGGAGAGAGAGAGAGAGAGTCATTACCTCTAGTGAAAGAGAGGGGCTGATTAGGGTCAGGATCTTTCCAATTAGAGAATACATTAATATGCTTGGCCATAAAGGATAACCATGGACAGTTCAAAGGAAAAGGTCATTCCAAGCATATGAATGCATGGACAAAAACATGGTGTTATGAAGAAAAAGCAAGAGCTAAGAGCCTCAGTAAGGAACAAAAAAAAAGCATAAAAGAATTGGCATGTCTCTAGAGATATGTAAAAGGTGATTTGAGTCGTGCTATAGCAGGGAATAACTCAGCCTCCAGAAAAGCTGTTGCCAGTTGCAGGATGCCTGAGGAACATGTGGCCACCTTGTTAAATGCACAAGTGCGGGATCCTCATATGTGAACCCAGAGGAGACTGGTAGCATCTAAGAAATTGCATTTTTCAAGAGAAGCTGATGTGACTTGTGTAGGACATTCAGACAACAATGCTCTACATTCAAAGTGCTCTGTAATATTTTTTTCTAGCAAGTGAGTAAGACTTTCTACTGACAGGTTGGGTGAAACATACAATTGCATAGTAAGTGATTAGTCTAAAAATTCTTGTCAATGTTTCATATGAGAGATGGTTATGATACCTGTTTCCATTCAATCTATTTTATTTAGAAATAATATATTTCATTCAATCATTTCATTCAAACAGACCTGAATTGGGTCGTGTAACAGGATAAGTTTTTGATACATGTAGAAAAGTATAGAGATGGATAAATTGTAGTGATCATTTAGACAAGAAAATGGAAGAAGGGATAAAGATTAGTTAAAACATTAGAAATACAAATTGAAAGCTAGATAGAAAATGATGGTGATGGACAGATAACAAAAGTTAGATATATGATACACTGATTAGATATATAATAGATGAATACATAGATGGGTAGATATATAGATGATAGACACAGAGATAATATCTATAGATAGATAGATAGATAGATAGATAGATAGATAGATAGATAGATAGATAGATAGATAGATAGATACATAGATGGTAGTTTGTGAACTCTGAATAGGTGAACAATGAACAGATGCTATATATGATGGAAATAAAAATAAAGAGTGTAGCTGTATATAAGTTGAGTGGTTTGATTATGGAACCTGTAGATTAATCCTTATGGGACTATGAATCATTCTACTTCATCTAGCTGAGATTTGGATATCAAATGACCAAAGTTTGTGAATTATATACACTGTAGGAGTACAATGAGCAATCTATAAAGTTCTGTGTGAGTTAGATAATTGGAATAATTTATATACTCATCTCTACTATACTCATGGAAGACACCTTTCATCACCTCTGTTGATCTAAAACACAGCCTTGAAATCTCCTCAAGCCAGTCTCTCTGAAGCCTCCTTTGTTTAGAGCTGATAAATAAGCTAAAAATAATCTTCTAGCTTTGACCTACAGCTAAACTCCATTTGCTTCATGAAATTATCCTTTGAATAGAGTGATCATGTAATTTGCCATCCAGGCGAGAACATTATGAAAATGAAAAATTGACACTTAAGAATTTACTGGAGCAAAAAGAATAAACTGGGTCTCTACCAGGATAATCGGAATATAAGAGCACTAAAACTGATTATTGTTAAGGGTATTATAGGAACTGTCAACTATGAGGTCCTTTTCTTGTATCATATGTTATGGATTTGTCCTTTCCCCCCATTTCTCAACTTATCACCACACACAGCTGTGCAATAATTGTGGTACATAATCTAATCTATGCATACATAGATTTCTTGAAAAGTTAGCAATTATGACACAGCGCTGTATTTAACAGAGACGTGCCCAGAAAGAATAAGTCTTCTTAGCACTGATCACTTAAACAGAAAACTAGAATGAGTAAAAATGAGAGCTCATACTGGGTCTCTTTTCTTTGATGATGGTAGGATTGTAGGGAGGCAACCGAGGAGCACTCCCTTCATCTTCTGGGTGACACTGAACCTAAGAGACTTAAGATAGCATTAGGATATTCTAGCCATAAATAAAGGACATTGAGCATATAATTCGTGATCCTAGAGAAGCTAAATGAGAAGGTAAACCCAAAGAAAAACATATATTTATCCTCCTGGATATTAAAAAGTAGACAAGATTGCCAGGCAAAAGTGGGGAGCACAGAGGTGGGGGTAAGGGGAGATGGGGAGAGAGCAGGGAGAAGGGGAGGATGGGGAAAGCTTGGGGGCATGGGATGGTTGGGATGGAGGAAGGATGGATATGGGAGCATGGAAGTAGATATCTTAATTAAGGGAGCCATTTTAGGGTTGGCAAGACACTTGACTCTAGAGGGGTTCCCAGATGTCCAAGGAGATGTCCCCAGCTTGTTGCTTGGGCAGCAGAGGAGAGGGTGTCTGAACTGGCCTTATCCTATAGCCACGCTGATGAATATCTTGCATATCACCATAGAACTTCATCTGTCGATGGATGGAGATAGAGACAGAGACCTACATTGGAGGCCTGAACTGAGCTCCCAAGGTCCAAATGAGGAGCAGAAGGAGGGAGAACATGAGCAATGAAGTCAGGACTGCAAGGGGTGCTTCCACCCACTGGGATGGTGGGACTGATCTAATGGAAGATCACCAAGACCAGCTGGACTGGGACTGATGGAGCATGTGATCAAACCGGACTCTCTGAATGTGGCTGACAATGAGGGCTGACTGAGAAGTCAAGGACAATGGCACTGGGTTTTGATTCTACTGCATGTACTGGCTTTGTGGGAGACTAGTCTGTTTGGATGCTCACCTTCCTAGACCTGGATGGAGGGGGGAAGGCCTTGGACTTCCCACAGAGCGGGAAACCCTGACTGCTCTTAGGACTGCAGAGGGAGGGGGAAGAAGAGGGAGGAGAGGGGGAAAGAAATTAGAGTAGGGGAGGAGGGGGAAATTTTTAATAAAAAAAAGATAGCTTTAGGTACCAAGATGGCAGAGTATCTGGACATATAGATCTAACCACAGCCACCTGATACAAAGGGAAAACAGATAATGAAAAAGTTTTATAGAAAGGAGAAGAGGATGACCAGTGCCAAAGTGCTTGGTCTGTCATGATTCCTACAGATATCTGAGCTGGGGGGTAAAGGATTCAACTAGAAGTTGGCTGTACTCCTAGACCATTTCACAGCTCTGCAGAAACCCATGGGAAAGCATCTTTGTAAGGGTGAGATGCAGAAACAATCGGTCCTGTGAGGCATCATCCACATAGGAGGCTGGTAGAAGTCTGGCTATATTCCAGAAGATCTGTGCACCACACACATATGAGAATCAAACTTATCCTGCACCAAGCCAGAACACTTAAAGTACACTGAGTCAGGGCAGACTCTAGAGAACCTGGGATAGATACTAAAATAAAAGAGGGAAAAAATCACACAGGGAAAAAAATTAGTAATTGAAATCTAATGTTCACCCGAGGTTATGCAGAAGAATATTCTCACATAGAGCAGAGGCTCTCACCCATCCTAATGCTGCGAACATTTAATACAGTTCTACATGTTGTGGTGACCCCAGTTGGGTCATAAAGTTAATTTCTTTGCAGCTTCATAACTCCGTTTTTGCTACTGTTATGAGGCATAATGCAAATATTTTTGGAGGTAGAGGTTTGTTGACAGTGTTGCGACTCACAGGTTGAGACTCACTGACATACGGCACCAATTAATGTCCACAAAAGAACTGAGACCCAGAATCCTCCACATCTGACATCTGGCTTTGAAGCACCATGACTTTCTTTCCTTCTCATTTGACTTATTGGCCATTTCTTCCACTGGAATCATTGTCATTTTCCTCCTGATTACATGACACTAAACCTATCTCATCTCTGGTACCCACTGCAATGTCTTCCCTGTATGAAATTTTATTTAGTACTCTATGTTGAACCCAGGACCTTGCCTCAGGCTAGCAAAGCATGTATCCAGCCCTGAGTTACAGCCTCAACCACTCTAGTTTATTCTTGACATATTTAACATACCAAATGCATGAGATGAAAATAAAATCCTTCTCTGAAGCAAATGATTGTATAGAAGTTTATTCAAGCATCAGGATTCAGGTCTCCTTTCAAGCCAGGGTTGATTTGATTGGTTGAGTTACATGAGGGATTTTTTTTAATTTATTTATTTATTAAAGATTTCTGTCTCTTCCTCGCCACCGCCTCCCATTTCCCTCTCCCTCCCCCAATTAAGTCCCACCCCCTCCTCAGCCTGAAAAGCAATCAGGGTTCCCTGTCCTGTGGGAAGTCCAAGGAACCCCCACCTCCATCCAGGTCTAGCAAGTTGAGCATCCAAACTGCCTAGGCTCCCACAAAGCCAGTGCGTGCAGTAGGATCAGAAACCCATCGCCATTGTTCTTGAGTTCTCAGTAGTCCTCATTGTCCGCTATGTTCAGAGAGTCCAGTTTTATCCCAGGCTTTTCCAGACCCAGGCCAGCTGGCCTTGTTGAGTTCCCGATAGAACATCCCCATTGTCTCAGTGTGTGGGTGCACCCCTCGCGGTCCTAACCTTCATCAGGTGATGAAAGGAGACAGAGACAGAGACTCACATTGGAGCACCAGACAGAAATCTCAAGGTCCAAATCAGGAGCAGAAGGAGAGAGAGCACGAGCAAGGAACTCAGGACCACGAGGGGCGCACCTACATGAGGGATTTTTATCACTCTTCCTTGTTACACTCTTTAAATATAAATGGGTGGGGGAAAGGGAAAGAAGAAAGGAGCAACGGAGACCCTTTACCAAATGAAAACCATTCTTCAGCTGAAGAAGTCATAAGTGGGCTCATCTCATTACCAGATCCTCTAAACACCACAGCATCTTGAGAACAAATATAATCTGGAGTTAGAATGAGTCTTCCACATAAAGTTCAGTTAAACTGGCACCTCCTCAGACATTACAAGTTTTGATTCTTCAGGCCTATTAAGAAATACCCAAAGTGCCTGCTCCAATGACCATAATGAATGCCTGTTCTATAATCTGTGAATGAATCAAAATCACTTCTTCATGATTCCCCAGCCAGATGACTCTTGCTGCAAGCCAAATGGTATTCTGGCCTTAATAAAAGATAATTATAATTTAGTAAAAAAAAATCTGATAATCTAAACAAGCTGAACACCACCGGCAAGCACATGAGACCCGAGCACATGGTCCTTTTTCTTTTTCCAAAACATCAGATTGAAAAAAAAGATAAATATAAAAACACACAACACAAAACACTTCCTCATGTACCACACAGATGTGTATCATACGGCCCACATTTACTAAGCATCCCCC
The DNA here is from genome assembly GCF_000317375.1 of Microtus ochrogaster. Lineage (NCBI taxonomy): Eukaryota > Metazoa > Chordata > Mammalia > Rodentia > Cricetidae > Microtus > Microtus ochrogaster. Next base: position 49,723,112 of record NC_022030.1, on the reverse strand, counting down.
AAGAAACATTCTCTGCATTCTGGATTATTTAGAGAGGTTTCAAAAAATACTTTTAGAGTAGATGAGAAACAAAGGAATTCTGAACAGAGTCCAAATACTAATAGAATCCAGCTGTTCTCATTTTGGTGACTGGATAAGCAATGATGCATTTCAGAGTATGCAGATAGGGTTATAAATTTCTATTTAGGTTGTGAGTCAGGCCTTTCATGGACTTAGCCCATCAATGGAGACATGTCAGTTCTTTAAAAAAAATTATTTACTTATTTTACATCCCTACCACAATTTCCCTTCCCACCCCTCCTTCCGGTCCTCTCCCGCACCCATCTACTCCTCCTCCATTTCTATTCAGGAAAGGGCAGGATTCCCATGGATATCAATAAAACACGGTATATCAAGTTGCAGTAAGACTCAGCACCTCCTCATGTATTAAGGCTGGGCAAGAAAAACCATTATGATGAGTAGCATCCCAAATGTAAGTAAAAGAGTCAGAGGCAGCCCCTACTCCACTGTTAGGAGTTTCACAAGAAGAACAAGGCACATAACTTTCACATATATGCAGAGTGCCTAGGTCAGTTCCATGCAGGCTTTCTGTTTATCATTTCAGTCTCTGTGAGCCCCCTGTGAGCCCAGGTTAATTGATTCTATGAGTTTTCTTGTGGTGCTCTTGATCCCTCTGGCTGCTACAAAGTGCATATTTTCATTATTTCTGTATTTTTAACAGCATCTTGTCAATATTGGGATTACAAGGTTGTCTTTGAAAGCCCTAGAGATAAACCTTTATTCCTGTCTTTTTTATTAGGTCTTTCATATATAGCTTTAAATCGGCATTTGTATCTAAGGAATCTTAAATTGCTGCAACTGGAAGAGTGTTGATGGATAAGAGAATGCAGGGCAGGCATGTCATAGACTGCATGTGTCACTCTTACACTCAGAACAAGCAGGTTTTGGTTGCATACTCCAGAGCTACAGATTGTCATGGTTCAGGTTTTTAGTGATTCCAAAAGGCTGGTAGGCTCAACATTGGGCGCCATTTGTAGTGATGAGACGAGAAGGCCTGCTTTTCAGCCCTCCTGGCTCCCGCACAGCTAGCTTAGCCCCAGAATAATTACATGAAAACTGTATTCATTTAAACACTGCCTGGCCCATTATTTCTAAGCCTCTTATTGGCTAACTCTCAATCTTTATTAACCCATTTTTAATAATCTATGTACCACCATGAAGTTGTGGCTTACTGGGAAGATTCTAACTACCATCCATCTTGGGTAGGAAAAGCATGACATCTGCCTGACTCTGCTTTCTTTCTCCCATATTTCTGTTCTGTCTACTCTACCCACCTAAGGGCTGGCCTATCAAAAGGCCAAGGCAGTTTCTTTATTAATCATGAAAGTAACACATAGACAGAAGACCCACCTACATAATTTCAGTCTATAGCTTGTGACCATATCTGAGGCAGTAGAACCTTAGGAGGTGGGACTTTGTGGAAGGAAGTGGTACCCTTGCTGAAGATGTTTTCCTGTCACTTTCTTTGCTTCCTGCCTCCAAAAATAGGCACTTCCACTCCACAGTGTGCTTCTTGCCCTGACACTTCTCAGGGTCAAAGACAACATGGCCAAGCAACCCTGGGCTCTATACTCTGAAACCATGCACCAAAGACTCCAGAATACAGATCCTAAATAGGAAACCTGTTTCCTAACCCTTAGGAACCTGCTGTTATACATCCTGTGCCTCTTGGGTTTCTCAGAGGTAATGTCTGAACTAGCATTGGGACTGTGCATATGCCTCTCACTCTCACTATATGCATAAAAAATAATGTTCATAAAGTCAGTTTGTGAACTCAAGATGAAACATGAAGCAGACACCTAGTCTTATCATTTATTATAATAAAAACTTAGGCAATTCAAGCTCACTTAGCTTTAGTTTTTTTTCCCTAAACACATCATATTTGTATAAAATAGTGATTAGAATGTGTTTAACATTCTTGAAATATGTATGTCAATAAAGCATGAACTGATATATGATAGAAGGCTAATCAATCTGTTTTTTATCCTATGCCATGTCTGTTGTTCTCGCTCCCTCTCTCCACCATCATCATCTCCCACCTCCATGGCTGTATCACTCATTTTTATCATTACTGTAAACCAAACACCTAAGAGAGAAATTTAAAGGGTGGATTACTACTTGGACTCTGAGTTCCATATGTATCCCTCTACACTGGCAGTAGGGGTGAGTCAGAGTCATCTACATCATGGTAACAGTTATATCAAGAATAAACAGGAATACAGAAAGTGGCCATGGAAAGTATGACTCTCTAAGACGTGCTTCCTCCACATGGGCCTTGTTTTAATCTGTCACTGCTTCCCAATGGTGTCATCATGTTTTGAACCTCTGAGGCATTAGAGCATTTACCATGTCAGCATCTTCCTCACCTGTCTCTTGAAATGCTATGCACACAGCTATCAGCGTGTTTTGATATTCTCCTACACAATTCTTAGCCAATCAAGTTGACAACCAAAATCAACACATCACAATGACTTGTCAACATTTTTATCAAAATCTTTACCATCAATCAGAACACAAAGCTCATTTAACAGCCTGTTTACCATCAAATATCAGCTAAATTCTATAACTTGTACCATAGAATTGTCTTTCATAACAATCCCATTAATTCTATATTAGCTATGTTTGAGTTAACAATCACGTTTAGGCGGAATAAGGCCAAGAACCTGGATCAAGAGTTCTTGATCCAGCAGAACAAACAGATGTGAATCATAGGGCAGAGGGCAATCCAAGGAAGACTGTATAGGTTGAATGATGGGTTCAGAGTAAAAGGATTAAGAAGATCCATGGGAAAGTTGCCCATGAAATCTAGAGTGTGGCGGTTTCTCAGGAAATTTGGGATCAACCTACCCCTGGACCCAGCAATACCACTCTTGGGAATATACCCAAGAGATGCTCTATTATACAACAAAAGTATATGCTCAACTATGTTCATAGCAGCATTGTTTGTAATAGCCAGAACCTGGAATCAACCTGGATGCCCTTCAATGGAAGAATGGATGAAGAAAGTATGGAATATATACATATTAGAGTACTACTCACTAGTAAATCAATGACTTCTTGAATTTTGCGTGCAAATGGATGGAAATAGAAAACACTATCCTGAGTGAGGTAAGCCAGACCCAAAAAGATGAACATGGGATGTACTCACTCATATTTGGTTTCTAGCCATAAATAAAGGACATTGAGCCTATAATTCGTGATCCTAGAG
>NC_022030.1:49703778-49719239 GCF_000317375.1 Microtus ochrogaster | reverse complement strand
AAAAAAAAAAAAAAGACATCCAGAGAAGGAGCTTAAATAAATATAGATGACCTCCCTTCAGAAGGAAAAGCCACAGAAGATCAGGTTGAAAGAACTCCAAAGGTCAGAAATGTAATACCTAATACACTGTATTTATAAAAATGGCAGCCCTCCTCCTTCTATTTTTTCACTTGTGATATGAAGCTCTAAAAATAATAATGAAGAAGCGTAAGTCAGCAGACATCCTTTTCTTTGTAACTTTAATGCATTTATTCTATGCCTGCTGATACACGTCTTGACTGTCAGAAAAGGTATGTCTAGTCTGTGGGTGTGTCCTGAAGTCGTGTCAATAGGCATGGGATTCCAGGTGTGAAGTGTGGTGAAAACTACCACAGAGGAACCTCCAAGGCCTACAATATAGACAAACCTAAGCAGACCTTTCCTATGTCCAGGGTATAACCACCGGTTCTGTTGATGTGTGAAATCTCTTTGCATTTGTCATTCTTTTTTTTTTTAATTTATTTATTTATTGAGGATTTCTGCCTCCTCCCCGCCACCGCCTCCCATTTCCCTCCCCCTCCCCCGATTAAGTCCCTCTCCCTCATCAGCTTGAAGAGCCATCAGGGTTCCCTGACCTGTGGGAAGTCCAAGGACCGCCCACCTCCATCCAGGTTTAGTAAGATGAGCATCCAAACCGCCCAGGCCCCCCCAAAGCCAGCACTTGCAGTAGGATCAAAAACCCATTGCCCTTGTTCTTGAGTTCTCTGTAGTCCTCATTGTCCGCTATGTTCAGCAAGTCCGGTTTTATCCCATGCTTTTTCAGACTCAGGCCAGCTGGCCTTGGTGAATTCCCGAAAGAACATCCCCATTGTCTCAGAATGTGGGTGTACCCCTCGCGGTCCTGAGTTCCTTGCTCGTGCTCCCCCTCCTTCTGCTCCTGCATTTGTCATTCTTTATGAGTCTTTAAGAACAAACAGAATGTTGAACATTTTTGAGGAGATGACCCTGTGTCTATGTTGTTAAAGTCTAGAAACCTGTGACATCCTTTCTTATTAAAGACTGTTTGCTTTCACCAGACTGCATGACTTAGCTCCCCTCCTAGCCCTGGCTTTGTGGGCCTTCCTTCTTATAAAAAGCACCGTGGGAATGGACAAGAGTACAAGTGGGCTGGTGTACTGGCTTAGGTCTGCCCTTCCTCTCTGGTGGCTGCAGGGGGACTTTAGAGCTCTCTCTTCAGATTCCAGTGGGCCTCTCAGCCTGATCCAGAAAGGGAGAGATGGCTCTGTCCTGAAAAGTGGTTATGTCTTGAAGGACCTGGATGAGTAGGGCCACCAGCCCTGGCACTGGGGCGGGAACCATGGTGCTGGAGCCTGGCACAGTGCACTGGATAAGACCAAATCACCGGTTATAAGTGTGGGTGGCCTGTGTGTCAGTGTGTCCTGCGGTGGGTCCGGTGTCGCTGTTTACATGACCTGTGTGTGGTTATATAGCCCTTTATTTAAAAGAGAAGTTCCTTTTACGAAGTTATTAAATTATATGTTTAAGAGCTAAAAAGAAAAAAAAAGCTGACCCTCACATTACTGATAGTCTATAATACCTCACTTTGCAATGAGCCCATGCACATCCAAACATAGAAAGCACTTGCTTCATTATTTGTCACTTGTTAATAAGTACTTTACTGTGGGGCAGTTTATCTTACATTCTGTGAACATTGACTACTCAAATCCCTACAACATCCGGTGGGGCAGATGATCATATTGTCCTGATTTCACAAGTGGAGAACCTGCCTTCAGAGTCCAGGTTGGCTGTAACAGCCTATTTCTCGCTGCTTCTCTGCTAAGTTGTAAGCCAAGTACACCCGTGTTGATAATACAGGTAATTGATGACCAGTTTGGAGATATTGTTTTGCATTTAAATATAGTCAAGTCACAAATTTATAATGCTGTATTTAATTCTCCAAAGAAACTTAGCCTAGATAATTTCATGTGGTTGTCTGACATTTTATTTCAAAGTGACACTTGTCAGTATGTCCTATTTAGATAATTTCTAATAAGATCCATCTATCTTCTTTTCAGCACAAATAAGACCCTGACTCTTGTCGTTCTTACTTTCCCAGCTGATTGATGGCTATGTGGAGAAAGGATAGTGAAGGTTGCATGAGGAAGTGAAGGCACAGGTGGAAATGGATCTTGCTCTCCTGCTCTTCTCTGAATCTTCAGTGGCAGGTGCTACAGAACAGCTGATATAGTTGGTTTTCCAGAACAGCAGACACTTCCAATTTGGAAACTTACCATAGCTAGCTTCGTATGATTTCATGTGTTGGGGGAGAGGGGCGGCGTGCACATGTCACAGTATATATGTCTCACCTTCCACCTTGTGCAAGACAGTTTCTCTCCTGCTCCACACTGCACAGGCCAGGGCAGCTGACCCATAAGCTTCTAGAACTCTTCTGTCTCTGCCTCTCATACCTTGGTTGGAGCGCAATGGTTATAGCTACATGTGCTACTGTGTTCAATTTTTACGTAATTCTAGGGACCAGAATTCATGTCTTCATGCTGGTGTGGCAAGCACTTTACCCCATCAACCATCTTTTTTAGTTGTTGCGATTTTTTAGACACCCAATTGCAAATTCTGTGGTCCCGGTCAACTTATTTTCTGTTTGTGCCTAGTGGGCTATTCTCTCTTTAACCTCTCTAACTCTAAATCTTCTCACTAGTGCTTAATAAATGCCATGTCCATGATTCCTCTGAATAAAACATGGAGAAGAAGTCAGTTATCTCTCACCACTAACCATGAAATAATGTTGCCCCTAGGAAACATTGCTCCCCGACTGCTGCTGCTCTTCATAAATACCCACCACTATCCTCTAAACAGAGCTGGACTTTCTCCCTTTGTTTTCTGTAATACAGGGACATTTCTACAGTAGACAGCATACAGAGCGAAGAAGCACATGCCACTGGGGAGCATTTTAAGCATTTTAAGTGCAAATTGAAACCATACCACAGCACATGTCTTCCTTGGGCCTTGTTTGACATCTGTTACAATGGACTCCACTTTTGTAATTCACTGAGCACGTGATCTGGACACATTTGAGAGACAATTAGTTAAGGGACATGTTATAAGGAATGCTTTTTTATTTCCTTTAACTCAACCACACAAAAAGGACATATCAGTAATGTTAATTCTAATGAAGTCATAACATAGAAGGCATGGTTGATCACACTATCTGTGATCCCAGCACTTAGGAAGCTGAAGCAGGAGGATTAAAAGTTTGAAGTCAACTTGTGCCTCATAGGGAATCCTTGTATTAACTAGAACACAAAATCATCAAGGTGATCTTGATCATTAAATGTCACCCTTAATTTAATGAAGAAAATGTTCTTAAGTAACATAAAATACAAGAAAAGATTAAGGATAAACAATATGATTGCCCATTTCCTTTCTAGAAAAAAAAAGGCAGAAAGGAATATAAAGTATCTAAAAGTGTGCCATAAGACAGAAATCTAGTCTAATCTGAGATAAGAATGTTCACGAGTTAAGCATCCATATTTCAAGACTGTGATAGGAACCATAACAGTCCAATTACTATGATTAAGGGCATTGCTGCAGCCAGGCACAAGCTGGGCATAAAAATGTTTAAGTTGATATATATCATCCAACCACCACTGATTAGATGTATTCGGTAATTAAAAGTTACCAAGGCAAGTTCTTTGTCTGCAGCTCTATAGATAGCTCTAACTCTGCTAACCTAACACTAAAAGGCCTTTTAGTATACACCAGAGTTTTGACTATGTATTAATTTCAAATTCAACTTGCCCTCAAATAACTGTCTACCTCTTGCCTTTAAACTAAATTTGAGCCCCTAATATTGCCCCCCACCCATCACATAATTAATCCTTTAAAATTGGTCTTTAAAGATTTTATTTTCTAATTATGTGTATGTGTATGTCTGTGTGTAGGTGTGTGCATGAGTGCAGGTGTCTGTGGAAGCCACAAGAGAACACTGGATCCTCTGAAGCTAGAATTCCAGGCAGGCACTAGATGGCCTAAGTGGGCTCTGGAACCCAACTCACACCTCTTCGAGCACAGCAAGCAGTCTTCACCACTGAGCTGCCATTTCTCCAGCCCAGTATTTATCTTTCTTAAGAACCATTATTTTAATGTTCTTTTTTGAATTTTCTCTAATAACTCATTTTATTATTCTTTATTAGCATGTTTTTATGTTTTACATAGTTGAATTTGATTCTCTTTATCTAGCTCCATGTATTAGAAACTCAGCCAACTACTTTTATAATACATACACCCACAATCATAGCCTTTCATTAAGAATTGATATAACTATAACTAAAAACATTAATGCATTTCCATTGTCATCTGCTTAGAATAATGTCTAATTTCTCTAAACATTTTCCCTTTGACCCATAAATTATTTAGATTTGTTCAGTTCCTATGGTTTTGAAATTTTTCACATGCATTTTTTTTACTGGTTTCTAATTTAATTAATTGTGCCCCAGAGTATAAACAGGTATGGTTTCAATTCTGTTTAAAAACAAAACAAAGCAAAAACTAACCTAATATCCTGTTTTGTGAACTGGCACAGCTTCACTTTGATGAATGAAATACTGTGTTTTGCAGTGTGAAGTATTCTGTCTACGTCAGCAGGAACCATTTGTTTAAAGATATTGTGCTAGGAATTGGCAGCACACACACACCCCTGCGTAAAGAAAAACGAGGTAAACAGATCCCAAGTTTAAGACTGAGTTCAATTATGTACAGGGAACAATATAAAACATAGTTCAATGCTGATCACTTTGTACTGTATAGCCATTAGGTCGATTGACCCTGGGGAAGATTGACTTGATAATTCTCCCTCTCAGGTGTTGTTAGTTGTCTGTAATTCTGTGATTCTTTTCTTTCTTTCTTTTTCTTTTTATTATTTTTTTCAGGTCAAGTTGTCTCTGTGTACCCTTGGTTGTTGTGGAATTCAGAAAACGCCTGCCTCTGTGTCCCGAGTGCTGCAACTAAAGGCATGTGCCACCACTGTCACCATGCCCAGTGCCTGCTATTCTTTGTCTAGGGATTTAAGTGTGCAGTTCTGAAATCATATACACATAAATAACATTAAATTTTGTGAGGAAGTAGGGGGTACTGGGAAGGGTCTAAGGGAGACGAGAAAATGAAGGCAGGAATGATGACGATGGAAATGATGTAATTATCTTTTGATTAAAACGAAAAGTATTGAGGAAATGTTTAAATTTTAAAGTATCTTTCCCTATTAACTACTAGTATAGAGGTATTTCAAGCAGGTCTATGGATCTGATTAATGTCTTGTGAGCTATTAGGGACATACACATTAAAAATCTTACCACATGGGAGCCGAAGAGATGCCTCAGCCGCTAAAACACTTGGGGTTCTTCCAGAGGACCTGAGTAATTCAGTTCCTAGCACCCATATGGCAGCTAGCAACCATCTGTAACTCCATTTCCAAGGGATTTGATGTCCTTGTCTGACCTCTTTAGGCACCACATGCACATGGTAGACAGACATGTATACAGGTAAAACACCCATTGGTAATTCATGCGTGCTGGGAAATGGAGTGCCACTGTGTATATCAGTCATACTTCAGGGCATGTCCCTTACCCAGGAATAGTAGGCCAATACAAAACAGATTCTGTATGTGTGTGTGTGTGTGTGCGTGCGCGCACGCGCATGTACATGTGCACACACATGCATATGCTTTTTTTATTGGTATGCTTTTTTCATATTTCTTTCTTTTCTATTGATTTGCTTTGATTATTGTTTTTTTATTTTTTAGAGAGAGAGAATAGCATGAATTTGTGGGAAGGAGTTAGGGAGGGTCTTGGAAAAGTTGGAGGAGAAGAATATGACCAAAATATATCATATATAAAAAAATTTGAATAAAATGTATCAAAAAATTTAAAGCACCTAGGCAATTTTTATTATATGACTATGAGAGTTGTATATTGAATTTCTAGGAATCTGAATGACCCAGTGTCTGTTAATTTAAATATTTCAGTGTAAATTTATTTCCTACAAACAAGGGCATTTCACTATCATTAAAATAAGGAAATTAATATCCAGAAATGATTTCATTTGAGTTAAACAAATGTTCTCAATAAACCCCTTACAGCAAATGGATCCTGTCCAGAGTAAGGCGTTTGCACATCGTTGTCACCAGTCTGTAATAGTTCCTGAATTTTTCCTTATTTTTATGTCCTTGACGTTTTAGAGACTTTGTACAATTTTGTACAGTTTTCAAATTGACCTCATCTGATGCTTTATCAATAATGAAGTCAATTTTCACATCTCAGGCAATAGCATTCTTTGTAGAATAAAGCAGAAAAATGGTGTTCCAGATTTTTTTCTTGTTTCATCTTGTTCTTGCTTCGAATGCTGCTAATGCACATGAAAAAACATTTTCCCCTCTTGAAATTTCCATGAGAATTACAGCTTTAAGGCTGTGAAGGCAACACAAACAGGATTAAAGAGATAAGCATAGCTTCAGCTGGAGCTGTGTTCTGGGTTTGGTGTTTGATTTTACAGACCCACGTAAAGCCAGTTCCCAGCCAGCAGGGAGAGCTGAGGATAAGCCTGCTGTGCACAGATGCCCCTCAGCCTATGAGCACATGACCAGCACTAATTTGATTCAGTAGGTTATCAAAGCCACAGAAAGAGGGCAATGGAGTTGGGGGGGAGATGAGCTGAAGGCACTAGGGGGTTTTGGAGAGAGGTAATGGTGGATGGATATGATTGACATACATTGTATAAATGTCAGAAATTTTCAAATATTAAGAATGTTATGTTTAAAGTTAATTTCATGTTTAAAGATGATATTATAATATGGGGGAGGGGGCGCCTTAGAGCCATAGGTGATGGTTAGTGCACTCTTATAACTGTTCAAAGTTCTGAGAATAAGGGACTGTGTGCTTAGCCATAGGTAGGACAACTGTACCAACTCCACCCCCAAGGCTCAGAAAAGATTGCAGAAGAGGGGACCAGAAAATTTGTAAGAGATGAGGGATGGGGAGAAGAGATACGAGATGTTGTTGTCTTCTGGACACGACATGGGTGTTGCCCACATGAACTCACAGTTGCTGTGGTTACCAGTGTAATATTAAACCAGGTTTGGTATTTTTTAAAAAAACAAAAACCAGCATGGGAGCAGGCCAGGCACCCTCTCCTCTGCTGCCCAAGGACCTAGCTGGGGACATCCCCTTCGACACCTGGGAACCACTCTACAGCCAAGTTTCTTGCCAACCTTAAAATGGCTCCCTTAATTAAGATATCTACTTCCCTGCTCTTATATATACCCTTCCTCCATCTCAACCATCCCATTCCCCCAAGCTTTTCCCAGTCCTCCCCTTTTCCCTTCTCTCTCCCCATTTCCCCTTACCCCCAACTGCTACCCCATGGTCCCAACTTTTGCCTGGCAATCTTGTCTACTTCCAATATCCAGGAGGATGAATATATGTTTTTCTTTGGGTTTACCTTCTTATTTAGCTTCTCTAGGATGATGAACTATAGGCTCAATGACCTTTATTTATGGCTAGAATCCACTAATGAGTGAGTACATACCATATTCATCGTTTTGGGTCTGGGTTATCTCAGTAAAGTGTTTTCTATTTCCTCCCATTTGCATGCAAATTCAAGATGTCATTGTTTTTTACCACTGAGTAGAACTCTAATGTGTATATGTGCCACACCTTCTTTATCCACACTGATGAATATCTTACATATCACCATAGAACCTTCATCTGGTGATGGATGGAGATAGAGACAGAGACCCACATTGGAGCACTGGACTGAGCTCCCAAGGTCCAGATGAAGAGCAGAAGGAGGAAGAACGTGAGTAAGGAAGTCAGGACCGCGAGGGGTGCATCCACCTACTGAGACGGTGAGGCTGATCTAATGGGAGCTCACCAAGGCCAGCTAGACTGGGACTGAATGAGCATAGGATCAGACCACACTCTTTGAATGTGGCTGACAATGAGGGCTGACTGAAAAGCCAATGACAATGGCACTAGGTTTTGATTCTACTGCATGCACTGGCTTTTTGGGAGCCTAATCTGTTTGAATGCACACCTTCCTAGACCTGGATGGAGTGGGGAGGGCCTTGGACTTCTCACTGGGCATGGCACCCTGACTTCTCTTAGAATTGGAGAAGGAGGGGGAGGGGAAGGGGCACAAGAGAAGGGGTGAGAGGGAAGGAAATAGGAGGAGGAGAGGAGGTGGAAATTTTTAATAAATAAATAAATAAGAAAAATGATTTTCAATAAAAAAGTGATTGAACAGTCAAAAAAACAAGAAACAAAAAAAAAAAGCCAGCATGGATGTGAGAAGGGCTTCTGAGGCCCTGCCCCTAGTGGAGGAGTGACTGGCAGTTGATATCTACTATGGGGAGAGTCACTTTGCCTTGGGAGTAACTATTTTTTTTGAAGTTACCTATGCCCTACTGGATAGCTCCACACCAGTCAATATACTTACGGGCAGCAACAGTTAGACCCAATTGTTTATAAATTAAAAAATAAAAAAAAGAGGGAATGAAATTTAGAAGAAAAGATATTTAGTAGGTGTCCAAGTAGAAATTGAAGGTTAAGGGTTGAGTGTGATCAAAATATATTGTATACGTGCATGTATGATTATTTCAAAGAATTCTTTCCAAAGAATAGAATGCTATGAAACAAGACATTTAGAGACATTGAAATGGATCTTAGCAATTAAAAACATGATAGCAGAATATTTTAAAGCCATGGACAGACATGTATGAAAATAAGATCACCCAGAATACAGAGCAAAAGAGAAAAAACATGGCAGAGAAAGAGAATATATAGGAAGAGGGGTATGAATATGATCAAAATACATTGAGTAAATTCTGAAAGAACTCATAAAAAACTACTGGATCAAATAATTAAACAAACAGACATATAAATAAATAAAGAAATAAACTATGTGGCATGTTCAAATAAATTTGCTTTTTAATATAAATATAAATAAATAAACACAATGATTAGTGGAACATTCCAGGAGAGTCAGTACCAAAATAATGGATTTCTAAGTACAAAGACATAGAATGAAAAAATTAATTTATATATAAGACATGTAATAAAAAATAATAAAGGCGATGACTTAGCCAGGACAAAGCACATATATTTATAAAGACATATCAAGCTAAGGATTGACATGACCAATGGAAATGAAATAGAATAAAATTTATTCAAACAAAAGAGCATATATGTGAAAGTTTAGACAGTTAAGGACAAAGGGTTCTGCAGTCTTCTAGATGCAAAAATAAGAAATTTCTACAAAAAATCATGAATCCCACTGAGTATGGACTCCTTGACCCTGACCATGGGTTAAGAAGACAATGTAAATACATCTGCCCAACTCAGAAGAAAAGTTCACTGCAACTTAGAACTCTATGTTCAATTATTGGTTTCTAGAACAGACTTTCTTCCCATGCATCCCTTAGATAATGACTTCTGCCTGAGGAGGGAGCTGACCCAGGAAGGGATGATCAGCTTTGGACTGGAGGAGCCTCAATCCGGAAGGAATGTGATGTGACTCTCTAAATTGATGTGGATGGAGACCCCAGGCAGGCATGCCTCTGACAGAAGCATTCCCAGGAGTCTGAGGCAAAACGCAGGCATGAGAGAGCCAGTCAGCTACGTGTGATCGAGGATGCATCACCTAAATCCAGATCAAGTTACTGAGGCATATGCTCCCATCATAATAAAGAAGAAAGTATGACATCTAAACCAGGAAATCCAAGTTGAGATTTAAAACAAAAAAACAACAACAAGGGAACAGTTCGGGGAGGCCCCTTGATGTCAGTGTGACACAAACCTGGAGTGAAAGCAGACCAGAGAAACTCATGAGGACACCAAGAGAGAGAGCTGATAAGGGAGAAGAAAGAAATCTTGACAAATGGGCTGGCCTTACTGACCTCATGGGAAACTTTCCTGGGAAATTCTTAGGAGGTGCAAGGAATTGGCAGTCACAGCAGGAATAATGCCATAAAAGAGAAAAAGGAGAGGAGCTTAATTTCAAGAAAAACAAGAAGCAAAGAAAAAAGAATCATTATCTTCACTCGCTAAGATGGTTAACTGCTCATAATATTTGTAGACTGGATGTGGAGGCAAAAGTTTCTCATCCTGAGGAATATGAATAGGCCCCTCATTTCTCCCTAGGATATTGAGAAGGTATTGGGCACTATTAAAATAAATAGTCTCCAAATGGGACTGAAGAGATGATGTCACAAAATTTAGAATACTGCTCAAAATGGGCTTGCATGTACCTACTCATTAATGATCCAGGAGAATAAGTAATTCACTGTAAAAACCCATTTTAAAATATCAGCCATTAGGTACACAAAAATGGATGCTCTTTAAAACATCTAAAAAAAAACCTTGTTACTAAAAAACCCACCTACCTTTGAATCTGGTGCTAATGCTTTCTTTAATTATAGATTCTGATTCCTGGAGGTAATTAGAGTACCCAATATTTTTTTTGGATATCATTAAAACCTGCTCTAAATCACAGAGGGAAAATAGAGCCACCCATCAACATAATCACTGTCTAAATAATCCCTCTGCAGCACAGACGCCTGTGAATAAACAGAAAACCACGATTTCAAAATGGGCCAAGATGCTGTAAACACAGGCATTCATTTGCAATAATTAGACCTGTAGAGAAAAATCTCCAAAACACCTCCTTTGTGGGAAACTAATCATATAGCTTCAGTAATTTTCATCATCTTGTCAATCCTGTCTCCTGTATCCCCCTTGCCCTACCACCCCTACAGCCCAGGAATATTTAGAAGAACAAAGCATCTTATCATTTCACTGAAAATATTCTAGAAGCTCTCTGTAAAAAGATAAAGAAAGACATAAACATGGTGTCATATTTTTCATCTCAAACTACTATATATAAACTCCCAACTCCCTCAAACATCCCATCTGTTTCAAACATCTCACAAACAACTTATAAATATTGTCTGTACTCTAATCTTTTTTTTTAATTTGGATTTGATCCGAAAATGCCACCCATGGTACTTAGTTATTGTCTCAAAAGTATCTTCAAATATTTCATTCACTACTCTTTTTCCTATTTGCAATTTATGTGCTAATAAATAGATGTTTCCTCTGTTTGTTTCTTCTAAGAAACCTATGTGATGGATTTGACTATTTGAATCCATGTGGTGTCTTTAAAATGTATCTTCAGCCCTCATTTTCCTCTGAGCCTGCAGTGAGATACTTTGCCCAAGCAATTCAGATTGCATTTTCATATCTAGCCCCTTGTAATATCGATTGTCCCGTGGATCAGGGACTTATCATCTTGGTTTTTCTTTATAAAAATTTCCACCTCTTTTGCACCCAATGGTTTTGGCAACCACTGCTGATCTTCATCTCTATCTATTGCCCCAGTAGAGAGAACAAAATGATGGCAACCTAATTCTGTTATAGTCTAGTCTAATTCTACATAGACTAGCTAAAATTTTATAATCAGGACATTTCCTCATGATGGTTGTCCCAAAGATAGTTAACATAGAGCAACACAAATATTTGACTCTTAATTTTAATTCTTTAGTTTTCAGCTTGAAGTTTTCCCCCCAAAGACTGTTTATGAAGTGCTATGCCTTAACAGAAGTTTGTATGTGACAAACTTCTGTGTACTTCAGCATGGTTGCTGTGTTTCAAGCTCTTACAGTTACCTTTATTTGTGACTCTACATTGTTCCATATTTTGCTGGACATACCTGCTCCCGACTGTCTTGATACACACTCAGAGTTGTTAATGGTATCTGACATGAAGAAATGTTCCTGCATCATCTTGCTTGATTATTTTCCAGAACCAATCATTTCTCCAAACTGCTCTCACTTCAGAAGGAAATGATGTTTGCTGAGCAAAAGTCTACCAGCACTTATTACTAGTGACTCATGTTTACTCTTCTGTTTTTTAGTGGACAAATCTAAAACAATTCCTGAAAATATAGCGAGAAACAAAGCCTGACTTCATTCGTACCCCTTTTCATTCCTCTGTATTAACTGCTATTAACTTGCTTTGTTGATCCTAGAATACTTCCCATTTGCTTTGAACATTGTTCCAGATTGTTTTCTGTTCCTGTGATTAGGCATGGCCCAAAAACAAACTGGGGAAGAAAGGGGTTTGTTTAGTTTTATATGTTACAATCCACCATCAAGGAGAGGCAAACCAGGAACTGAAGGCAAGAGCTCAAAGCAGCAACCGTGAAGGAATCCCGCTTACTGTCAGGTTCCTCAAGGAAGAACTTCTTATCTCCATTTCTTATATAATCTAGGACCACTTTCTCAAAATATTAAGATAAGTCCTTCTACATTAATCATCAAATAAGAAAATGCCCCTATAGACATGAGCACAGACCAATCTGAATGAAAGCAATTTTCCATTGAGGTTCCTCTTCTCAGTTGACTCCTAGTTGGTATCAAATTGGCAAAAACTAATGAGCACAAATATCCTAGTTCCTAATGACATTAATATAATTACTTGCCTTATCCTATATTTATGTTTTAAATTATATTCAGGGTAAGTTTATGTAGAAAAAAATGCAGTTTCTGAATTTATAGAGATTCCAGATAAGGGACAGAAATTTCCCACAAAGAAGACACTTTCTGGTGTCAGTGCTGTGAAAATCTGAAGAACAGAGTCATAAGTCACCTCAAAGAGTTAGGCCTATTTATAGAGATTCCCAGCTAGATAGTTAAGATGATTGTTAGAAGACCTGAGAAAGAAGCAACATGATCATAGACAGAAGTTCTGAACTAGGTGTAGCAATAGAATGTGATAACCAAAAAGGAAAAAGCTGACACTCATTTTGTAATATAACTTATAGGATGTTATCATTGGGGAATGGAGAATCAAAAGGTGGCTGGAGATAAAGAAGCCAAGGAAGTGGGAATCTAGAGTGTTGGCTGGTTTTACATGAGCATCTTCAAAACAGGCTGTTACTGACTTGGTAACTTTATGGGATTGTGGAAATGAATCATCACACTTCTCATTGGTGACTATTAAAGCCCTTCAAGCATGCCTTTCCAGGCCAGGTCCCACACTGTGCCATTGAATAAATCCAGCATTCTTGGGAGTGATTGACTCAAAAAGCAAATATGAAATTCAAGAGTGGCATTAGCTGGTCTCCCCTATCCTCTTTACAGTGATTAAATCAGACTCCTTGGCACATTCAGAAACTCACGTAGTTGGAACCTGCTCCTACTTAGAATTTTAACTTGGTTCCAGTTTTCACAGTTGCCAAAATGTTAAATTAATCATTCTCCTATATGATTCTGTGTATTTATTCTATTATAATTAATTCCTAGAAATGGTGGGTCAAAAGTGATACTATTTAAATTCATAATAGCTAAATTGGTACATTTAATCTAGAATGTAATAGTTATGGCCAAAATATCACCAGAAGGGCTAATCGGTTTTATTTTAGTTTTTGTCAGCAAAGTTCTTACTGAATTATAAAGAAAAGTAATTAGCACAGAAAGTACTGTAAAAGAAAGTTCATTAGCACAAACAGATGAGCCATGTTTTAAGAACCTTACACAAATGTATTGTTTTTCTTAATTTTAATTTTCAGCAAGGTCTATATTTTTCCAGTATTTTCTTTAATACTTTGATTTTGGAGGCTTAAGCTAGCTTTAATGGATCTATTAAATGGCTAGTTTGTATCATCAGAATATCTGGGTCAATAAGAGGCATGCAAAGTGTTCCTTCCCTATCTTCCTTCCCTGGTTTTGTGAGGCAAAGAGGAGAAAACAAAACAAACAAACAAATGAAAAAATACCAGGCAAAACTTGTCTGACTCAAAACAGCTAACTCATGTATAGAAAAGAACAAAAGTAACCCCAGTTGCTTTACTGAACTCTTTTATTTAAACTATATTACCATTTTCTGTCATTGCTGTTTGATCATAGTCTGTGTTATTTGATTTTAATTTATTACCTCACTTTCTATACTAGAAAGAAATCCAGAAGAAAATTTAACTGAGGGATAAATAATCAATGACACTCAACATCAAGTTGGCTTTCAACATAATCACTGGAGATGGTATTTCCATGGATGATCCAGTCCACTAGCCCATGTGCGAGGGTGATGGTATGTTCCTGTTTCCACAGTTAATTGACATGTTATCTTCTTCCAGACTGACATTGGCAGAAAACCGATCACACAAGTAAGAACACTGCCATGACTGATAAGGCATATTGACTGCAACATGGAATTTCTGTGGTTAACGTCATAAATGGTCCCCAGAAGACACTGATAATTGGTGTTTTGTTTTGTTTTGTTTTTAATTACCTAGTAATTTCATTCCTTTTCTTGTGGTCTCATGAGGTTCTTCCTTCTCTCTTGGCTGGTGTCTCATCTGATGACGTTTCCTCTAAGTTGACTTCTTGGCTGTTATATAAGTGATTCGGCAGGAAAACCCACAGTTTGTCCTCCCAGTCCTCATGTCTGTTACTTCTGGCCTGTACTTGTGTTTTTATTTATGCAAAATATGAACCAGATGTTATATTATAAGAGAACCAATTTTCCTCAAGGAACCATTCACTTGAGCAGATGCAGACCTTCGCAGTTTCTGTAAATTTCTTACATTCTTTCCTTATGTACTTTCCCATTCTTTTTAAGTAGTAAATTCTAGATGAATCACTTGAAAAATATATTACTACAAATATGTGATATCATCTACTTCTCATGAATGCTAGTGGAGATTGCATATTTTCACAACTATAATTTCAATTTAAAGCAAAATCTAGAAACAGCATATTTTGGATTCTGTTTCAAATCTATTGCTTAACATAGTCCAGTCTAGTCTTAAAATTACAATCCTCTTGTCTCCACCTAAGGAAACATATTTATCATGTCGGTAGATAATATGTTGTAGTTGACATGTAGATTTTAAAAAACAATTGAGGTAGAAGAGAGATTCTTTATTAAAACTATGAAGTGCCTCTCAATAAAGTTATTATGTGTTGTTTAAGATGCAATTAGATGATACCTTTTATTTCTGCCTCGAATGCTCTTAAACTGTATAAAATACATTTAAACAAAGAAATACAATTTTAAAATACTTATTTGACATTTGCATTTCTTTCTTGGATTGGGTGGCAAGAATCGTGCTCAGAGATAGCTTGAGGGTGTCAGCTCTTGCCTTTCAACACGTGCATT
This sequence comes from Microtus ochrogaster, assembly GCF_000317375.1. Lineage (NCBI taxonomy): Eukaryota > Metazoa > Chordata > Mammalia > Rodentia > Cricetidae > Microtus > Microtus ochrogaster. The sequence continues at coordinate 49,704,036 of NC_022030.1, read as the reverse complement.
CTATAGATTCATGCCATTAGGCTTGGAAGCAAGCACCTTTACCTGCAAAGCAATTCACCAGCCCAGCTTTTTATAAGTTTAGATGAATACTTCATGGGGAAATAAAGATTTTTAACATAATAAAATTCATTATTATTCTAAAAATAGCTTTCTAAATCAGTCACGAAGTCCTTAGGCTACAAAACATCACTCAAAACTATTGGAGATATGTTTTTGGGTTTTTTTTTTGAATTTTTTTTTTATTTTTATTTTTATTTT
>NC_022030.1:49677401-49702517 GCF_000317375.1 Microtus ochrogaster | reverse complement strand
TGAGCTGAACAGAGAATTCTCAACAGAAGAAGTTCAAATGGCCAAAAGACACCTAAGGTCATGCTCAACTTCCCTAGCGATCAGGGAAATGCAAATCAAGACAACTTTAAGATACCATCTTACACCTGTCAGAATGGCTAAAATGAAAAACACCAATGGAGATATGTTTTAAATACTCAGAAAGCTTACTCCTCTGCTCCTCCTTTTAGCCCCAGGCTGCAATCTTCTTGCTGTGTCCTCCTCATTCCCACTCATAGGACTCATAAATGAATCACTCTCTGAAGGTCTCGCTGTCTAATGCCATAGGAGTAATGATTTTAACAAAGCATCTGGGAGAACATAATCACATGTTGTATGACAATTAGCCTCTCCTATCCCCAGACCACCTCAAGTATGTAGAATCCAACTGTCCATGTCTCTTGTGCATAGAAAGCCCATCATTGATGTTGGTTCTGAATGAGGGGATGATAGAAATTGCAAGTCCTTGATTTATGATTTTATACCAGAGAACCAAACATGGTTTCTCTATTATCTGGAGCTACACACTCCAGATAAATGTATTCTCAGACATTTTAGTTACATAAGCAAAAGGTTTGCAAGAAGAGGAAAACTAGGCAGAAGGATTTGTTGGGTTTTTTATATGAACATTAAATGTGTATATATACAAAATCATCTAGGTAATTCACTCTAGCTCCAATGAAAGCAACCCCACAATATCTTAAGCTTGGTTATTCATAGAAGTTGTTAGTATACTCCAAACCCTAGAAGCAGTCGAATGCCTAGCAACAATTCAATGGATAAACAATGTTATATCCAAACAATTGAATATCAATGAGTAACAAGAAGAGTGGGTTAGTGATACATATGACAATTTGATTCTATTTTAAGATTGTTATGTTACATGGAAAAAATGTGGACACATAAATGGACTGTTGGGTCCAAGTGTGCAGTTGCTCAGGAGAAATAAGTTCTAAAGTTTTACAGTGCCGTTGGGTGATTACCACTGACAACAACAAACTGCATATCTCAGGGTAACAAATAAAAGATTTGTATGTATTATTACCATACCAATTAAAACTACTTAAAGCGAAAGTTAATTTTCAACTTTCAGCTATGTCATTTCTAGAAAATACAAATCAGTCCTTAGAAACAGATTTAAGCAAGGCAGTGGCGGCAGATCCCTTTAATCTCAGCAGTCGGGAAGCAGAGGCAGACGAATCTCTGTGAGTTTGAGGCCAGGCTGGTTTACAGAGCTACTTCAAAGACAACCAGGGTTGTCACACAGAGAAACCCTACCATGAAAAACCAAACCAAACCAAATAAAGAAACAAATGGACAGAAGACCAATCTCTGTAGGGAAACACGAGAGTGAAAAAGGATAGATTTAAATAGGAGCCAGGGGAATCATTTTAGGGTGCTGGTTGTATTTTTTAGCTTGTAGTGATGTTTTATAGTAATATAAAGTGTATAAATATAAAAAATATAAAGTATAGTAGTAATAAAATATAACTTTCATATGTACTTTATTGTGCAAAAAGATTATACTTCAATAAAGTCGTTAAAAAAAGAAAGAAAAGAAAACCTACATCTCACATTCATCAAAAGAGAATTTTAAGAGCTTGGAGAGATGGCTGAGCAGCCACAGGAGGCAGCTCACAACACAACTGCAAAAAATCTGATGCCGTTTTGGCTTCTATCGGCTCCTGTATTCAAGTATACACACACACACACACACACACACACACACACACACACCATATACACGGATAAAATTAAAATACATCTTTTTAAGAGAGAGAATTGCGACACCTAACCTGTCCTAATGAGAATTCAGTGGCTGAAGACCCTGGCACAGGGGTTAGAATATACTAGACACCAAATGCACCCATGCCCCTTCATGTGATCACTTATAGTAATCAGCACTCCCACATTGCTTATCATAAACAAATGCCATCTTAATTTATTTAGGTCTCTTTTTAAAACTTTGAGGAGTTGTGTTTAATCAAACATTTTAAAAATAAGTGGGGAAAAGCCAAATAAATACCCTTTCTCTAGGTTAAGATACTGGGCAGAAAGAAGCAAAGGCATTGAAGTTACCCAAATGGTGACTCACAGGACTGACATTTCTGTATAAGCATCGTGTCTGGGGAAAATAACCCAACCCATGACCATATGGAAGGAGAGACTTTAGGAATTCAGAAAAGGCAGCCTGGGTTGTGTGCCTGGCAGTTAGAGATGTCCTTAGAAAAGAACAGGATGTTTGCCGAGCTTTGAAGGAGAGAAAGCTTTGAAACAAAGGGAGGTTGCAAGTGTTTCTCAGACAAGGATGACTGTCAAGCATAGCAAAGCCAGAGAAGGTATTTCTCCAGTCTTTGGTGAGAATTCATAAAAGGGTGAGTTAAACCAAAATCCACTGACACTTTGTCTAATAAATATTGCAGGCAGAATATAAATAGCTGGTCACTGGGAGGAGAGGGTGAGGGAGCTGTCTCTCTGGCAGGCACCCATCGACAGGAAGTCCTTGTGGACCTAGAGCTGACTACTTAATGATTAATGAGGCAGCTCTTTCATGCAGTGTATCATACAATGGGGGAAACTGTTGGGGCTTGGGAGCTTGCTCTGATAGTAAAAGGAAATACTGTTTTTACATGTGTCCGTGGCCAATGCTAAAACATGAAGACAGGCCCCAGGATTACTAATTAGTAATAACAAATGCATTTGCTCTCGTGATTTTTTTTTTCATGGTGGTAAAGGCGGCATAATCAGGCATCCAGGAGACAAGATCAATACTACTTAAACTCACATATGGAGAAAAGAATTTTTTCCTAAGAATGAAACAAAGAGAGGGTATCCGGAGTTGGAGATTCATATGGGGATATGAGATGAAGTCCAAGATACATCACACACAGATACAGGAAGCTTACGAAGCAACAGCGACAATTCTAGCTAGCAAGAATGGAAATAGGAGGGCAGGTTTGTGAAGAAAGTCACCCTGAACCTCCCCTGATGCAAAGACAAAAGCAAAGTGGGCCTGTAAGGGACAGGACATTGATGGGCCTGTTGCAAGAAGCATCCTACAGTAATGTGGGAGAGCAATGCCCTGCATTACTTATGCAATTTCACCACTGCAGCTGTAGGAAATTGGGAAGCACAGTCATGGGATAAATTCATTCTTCGTGTATAACTGAACATGAGAGAAAAGATCTGCTTGCATAAAATGAGGACTGCCTTGCACAGTCCCCTAGAATAATCCTAGGGAAGAATTAAGTTATTGAAATACATTCAATGACCAAAAAATTCCCTGCTCCAATTTTAAAAGGCAGAAGCAGGGGAAGATGAACACTACAAGACACCCACCAAAAAAGCTCAGGGACCTGGGTTCAAGAATTAATGAGCAAAGTGAACAAAGATGAAAATGAAGGGAAAGATGATATTTGTGGAAATAGCACAATGATAGTCAAATAATTACCATTACTAAGGAAAACTCAAATAATAACAAAAGGTATAGTATAGGAATAAAAGCAACTCTGCCTCTATTAAACTTCAAAAATGAAAAAGGTTGAGGAAATTAAGGCTAAATGTTTGATAACTAATCTAGCCCTATGAGCTAAGAAATGTAAGGACTATAAGTAACAATAAAATATTAAAAGTTAATACTCAATATCTGGGTAATAATGGTCAGCCACTATTATAAATCCTCGTAACGTTTGTATGAAATGTGTATTATTGTCCTCATTATCCATCATCCATCTATGTGTCTGTCACCTACCAACTACCTACACTTAGAATCTAAGAAAATACTAATCTTACTGCCTGATAATACAGAGATAAGATAACTGAAAGAAATGGGGATGAAAAGGAAAACAATTGTTCATGTTCTCATCTTCTGTACTGAGAAGACTGGTACAACAACTCAATTAAAATGGCTGTGTCTGAACTAAAGGCATAAAAGTAACCACTAAGGTAAAATATAACTCAATGGCATGTGTAAGCGGAGAGAGATGGAGATTAGAAATACAATTATTTGAATCACCAATTATAATAAAAGTTGAATTAAAACTATGAAATTAAAAAGATTAAATAATCTAGGAAAACCACTGCATATTCAACAATAAAATGATTGTAAACATATACTCAATACTGTATCATTTTTCAAGAAGCACACTGACAGAAAATTCAAACAAAATGATGAAAGTACCTAAAACAACTCCTGGAAATTAAATGGAGAAGGCAGTTTTCAGTTCAGAGAAGATTACATTTAGGAACAAAAGGAATTAATTCATTGAAGATGATACTCCATATTATGAATTTAATTATCCTGATTATATGCCTCTCAAGTAATATATAGGCAACATTAGAAAGCAAAGATACTAGGAAATGCAAAAAGCAATTAGATTTATAATCCATCACTACTATTGCTTATAAATTGTCAGTGAGGAAATGTGAGAACACAGACGATGCAAATATACATCAAGCTAGTTGTATATATAGCACACAAAAATGCAATGTTTCGAAGAGATTTGAAACATGTCAAATATACTAATCACAAAGAAAGTCACTAGTAGAAGTTATGTTAACAATAAATAGCATAAAGAAAAGAAAGTGTTAATCCCAGGAAATAATGAGCTGAAATAACATCATAGGACTCCTTCCAAATTTAGTGAACCAATATTTCTTATTCCAGTTAAATTATTCCACAGCAGGAGTCTTCAATTTGTTCTGTAATGTCCAGACACCACACACCTTTGACTTCACAGGCTGTCTGGTTTCTGCTCAGTCTCTTCAACTCCATCTGTAGAATGCAAATGGCTGAAATGAGTAACTGAATAGTCATGCTTAGCTCTATTCTATAAAAATCTTATTTAAAAAATCAGACCGACAACACTAGATTGCAAGGCATGCTTTAGAACACAGTTGCTAATTGTACTTTTACAAAATAGTAAAAAATATTGATAATAACATTCCCTATAGTATAATCATAATATTAGCCTTTACAAATAACCATGCAAAATTATTCAGCAAAATATCAGCAGATAAAATTCAACAGTGCACTGAGGGAATAATGCAAAATACTCTGGTGGACTTTATTCAGCAATGTAAATAAGGTTAGGTGTTCTAGTATTTCAAAAGTAAAATTTCCAATATCTATTTTTCATGAGAAAAACAACAGCTTTGGGAAGACAATTTCTTACTAAGATAAGTCTTTTCTAATCTAAAGGCCAGAACCATGCTCAATGAGAAGGTAGAAGATTTCCCTTTGAACAGTAATATGGGTGCTGGGCATGGTGGCTCACACCTTTAGTCCCAGCACTCAGGAAGAAGAGGCAGTCTGACCTCTGTGAGTTTAAGTTCCAGCCTGGTCTATATAGTGAGTTTCAGGACAGGTTGAACTACATAGTTAAAATATTGCCTAAATTACTGGCAATGAGAAAAAGAAAGAAGTATAAAAACTACAGAGGTTTGAGAAGAAATCATTATTGATAGTTTCTTTTTTTAATTTATTTATTTATTGAGGATTTCTGCCTCCTCCCTGCCACCGCCTCCCATTTCCCTCCCCCTCCCCCGATCAAGTCCCTCTCCCTCATCAGCTTGAAGAGCCATCAGGGTTCCCTGACCTGTGGGAAGTCCAAGGACCGCCCACCTCCATCCAGGTTTAGTAAGGTGAGCATCCAAACTGCCTAGGCTCCCCCAAAGCCAGCACGTGCAGTAGGATCAAAAACCCATTGCCCTTGGTCATGCTCAACTTCCTTAGTGATCAGGGAAATGCTGGTGGGAATTGATAGTTTCTATCAATTACCTAAAAATCTTGAGACTCACTACAAATAAGGAAATGAATCAGAAAAGTGGCTTAGTATCTTCCACAAATGTATCTATCTTTTTGTGTCCAAATATGCATGTGCTTAAACATATAACAATTAGTATAATAAAAAACACATTTTAAAACCAAAAACTAATAAATCACTCATGCCAAATGTTATTCAAAAACAAACATACACAAAGAACAAAGACTCAGAGAGGGGAAATCAGAGAATATCACCTTTCACGATAGCCACAAATAGCATAAACTATCTTGGGGTAACTCTAACAAAGGAAGTGAAAGATCTATTTGACAAGAACTTTAAGTCTTTAAAGAAAGAAATTGAAGAGGGATACCAGAAAATGGAAGGATCTCCCTTGCTCTTGGATTAGGAATATCAACATAGTAAAAATGGCAATTCTACCAAAAGCAAACTATAGATTCAATGCAATCCCTATCAAAATCCCCAAAATTTTTTCACAGACCTTGAGAGAACAACAATCAACTTTATATGGAAAAAAAAAAAGCCCAGGATAGCCAAAAACAATCCTATACAATAAAAGTACTTCTGGAGGCATTACCATCCCTGACTTCAAACTTTATTAAAGAGCTACAGTAATGAAAACAGCTTGGTATTGGCACAAAAACAGAGATGTTGACCAATGGAATCGAATAGAAGACCTGGATTTTAACCCACCAACCCCACATCAGACAAAGGTCTGATCTCCAAAATATATAAAGAACTCAAGAAACTAGACATTAAAACTCTAATTAACCCAATTAAAAAATGGGGTACTGAACTGAACAGAGAATTCTCAACAGAAGAAGTTCAAATGGTCAAAAGACACCTAAGGTCATGCTCAACCTCCTTAGTGATCAGGGAAATGCAAATCAATACAACTTTGAGATATCATCTTACACCTGTCAGAATAGCTAAAATCAAAAACACCAATGATAGCCTATGCTGGAGAGGATGTGAAGTAAGGAGAACACTCATCCATTGTTGGTGGGAATGCAAACTTATGCAACCACTTTGGAAATCAGTGTGGTGGTTTCTCGGGAAACTGGGAGTCAACCTACCTCATGACCCAGAAATTGCACTCTTGGGAATATACCCAAGAGATGCCCAATCATACTACAAAAGCATTTGTTCAACTATGTTCATAGCATCACTATTTGTAATAGCCAGAACCTGGAAACAACCTAAGTGCCCCTCAATTGAAAAATGGATAAAGAAGGTGTGGCACATATACACTTAGAGTTTTACTCAGCAGTAAAAAACAATGACATCTTGAATTTTACATGCAAATAGATGGAAATAGAAAACACTCTACTGAGTGAGATAACCCAGACCCAAAAAGATGAATATGGTATGTACTCACTCATAAGTGGATTCTAGCCATAAATAAAGGACATTGAGCCTATAATTTATGATCTTAGAGAAGCTAAATAAAAACGTGAACTCAAAGAAAAACATATAGTTATCCTCCTGGATATTGGAAGTAGACAATATTGCTGGGCAAAAGTTGGGAGCACGGGGGTGGGGGTCAGGTGGGGTTGAGGGAAGATGGGGAGAGAGAAGGGAGAAGGGGAGGATGGGGAGAATGGGATGGTTGGGATGGAGGAAGGGTAGATATGGGAGCAGCGAAGTAGATATCTTAATTAAGGGAGCCATTTTAGGGTTGGCAAGAGACTTGACTCTAGAGGGGTTCCCAGGTGTCCAAGGAGATGTCCCTAGCTTGTTCCTTGGGCAGCAGAGGAGAGGGTGTCTGAACTGGCATTATCCTATAGCCACACTGATGAATATCTTGCATATCACCATAAAACCTTCATCTGGTGATGGATGGAGATAGAGACAGAGACACACACTGGAGCACTGGACTAAGCTCCCAAGGTCCAAATAAGGAGCAGAAGGAGGGAAAACATGAGCAAGGAAGTCAGGACTGTGAGGGGTGCATCCAGCCACTGAGACGGTGTGACTGATCTAATGGGAGATCACCAAGGCCAGCTGGACTGGGACTGATGGAGCATGTGATCAAACCAGACTCTCTGAATGTGGCTAACAATGAGAGTTGACTGGGAAGCCAAGGACAATGGCACTGAATTTTGATTCTGCTGCATGGACTGGCCTTGTGGGAGTCTAGTCTGTTTGGATGCTCACCTTCCTAGACCTGGATGGAGTGGGGAGGACCTTGGACTTCCCACAGGTCAGGGAACCCTGACTGCTCTTAGGACAGGAGAGGGAGGTGAGGGGGAGGGGACAGTGGGACAGTGGGAAGGAAATAGGAGGAGGGGAGGAGGTAGAAATTTTTAATAAATAAATAAATAAAGCAAACAAGCTCCCAAATTAGAGACCAAACTCCATCAGGAGAGAGGTTCTGAGCATAAAATACCACCCATAGTCATAGAGCAAATAACAGTTGTTAGCTGTCGAGTGAGGGACAGATAGTTTTCTTTAAGAATGTCACCCTGATAAGTCAGCCACACTCCACTAGGCGACCACATATCCAAAAACAAATACTTGGGAAACACAAAACAGTGTTGAATGATAAAAAAAGAGACATAGTTGGGTGGATATGGAAGGGGTCTTGGACTTGGGGAGAGCTGGGGTGATATGACCAAATATGTTGTACAAATCTCTCAAAGAGTTAATAATGAAAAGGTACAACTGAGATTATACACATGAACATATGTGCATGCATACACCAAATCCGGAGGACTGTAGCTTGCTTCCCTGGTGCTGTGATCAAGCTATACCAAAAAGCAACTTGGGCAAGTAAAGAGTTCATCAAGGGAAGTCAAGGTAGGAGATCAATGAATGAACCTGGAAAAAGGTAACTGAAGAAGAGACCATGGAGGAACACGGCTTATCAAAGGGACAGCATTCTTATAGAGCCTAGGCCTTCCTGACCAGGGATGGCACTACCTAGCATTTGCTGGGCCTCATAAATTAATTAGCAATTAAGAAAATGTCTGACAGACTTGCATAAAGACCCTTCTGATCTGGGAAATTCTGCAAGGAAGGTTCATTCTTTCCAGGTGCCTCTAGGTTTGTGCCTACATGACAACTAAGGCTAACTATGATACCTAGTAAGAAAAACGTGTGTGTGTGAGAGATATGCATTAGTGTACAAGAACAAACACCCACCAACGTCAGAGGAGAATATCAGGTACTCTTCTCTATCACCCTCTGATTCCCTTGAGTCAAGTTCTCTCACTGAACCTGGAGCTTGCTTCTCTTCAGCTAGCTGGCTGGAGTCACAGCCTTCCCACACAGGGCTGGGTTTTAGCCACATACTGACTGAGCTTTTTATGTAGGTTCTGGGCATCCTAAATCAGAGCTCTGTGCTTTCTATGCTTACCTACTAAGACATTCCCCAGCCCTGGAAAGACTTTTAACTTTCAAGCATAAGTAAGACACCCCAAAGGACTAAGTCTATAGAAAGCACATCTAATATCTAACATACCTAATCTCAACTAAAGCTCAGTGTCATGAGTTATTAACTCTTCTTCCATTTCTCTTTTTTTTAATTCTTTTTTTTATTGAGAAAAGGAAAAAAAACCAAGTTTCCACCTCCTCCCAGCCTCCCATTTCCCTCCCCCTCCTCCCACCCTTCTTCCCTTCCCCCCACTCCTCTCCCCCTCTCTTCCAGTCCAATGGGCAGTCAGGGTTCCCTGCCCTGTGGTAAGTTCTAGGTCCTCCCCCCTCCGTCCATATTTAGGAAGGTGAACATCCAAACTGGCTAGGCTCCCACAAAGCCAGCACATTACGTAGGATCAAAACCCCGTGCCATTGTCCTTAGCTTCTCATCAGTCCTCATTGTTCGCCATGTTCAGAGAGACCAGTTATATCCCATGCTTTTTCCGTCACAGTCCAGCTGGCCTTGGTGAGCTCCCAATAGATCAGCTCCACTGTCTCAATGGGTGGGTGCACCTCTCGTGGTCCTGACTTCTTTGCTCATGTTCTCCCTCCTTCTGCTCCTCATTGGGACCTTGAGAGCTCAGTCCAGTGCTATCCATGGCCTTCTAAAGAAAACAGCTACAAATTGATGATGGAAGTCACAAAATAATCTCACACCAGTTCAGAATTATGAATAATAAAGGGTTTTTTATTTAAGGGAAAACTTACAGATTACTGTCCTAGATAACAGACCTCTACACAAACAGAAACAGAGTCTAGTAGCCAGAAGTGGGAGCCAGAAGCAAGAGAGGGGGCACACACTTTATAGTTGCCTTTACAGTATCAGAGACCATGCCCAAGTGGGCTAGAATCTTAAAGGCTATTGGCTGAAGGAGCAGAATGTACTCCCACAGCACCTTTCCTTTTGTTTAAATAGGGAGTTCCAAACCCAATACATAACTATATACACTAGGAACAGATATCAAATATAATTAGAATTGCAACCAGCATAAACAATATTAAGTAAGGAATGTATGCTAAATGTTTTAATAAAAATTCTGTCCTAAGGAGTCTAAGTTTTGTCTAGGAAATGGCTTGGCTAGATCATAAGAGTATGGTAACTATGACTATCTAATCTTCAACCCTATTGAAGGCCTGAGAAGGGAGATAATATTACTTGAGCAAGCAGGAAGGACAATCAAGCAGCTTCCAAAGTTAGCAATATATGATAGAGAAAATTAGCTGAGCAATCACCCAAAGTCTCATTTGTAAAGTTGAAGCAACCAACTTTGGCTAAGACCTAGTGTAACTGACAGACCATTTTTAGAGGCAGGAAAATTTTCAGAACCATCTTACCCTGTCTTGGCAAGATTTGACAGTCTTTTTCCTTGTATCCTGCTTATCCATTTTCGGATACCACGTACTTTGTCAGTGCTTGAGGTATGGACAGTTTCTTGCCCAAAGGCCAATTATGCCTAGAAATAGACAAACTTCGAGTAAAATGTCCTTCATTGCTCAACATTCTCTTGGGAGTAGATTGGTACTGTCAGGAGCAATCATGTCTCATGTCAGCAGAACCCTAAATTATTTAAATGCCATGTTCTACAGATCCTTGAAGTGGTTGAAGACTACTTATGTAGACAGATTACAATCTCTGTGTATCTAAAGAACCTAATTTGATATGACTATAAGTACAACAAACATGAACAACTATTGACCTATAATATTTAATACCTGTATAACTTAAAGACTAAAACTTCATGTTAGAATATTAAATAATCTGTAAACAAATGTGCAACAAATGAGGACAATGACCTCAAAATGTAAACAATGTATAAGTATCTTGATCAGAGGTAGGAGTAATATATAATCAAATTTAAAAATATATCCTAAAAGTTGTACCGATATACAAATGTCTTAAACAGAGGTAGAAACATGCATATATACAATCTGACAGAATAACTTTTCAAAGGTATACAAATAATGTAAACAAAAATAACAAATATAATTTGAACTTGTATCAATATACAAAAACTATACCAATGTAAATTATCCGTAAATATTAGCTCACAAGTATTCACTCTATTACACACTATTTTTATCCCTTTTTTTAAGCAAACATGGTTTTCACCCCAACCCTCTATCTAAATAATCAACAACCCCTAAACAGTGTTCCCAACCCTAAGGACAAACTTTTTTGGGATAAGGGGTGTTGTCCTCTATAATTTCTTCCCGCTGTCATGAGGGTGATGTTCTCTTAATGGGATCCTGCAAAAGTAAAGTGATGGTTAAGTTTCAAAATTACTGTCTAGTATAGCTGCAAATTGTTTTTGAGCAATCAATAGGGTTTTTTTTCCTAAGTTCTTATTAGGAGTTTTGGTCAGAACGTCATGAGAAAGTGCACCATTTTAGCAGCCTGGTACCCAAAACTGTGCTGTCAGGATCACGATGTCATCTCAACCAGGTGGAATTGTTGCTGCGGGGTCCTCATCTTCTTCCAGGAAACTTTAAAGATTACTGCAGTAAAAGGATCTGTAGGAAAATCTATTGCTCATCGTGGAAAACTTAAACATCATTCCTATAAGCATGCATTTAATGAAGAATACGATATGGACAAAATAGAGACGGAGAAAGTAAAAATTTTCCTAAAGTCTTCCTTTTGTCCCATACCAACAAATCTAAAGACAATAGCAACCAACAAACAAAACGTATCAGTGCTTGAGAGCAGAGGTTAGTGAGCTGAAACTAGTCCTATTATAAACCTAATTAATTACTGCAGTTTCTCACTACACATGAGTAGATAGATCAGTGAATAACTATGTAAATAAACCTATAGACATATGGGATTGTAGTTTAGTTTATTTCTATCAGGGGTAACAATCTGGATTATTCAGCAAATGTTAATGAGGCAATTAGGGAGCCATTTCAAGAAAGCTACTCAATCACTGTGCCATTCATTCTACAGCAACATTCAGATACAGCTTAAAACAACACTATAGAATTTCCAGAGTATGTTCAGTGCAGGGTAGGACTTTCCAAATTGAACACAGAGTCTAGAAGGGCTAAACGACTTTAGTATGTAAACAACAAAATACCCTAGTAGACAAAAATTATCATAAATACAGTCAAACAGTTTTTAAAAGACAAATTATAGACTTTAGTGTTTAAAGGAAACCATCACAAATCAAAAAGGAACTATAAAATGTCTAGGTGAAGGCTGGAGAGATGACTTTGTGGATAAAAGTTCTTGCCTCAAAAGTCTGACCTGGTTTCTGTCTCCCAGAACCTCCCTAAAAGCCAGGTATAACTGTGCTGCCTCCGTAACTCCAGCATGCCTATGGGAGGATGGCAGAGGCATGGGCAGCCAATCTGCAAAAGCTCCTGAGATCAATAGCCTGGTTTATGCAATGTCCCAGAGACCTTGTCTCAAAACTAGGTGGAAAGGCAGAGACTGACTCCTGAGGTGTGTTCTAACCTCCTCAAATGCTCTATGGAGCGTGTACACCTGCACCAACATACATGAATGTGAACACTAACCTATTACACACACACACACACACACACACACACACACACACACACACATCCCTAACTGAGTAATTCAGTGTAAAAAGCAAGTAGAAATTATGCTTAAGAAAAAGTTAGTTGCTCTGGAAAGATGGAACAGCAATTAAGAGTACGTGCTGGGCTGGCAGAGGACTAAGGGCCAGTGTTCAGCACCCATGAACCCATGACAGGCATCTCATAACTGACTGTCACTTCAGGTAATCTGACACTCTTAGGGCCTTTGTAGGTTCCTGCATTTAGGGGAACACACACATACATATTTGTATATCCCATAAATATATTTATTTATACCTAAAGTTTGACCTTTCTTTTCTGTTTCTTTGGTTATTGCACTTGGGTTTCTTTCTTTCCTTTATGCTAACCTTAGTTTTCTTCTGGTATCTAGAGGTAGATATTACATTACTGATTTTATACATTTCTTACTGTCAAATGTAATTGTTAAATTTGATAAGGTTCCTTTTAGGGATCCCTTTATTTGTCATGCTGCCATTGTCTGTCACTCAAAATATTTATACTATCTATAATGTTTTACTTAACTTGTGGGGTCTAAGGTTTGTCTTACATAATTCTAAATATTTGGAGACTACATGTCTCTCACTGGTATTGCTTTCTCACTATAATATGTCAATCTTTCAAGTGTTACTGTTTTATGGGTCTGTAAAAGAGTTACCTTGATAGATGTAGTATGTGCCTTTGAAAATGATGCGTTAAGATTTGTTATATAAATATTCCAAGATTAAGCTGGTTAGGAAGGCCCCTAATATTGCTTATGAACTTATTGCTTTATTATGTCAGTTCTTGACTACTTAAAATCTTCAGCTATAGTGACACATTTGATCAAAGGTGCATAGGGTTTATATTTTACTTGAATTAAATCTGTCAACATAGATGTTGCAAACATAGAGGCTCTTAATGGACACATTCATGATTGTTGTATATTTCTGATGACCTCACTTTAATACAAAATTTCCAATCCAACTTTTCATTAGTAAGTCTATTTTATTTAACATTAATATAGGCATTCTATTTTCCTTGTTAGAACATTTTTCTATCTATGTAGCTATATTTACATAGCTACACATAACCAATTTTGGTTATGCATAAAGTATGCTTGTCAGTATACATTTGATACTTTGAATGTTACATCTTGGCATATATTACCTCTTAAAAAATAAACTAATCCTCTTTCTGAAGTAATGTATATTTAAGTGTCTTAATCTTATCAGAAGTATAAAGCAGAAGGATTGTTAGTTTGAGGCCACCTTGTACTGTACAGTAAGACCCTAATACTAAAAAAAATTAAAATTAGAATACATTTTAATGTTTTGTACAGTGTGGTTCAGTGAATTCTTTCTTTGGAATGGACAAATTTATAAAGAGTGAATGTGTCAACTCTTTACATACATGCAGAGAAATGTCTTCAGACAAAAGGCTCTCAGCACCCCTTTTCCTCCTGTAGCAACATGAAGTCACACAGAATCGGTCAATAAGTACTGGTATCTGAGCGCCATGAAGCTTGGTATCCAGCTTCAATATGGTCAAATATGTGACTTCATATTCAGTTACACAGTGAGCCTTCTCCCTGGGTCCTCTCTGTCTGCTTCTGTAATGTGCCTAGTTATTGGCCCAAACTCACATTGAAGCAGGAGATAGAATATTCCCACATTCAAGTATTTATATATCCTCATATACAATTACATAGTTCAAATGCCTCTGTACCAAAGTACTGCCAAAAACTGGAAGGAGATAATTTACTGCTCTCATGGGGATCCTCATTCAGACTAGCTATTTGGATTTGTGAAATCCTTCTCATTGAGTAACCTGAAACTCGCCTTTTTACCAATCTGTTTTGTGTCCAGAATGTGTGAGATATTGGACCCTTCCTTTCCCTGAATGTGAATGCTAAACTAAAGAGTCCACCAGTGTACTCCTTAAAGCTTCAGGGGGAAATTGGAATCACTCTGTAAAATCATAACAAAGCATACCAAGGTCCTCCCTTCTACATGGAACTCATACACTTAAGCATGAATGTCATGTTTTTTCAGGCTGCCAAATTATATCTTTCATCATGAAATCACCCCTAACAAAATATGATAGCCAGTTTGGGAGCTTTGTCGTGAGTGAAATTACTGGCACTCTCATATGGTCCCCAGGGACTGTTCCCTGAGGCTGAAATTTATCAAGTAATTACTTGGTAGAAGGGGGAGCCTGAGACATGCTTTATATTCTAATATCGCCAGTCAATTATTACTTCTCTAAACTACTCCCATCAACCTCTGCTAATTGCAGCATATATCTCCACAGCAGAAAGGAAGCTTGCCTTCCATGTATGCTGCAGCTTTTAATCCCAAACATAAAACATTCTACCTTGTCACAAAGTAAATACCTCTCCATTCAGGATATGAATGAATGGGCTCTGGCTGTCACTTTGATCTTCTTGTATATTAACCAGATACAAAGAATAACAATAACAAACACAATTATTGTTAGAGGGTTGTATTCAAGTTGTCCAGTGAACTCTCTGAAATCATTCACTGATAATGGCCCCAGTTTGAATTCTCATGGAAGACTGAGAACATGAAGTGTCACTACAGATTTTGCTGCTTCCTGAACAGGACAGAAGTGTTTTAGTGAGAACAGACATCAACAATAAATAGATATAATTTCTGATACCCTTTGCAACGTCAGCCATCTTCAGAAATTTACCTCCTCCCCAATGGAAATGAGCTATTCCAAGAAACCCAACCCAAATTTTCTGAAGATAAATTAGATTAAAGCCTGGGAGAGTTTAGCACTGTGTCTGACTTCTATGAGCCTTGGGGAAATAGAGTCCATGTTAGCCAGAGTAAGTGGATAAGAGAGAAGTTCTATTTTAGCTTCTCTGTGTGTTAGTTGGTTGGGTTCTGTCTGTTTTTTGATTAGTTAGTTTGTGTATTTTGATTTGTATGGTTTTGGTGGCAATAAATGTTGAAGAAAGTTAAGATTTTCAGTCTCTGAGACAATGGAACAGCAGACAGGGCTCTAGAATGGCAGCCTGGGCAGCGGTCCCACATGAACTGCCTCTAAAGTCCCCTACATTCTTTCTACATAAGAGTTAGCCATTTTGCACGGCTTCTCATCTGTTCCTTTCTTTGCCATCTTGTGTCTCCACCAGAACATTCTGCCACACCTCCTCAGTAAAGTCAGATGCTTCCCATTTTCCCATTATCCTCCATTCTAATAACCATGTGATAACATTAACCAAACTGTTCTGGAATATTCTCTCTCCAAAGTTCCCTTCTTAATGAATCATTTCAGGGGACAAACTTGGGTGGTAACAAATATTTTGATCTTATTTATGGTTTTTATTGTTCATCCTATGCAGAATGTCTGATGAATAATAAGTATCCAAAGGATTTAATACATAAATGAATGAGTAAACCACACATTCAAGGCAACTTTCACTAGACCACCAGAGGAAATTTCATCGGGGTGCTAACGTTCATTTGCCTGAAATGAAAAGTTGTATAATTTTCTCCTGAAAGTGTGTAACTAACACAAAGAATATTTTGTTTGTCCATTCTTTTTCTTACAAAAATCATGATCTCATCTTCAAACATACAGATGAACACTTATTCTCTTTAAATCTATGAAAATGCATTTAAAGTAATACTTTCCTTTCAAATATAACCAATTAAGACAAAACAGGAAGTCAGGTGCCCAACAATTTTCAGGAAAGATTAATTTTTCTCAACCCCCAGAGTCTACCTATTGTCTAGATGGCCTATATATTTTCTAATATCATCATGATGATAAGCTTCACGAATCTAATAATAGCTTTCATTGGATCTAAGAATTCCCTTATGTTCTCACTCCTATAGCTGCAGCAATTCTTCCCTATTGCCATCTTTGATTCCATTTTTTCATCTCCATAATCCACTATCTCATATATAAAATGGGGACAAAGATCAGACCTTCTTCATAGATGGGTTGTAGTAAATAATTAGTGATACAAACAAATATTTAAAATGGCTTCTGCTGCATGGCTAACAAAAGTTAATGCTGCAGTTACAGTACATTGTATCATTCAGGAGATTTTAAGAATATTTTTCACTTTGATAAAGCTTCTTAAAAATCACTCTTGTAAATCAGCATGGTGGCACATATCAGTAATTCCAGTATTTGGGTGACACTGAGGCAGGTAGATCATAAATTCCAGGTGACTTAATGATCTTATGACTTATAACAAGTGACTCCATCTCAGAATATGGAGAGAGAAACAGAGAGAGGGAGAGACAGTGACAGAGAGAGGCAGAGATACAGAGACAGTGACAGAGAGAAGAAACCACCATCTTCTCTTCAGGGTGGATTGATTGGAATCCGAACTGTGCAGTACATTAGTACATCTACCTTCACTGTATCTGTGAGGACATTTCCACAGAGGATTAGCTAGTGAGGGAAGAGCCATCCTGAAGGGGATGCTGCAGCCAGTGCTTGAAGGCAAACCTGAATAAAATGGACAGGGAAGGAAGGCAGATGAGTGGGAGCGTTCCTCTTTTTCTGTTTATGGATGTAAAGACGTGAGCAAGAAGCCTCCCGCTGCGGTGCTTTCCCAGCTGTGATGCGCTGTAGCCTCCAGACCAGTGGTTCTCAACCTGTGGGTTCCAACCCCTTTGGGGACCAAATGACCCTTCCACAGGTGTCACCGAAGACCATCAGAAAACACAGATCTTTACATTATCGTTCATAACAGTAGCAAAAGTAAAGTTTCAAAGTATCAGTGAAAATAATTTCATGGTTGGGGTCACCACAACATAAGGAACCTGTATTAAAGGATCACAGCATTAGGAAGGTTGAGAACTATTGCTCTAGACCAAAGCCCAAATAAACTTTTCTTTATCTCATGAGGATAGAATGATATAGTGGAGATAGAAACCATGAAGATAAGGGAGTTAACCAAAAGTAAGTATGTATGAAAATATCTTCAGTAAACCCATTACTCTGTGTGATAATTAAAAAAATAGAAATTTTTTATAGTTTTTTTTTTTTTTTAGTTATTTGGTCCTGGAGATGAAAAACACAATTTTAAAGGGTAATGTTAACTAAAAGTCTGGTAATATCATTCCCATAGTGTCTCCTTTTGTCTTCTCTTACATTGCTGCTTACTCAGAAGTTAAACCCCAAACAGTCAGGATACAATGAAATGCTGTGGTTTGAACTGTTAACATGTTATTTCCCTATGGTATGTATGCCCTTGCCCTCTACAACTTCCTCATCTACCTGTGTCTCCTGTCTCCCATGCACAGCAAAATTGTTCCTACATCTCTATCTGCTACCTTGATAAAGCATGAGAGTCAGAACCTCACATCCACATGGATACTGGGCCACACTGCTTCTCAAGCTCAACAGCATTCTTCTGTTCCCAAGGGTTTTCCACCTTGAAATAAAAGATTAACTAGATGCTTATAACATTCTTACAACTCTGCCCTCATCCTGAAAAAAAGTGTGAACAGGGCAGAGAAGAAGCTTAAGGGGTGGTGAGAATCCCATGTTTAGGTGCAACACACTGTTCTGGGGTGATGAGGAGGTAACTACTTTTGTTCAAAAACCATCTTTGTCCCCAGGGGGGCCAAAGGATACTCAGGTCGTCCTGATAAAGGCTTTTATTCTCGGGTATTTTTTCCACATTGCTGCACTAGACCAGAGATCTATCTTTATGTGGATTTCTTGACTTTTCTGGCAGGCTTGGATGATCTAGGATGACTACACATTCATCTGTACAGTGTGAGGTTGAAACTGGCAGAGAAGTGACAATTGCTCTCTAGGAAAGCTGGCCTTAGGAAAAATGGCTCTATGCCTATTTTCAGAGGTGACAGGTGTCCACTTTAAGCTCAGGACTTAAATCCTTTTCAAATCCATCCCTACTGGCTAGCTGACATTTGTACCACTCCATTTCTTTTTCTTTTTCTTTTTTTTTTTTTTCCGAGACAGGGTTTCTCTGTGGCCTTGGAGCCTGTCCTGGAACTAGCTCTGTAAACCAGGCTGGTCTCAAACTCACAGAGATCCGCCTGTCTCTGCCTCCCGAGTGCTGGGATTAAAGGCGTGCGCCACCATCACCCGGCTAGTACCACTCCATTTCTAATTGAGTAGCAGGGTCTAAGTGCTGGCCGCTTTCTCCAGGCTGATCAAAACAGGCAAAGAAATTACCATGTGATCAGAAAACAGAATGTATTATATAGACGATATGGTATCTATTGGGTTGTATTTGACATGGACAGTCCTGAAGCAGGCCAACTATTTCAGCTACCTTTCTGGTCACCACGACAAAACATTTGTTATAAGCCACTTGAGGGAAGAGAGGTTTGTTTTGGCTTAGAAGTCAGAGGAAATAACCCATCGTTGTGGAGAAGGCATGGCAGCTAAGACAGCTGGTTGAGCTTGAAGCAACAACTTGCTCACATCTCAGCCGATCCTGAAGCAGAGGGCTAGACAGGAAGCAGAGCAGATCACACCATGCAAAAATCTCCTTTTTGTTCTTACATCTGCTGGATTAGCCCTGCATCTAAAAGTTCCCCCAACCACCCCAAACAGTACAGCTAACCTAGAATAAAGTACTCTAAAATGCAAGCCTGTGAGAGCCATTCCACATTCAAAGTTTGTCTTCATCTATCAAGAGAAGTGTTATGTCATTTAGTATTGACTATGTAGTAAAATGTTTCCCAGGGACACTAATGTTGGTTACATACAACATCCCAATTTCTCCTCAAAGAAACGATACACCTCACCTTGCTATTTTCCAGCAATGATTTTCATGCTTTCCTTCCTGGCTGCTTTTCTCACTCCTGTTACGACATGCACAAGCGGAAATATTTCTGCTCAGAAGAGAAAGAGGAAAGAAAGGACATCAGCACAAACGTGCAAAAACCAAGTGTAGCATTCCACTCATTCATCAGATCTTGGGGAGCCATCTAAGCCACGAGCAATGATAGGTGCTGGTTTACGGTAGGGACAAAGACAGAATTCCTGTTTCATTAAGTACCCATGTGTCAGTAGAGGGGAAACAGACAAGAAACAAACTCAGACATTATACATTTCTATGCCATGGATTTTCATTCACTAGACTGAAGCTGTGAGGGGAAAGGTAGAGTGGTGATCTGGGTGAGGTGGGATGGGATGGGAGAGGCATCCTGAGTTAGGATAAATTTTGAAATTCACACTGAAATGCCATTTTGACTAAGCCATGAAGTTTAAGGAGCCAAATGTAAAGAGCTCCAGGCACAGAGTGTCCTAGGTGGGAGGGGGAGCAAGTGAAAAGCTCAGAGGAAAGAGCTGCTTTGGCGGTGGTATCAGGATCAGAGCTGGCCAATGGAGAGTGGAGAGCAGGGGTAGGAGAGATGTGTGTGAAAGTCATCCAAACATAGCCTGAGGGAAGGACATGGTCATTACTTTCCCTATCATAAGGGGTAGGAGAGCTGAGCATGCAGGAAGAGTAAACAACCAGAGGGTGAAGGGAGTCTATGATTCCAAGGGAAAATGAGGTCATAAGATACAGCTCCCATTTTGAGTCCATCTCTATGAACAGAGTATTGCTGCTTAGAGCAAAGCTGCTTTTTAAATCTGAAGTCCTCTGACCTATGCAGATAACAATCCCTCAGTGCACTGGGGTGATTGTAAGACAAGATAATCAAATATTGCTGGCAAATCGTACGTTCATTGCGGTTTTAATGAACAAAAACACCCAAGGAGAAAGAAGGCACAGCTAAAATGTGTGAAGGGAAATAGTTCATCCAGGTGGTGAGGAAAAAAACTGCTTAATTTTCTTCTATGATAGTTTTTTTAAATAATATTCTCTTAGAAAAGAAAATTTATTTTAAGCCTTTAAGCTATAAAAGCATAGTTTTGAAAGCAGGCAGAAAAGAATCTTTCCACCTTGAAAAGCTAAAGATTAACTTTGCACTTATTCAAAGCCCTGCATTCAATTGGGAAATACAAAGCGCCGTGAGACATGATGCTCTCAATTGGAATTAATAGGTATCATTTTACAGAAGTCTAAGGGATGCCAAAGGGAGCAGGATTAAATGATGATCCAGTTGTTCAAGAGTTAATTGAGTTTCCTAAACTATTCAAGAGCATTAGGTGCGAATATTTAAAAGACTCTCTAACTGGATGAGTCACAGGCAAATAGCACCCAGGGTCTCCACCCTGTGAGTTGGAGATCAGCATGTTTTCCAGCTAATTTACAGTCCTTAGGGAATAAGTCGTTCAAATAGTCAACAGTTACATCTTTTAATGTCTTCATGAAATCTGGACTAATGATGAGACAAAGGGAATGGGCAAAGTGTCCTATGGCCTGCAGATATGAACATTTCCCAAGGGACTCGCTATCTTTCTGTCAAGGGTGCTCTCAGTTGCACTTAGCTAATAGATTTAGTATACTTGTGTCTGAACGAATAGTTTAATTAAGTGTTTTATTCAATAGTAGCTTGTTGTAGGTTTACATTTTTGTGCATGCCACTTCAAAAGCACAAGCAACAAAAGAGAAAAGCATTAGATTAGAGAAATGCATTAGATTTCATCAAGATCAAACTCATTTATGTATCAAAGACATCATCAAGGGCATGAGAAGACAATCTACAGTCTAGAGGAAATTCAAGTCGCAGGCGTGATACAGACTTGCTGCTGGACAACACAAAGCACTTTTCCAATTTAAGAACACAAAGGCACACAACTTAATTTCAAAGTGGGCAGAGAGTGTGAGTAGATACCACTCTAAAGAATATATGCAAATGATCAAGAACCGAAGGAGAACAGTCTCAACATCATCAGCCACCAAGGAGGTGAGAATCAGCACCGTGAGATAGCCCTGAACATTCACTGAAATGACTCTCTCCAAAACATGGCCATAACAAGCATAACAAGTGCTTGTCAGTATATTAAGAATTTTTGACTATCGTAAACTGATAACTGGAAATGAAAATAGGAAACTATTCTTTGTGAAACAGTCTTAGCATCCTTAATATTAAACAGAATTACTATGTAACTTGACAATTTATTCCTAGGTATTTACCTCAGAGAAGTAAATATAAGCCAGCCTATGTATATACACAGCAGTATGATTTATGACAGTCAACTACTGAACAAACACCAATGTCCCTTGGTAGTCCAAAAGGATAAAGTTATAATATATCATATAATAGAATTTTATTTGGAAATAAAAGGAATGAACTACACACAAATGTTAAAATGTCCTAAACCTTAAAAGGATCCAGGATAGTCAAAGAAGCCAGTCATTGTATGATTTACTGTATGTGAATTGTGGAGAGTGGGCTGAGAAAGTAGATAAGCAGTTGCCTAGAAGTTGGGAAAACTAAGGTAATATGAGAAGTGACCTTATTGGTACAAGGATTCTTCATGGAGATGATGGACAATGGCCAAATACCTGTGATGGTTACATATACCTGTGATGAATACACATGATGCTGTGACATGGTTTACCTTACAAAGATGAAATGTAAAATTTAAATAGGGTGTGGATTTTATCTCAATAGGGATGTTGCTTTTAAAAAGTGTAAGTTCTTAATAGAGACAGAAGAACCTAGATGATATCCATGTTTGCATGTTTCTCCTCCAAACAGAAAGATGCTAATACTCCTAGGAATAGGAACATCTGACTGACTTTCATTGAGCTGTGCTCACCTTCAACATGAAGGTGGGTATTAGGGGAACTGAAAATGGAGTTTTCTAATATATTCACAGAGAATGGATGCTCCACATGCATTTATACCTATGCACCACATGTGTGCAGTGCCCAAGGAGGCTAGAGAAGGGTATTGTATCCCTTAGCACTGGAGTTACAGACAACTGTGTGTCACCATATGTACTAGGAATCAAACCCAGGTCCTCTAGAGGAGAAACCAGTGTTCATAACTGCTGAGACATGGCTGCAGACCTTGGTCATTAGATTTTTTAAGCCATGCCTTCTTTGAGGCCTTATATTAATAGTAAAATTAAACTTAAAGCATCCAGTATATTGATCTCTCTGATATTTGAGATTCAACCTGAAGACAAATCTTATGTCCCCCAATACATGTAAAAGGTGCATTCTATCTTCTTTTAAGGAAATAATAAACACAGGTTCTGAGAATTCCCAGGAATGATTCTTTTGGATCTGGGACAAAAGCCACCTGTGATTTTCTTGTGTGTGCTGTCTCTTAATCCCTGAGTGTCTTGAAACCTCAAGACAGTGCCAAGCATCAAGAAGGGGTCCTAGGAAGGAAAGACACAGAAAAGGGAAAAGGGTCAATGAACTAGCTATAATGGCATATACCTGTAATCATGGCACTTGGAAGATGGAGGCAACAGATCAGGAGTCCAGTGTGGACTTTAACTGTATCACAAATTCAAGCCCAATCTAATACTCAAATTTTGGGCAAGGCTGAGAAGGAACAGTTACAGGTGAACTCAGGTTCTCCCCTTCCACTCTTCTATGGTGCTCTTCAAAGTAAGCAGGGAAGGTGTGGTGGGACATTTGTAGATTGTGTAAAGGTGTATTGCTGTGATTGATGTAAAAAAAATAAAAGCTGAGTGGCCAATGACTAGAAAGAGATTAGGTGGGACTTCCATAGACAGAAAAGACTCTAAGAACAAGAAAGGTGAAGACACGAGGAAACACAGAACAAGCAGAATGTACAGGTGGAGAGGTAACAGCCATGAGCCATGTGGCAGAATGCAGATTAATATAAATGGGTTAATTTATGTTATACAAGCAAGTTAGAAACAAGCCTAAGCTATAGGCCCAACTTTCAAAATTAATAAAGGTCTCTATGCCAATATTTTCAGACTGGTGTTCCTAATGAAAAAATATGATTACAGGGAAGTATTATGCTATCAGAAACACAGAGTTCATTCCCTCCTCAATCCACACAAACAATATCTACATTCAAAATATCTCAAGTGATCACAACTTGAATGATGCTACACAGGCATTTCCATCAGTTGTTTCTTCAAGGCAGCAACTGGTTGTCAGCTTCTCTGGGACCCAAGAGCACAAGGGAACTAAGACAAATTGGCCAATACCACTATATCCATGGAAGACTCCAGTTGGAGAGGAATAGAAATGTTCATTTTGGCTCCATCTTAAAGGGCGTTATGTTGGAAGTATCAAAGCAGACAGCTGTATCATTGACTCATCTTCCAGCCCCAAATCATTTTCAAGCACTTTCTCTTGCTGTGAGCTGGTTAGAAATTCCTAAATCTCTGTTCATGCCTTCATGGTCCATTTCTGTGCTTTCAGCCATGCAAAGTAAAGAACGAATATCCTACCTCCTGTCAAACTCTCTATTTCACAAGTTCAAACTAATTATGGCTGCAGATGGTACTGTTAAATGGAACTCTCTATTATGACACAAACCAAATCAGCATTCCCAATAGAGACTCTGTTGCTAGAAACTCATTGCTCAAGATTAGTTGAAATTTTGAATTTATATTAAGAAATTCTTTAGCATAATTTTATTCCAAAGAAGGACTGCTATGGAAACTCATATGTGGGCCTCGAAATATTAGTTTTCTTCATCTGAACAATAAAGAAAATCTTGGTGCCATGTGAGCATTTAAAAACTACCTGGCTTGGATAGAGGAGGGAAGTTGTAAGTGAACTGGCTTCGCGTGCTCAGTCTGTATCCCAATCCACAGTTAATTTAGAACATTTTCCAAATAATGTTGGTGAAGGCCATCTTCACAAGAGGGTCAGGGGCCCAAAGCCAGGGGCAAAAATCTCCCCTTTACTATTATTTTTGTTTTTCAATAAATAAATAGCTACAGTTCTGTGGTGGTGAATTCTGAGTATTAGACTTAGAATCATCATTGAAACAGAAGAAGCAAAGCTCTGGAACATGTGAGGAATTTTCTAGATTAGAGTAACTAAGATGCAGTGAATCGCACCAAATGTTCACTCTCCTTCTCTCTGGTCTATAATCCCAAACTTTAAAAAAAATCAGGAGATCTTTCATCTCTCTCTCTCTCTCTCTTTCTGTTTCCTGACTGTCAATACAACATAATAGCTGCCTCATACTCTTGGGAACACCTCCCTAACCATATGAGCTGTGCCCCTCAAACTGTAAGCCCAAATAAACTCTTCTCTCCTAATCATCTTCTAGTTGAAATAACCAATATTCTTAGATATTCTATCACAGCAGGAGTCTTCCTAGGAAGCTTGAGTATTGGCTCACCCTGGAAGGTAACTAAACCCAAGGACTAAAATGAATCTTTGGGCCAGGTGGTGGTGGCGCACGCCTTTAATCCCAGCACTCGGGAGGCAGAGGCAGGCAGATCTCTGTGAGTTCGAGGCCAGTCTGGTCTACAAGAGCTAGTTCCA
>NC_022030.1:49670850-49677301 GCF_000317375.1 Microtus ochrogaster | reverse complement strand
AAAAAAAAAGAATCTTTGGGTGGACAAAGGTTCCCTGATTTCTTGCTTCTCATTGTCACCTATTGTCATAAACCAATCCTTTTTGGAGCTCAAAAGTAAAATGGTATCCATGATCCCAAACTGAGTGGTTTTAGGTAAGACAGTAGGGATTTGAGTTTGTGTTTGTTTTATATTTTACTTGCATGCAATGACTTCAGCAAGGGAAGGGAAATTCTGTCCCATCTTTGGAAGCTTTCTGAGGACTAAAATGCCAAAGTTCTCAACCTAGTCAGATAAAGGAAGCATTTCATATTCAGAAATAACTGGTCCTTCCCATACCCCCATTTTAAACAGGATGGATTTCAATGTTGTTGAAAGAGAATTGGTTATTTCAACTAGATAATTATTAGAGCAATATTGGGCTAATAACAATACCAAGAGCTGGTGTTGTGGGTTGAATTGTCTTCGCAAAATTTATGCATTGAAGTCTTGATTTCTAATATGATTATGTGAAGCTCTTTAAAAGAAAGCAATTGAAGTTAAATTAAATATAAAAAAGGCAGTCACTGCACAAAATACTTGACCCAAGGAACTTAAGGAGGGAGTAGTTTGCTTTGGCTCATGGATTGAAGGTATAATTCATCGTGGCAGCTGGAGCATGAGGTATCTAGTCATACTGCTTCCAAAAGTTGAATTAGGAAGCAGAGAAGGGCTTGATATGTGAATTCTGAAGATAGCATTAAAGTTGCTTAGATCAGATAATGATCCACCAATCTACCATGTACTCCACTGGACCTTGAGTATAGATCCCTTGAGCAGAACATAATTAGGTAAGTATCTATATCAAGTCCAGATGACTTTGCAAGCTACTTTGCTACTTCTACCATATGACCCATTGGATGTAATAGTATTTGTTGTGCATTTGGCAGATGGAAATGTTGTCCCAATCTCTTCCTCTAGCTCCTTAAAGGCTGTTTCCATTCCCCCACTCTCTTTAAAGTAAAACCTTCAGAAGGACCTTAAAGGGCATGCATTCAATTTTTTCTATTTGAGCCTAACACCCTATCATAGCATTTTGCAAGAGATCCTATGCAAAGCAGAGAATGAAGCAACTAATGAAATGAGTTTACTTGTATTCATTAGAATTCTTACAACCCTCCAAGTTCCAAAGTCAATTTTTGAATGAACCATTTCTAGTTCTACCACCTGCAAGATTCTTGCCCATTTCTGTAAGTGTCTCCTTTTGAGATGGAATTGCACTGGTCTAAATCTAATTTTGGAGACCCTTCTACCTAGATATTAACCCTTAGGTACCTGAATGAGAGTTCTGGTGTTGTCCTATAATGGGATGTTATACTTGTCACCTTAATTCCCTGAAAACTCACTTGCCCTTATTTAAAGACTTCATAACAGTATTAATTAATACTGCTGTCAACTAATAGATTTGTTTTCATTAAGCTGATGTGGGAACCAATACTAGACAATGTGTATCAAGCTTCCTATGCCAACTAAAGACCAATCAGTCATTAAAAAAAATAGAAAATAACCACAGCGCTAAAGATAAGAGTTCCCCTTTTTAATCAGCTATACCTAGGAATGACCTAGTAAAGATCAGGATACTTGAAGAACTGACTGCCATTAGTACTTTGGATGAGATCATTTGAAGCCAGAAGAGATCCACCAGTGCTCCCCAGATAATGCACAGTGCAAGCCAGAACAAAGGGGTCAACCCTTCACAGCACAGGAATAGCTTTATAGTCAACAGTTGTATATACAGATAAAGAATACTTAAAACCAAAAGAATAATAGGTCAGTGCGCTGCCAGCAAATGAGAATTTTAATATTCAAAGTAAAGTATTAAATAGCTACAAAAAAATGCTTTCAGCTTTGACACTGTATTTAGAAAACAGAAAATCATGGCCAACTTTGATATTACCCGGGAAGTTGTGGGAAATACTCATGAATATATTTTTAGCAAATTAATTTTTTTAACATTTGAAAAATGAAATAGGACTGGTCCATTAAAATCTATTGTTGGAATAAAACAGCTGCTGACAATTTGATAAATTATTCATCCAAGACTTTCAATAATCTAAAACAACTTCTTCCACATATGTTGACAGGGGAGAACTATCTACCAAAAATGATGAAACAGAACAATTTTAGAATCCTTCTAAAATGATTAGAAAACCCATTCTTCTTCTTGAGTTCTGTTAGCTCTTAATTTCCAACTAAAATTATTGGGTACTTCTGACGAGATTGATGCAGTTTTTCAAAAATAAAATTTGTTAGGCACACACACAAAAAAAATTCCATCTGTTTAAACAGAGCTGAATTTGACTTATATTAAGTGGCCTTTGTAACAAAAATAGAAAATATGAACTAAATAACAAATGTGATCATGGCATTCCCAAAATTAAGATTTCGAAGAGAAAAAAAGAACAGAGATGTGATGAGCAGCACAGATTCTCAGTGTGGAAGGCTTCTTGTTTAATTCCACAGAGAATGTCTTCAATGAGAGAGCTGTTAGACCCAGGTCATTATTTTTACATGATGGACCATATCTAGTGGATGGTTTATGGACAATCTGAGATTTCAGCTCAGCATGAGAGGACCCTAACCATTTTGGATCCAGAGTTCTGTGCAGAGTTAACTGAGAGGATACCGGGGTATAAAATACAGCTGGACAATCTCTAACCTGACCTCACATCCTCTTCCTACCTCCCAAAGACATCCTAGCAAGCATCCTGTGTACTAAACTCTTTCCTCCTAGGACTCCTCCCAAGAAGCCAACATTAAGGAGAAGATGGCTAAAGCTACCCATCAACTGTTTTATCACTTTGTCATTAATTAGTTCAACAATCACCAATTGAGTAGCAATTGCATTGCAAGTTAGATTCTGATATTTCTCAAGGGTGGAAACTTTATTTTTGAGACCTTCCTAATCTAACAGGGAAATTGAAATGAGACCTGGGAGTGCCACAAAACAAGGCTGGCATTATAAAATAGAGATGAAAAGAACTCCAAAGAATCACAAAGAAGGGATGTCCAAAAGTCAGGCAAAAATGAAAACAAAACAAAGATATGATGTGACTCTGGTTAGATAAGAGTATGTTTAATCTTAAACACTGGAAATGGCAGCCATCTCTATTCATATCCTGAGATGACCATGGAGCATTTGTGTAAAGAGCTGATGTACCACCAACATCTCCATGTGACAATGCTTCCAGGGATCCCCAATGTGTAGTGTGGAAAGCATCTCCCTGACTTGCTGTTTAGTACAACCCTTTACATTTCAGGGGAAGACTTGGTACGTTTTGAGTTAGTAGAGGCCAGTGGTTGGAGGAGGTACTACTACACAGAACAAAAGCATTTCTCCATCTGGGTTTTGGCTCCTTGAAACAAAGTCTTTGTGTGGCCAGTTATGAGCGTAGTTTCATTTCTAGGTATTTTAGTTGGAATGCTGTAGTTCCTGGTTAGAATTCTGGAAGGCAGGCGAGCCTTTTGACATTTATTCAAGGAGCGATCACGTGAAAAAACCATCTGGTGAATCAATTTGCACAAAGGAATCCACAGTGTAATGGAACAGACAGAATCTACATTCCAAACATTTGCTCTTAAGAACGGAGGATCCAGACAATATGATGAAGCAAGCGAAATGACTCCAAACTCATACAACAGAACAAAGATAGGGCCTTTGCGGTGTCAGTAGGAGAGGGAAGAGTGGAGGTTTAGCCATCTAATCCAGGCGAGATAAAAAGGATTGGACTGATGGGAGGGTGGTGACAGAATAGCATACTACTCATAGTTGGTTGCTCACTAGATGTAGGCCCTCAAACATCTCCCATCAGGTACAAAGAAGATACTGCACACCCAAGGGTCAAGTGGATAAAACAGAGTTCATTTCAGAGATCGGCAGGGAACGGGTGAAATCATTTCATCCTTAGAAACCAAAACAGACACAGGAGAGAAGTTAGACAAGGAGGCATCATCACAGCATGAGTCCAGACAAAACCCTTCTCCACTGATGCTGTAAAAAGAAAGAATCCTTTTGTCAAGTGCTAAGCCAAAGAAAGGCCAGGGCATAGTGAAAGCACCACACCCCGGGACAGGAAGCACTTCACTTGAGTGTGCTGGTTGCAAAGTAGCTGAAAACGGAAGGGGTAGCTCTGGCTGGAAATGCTGAACTGGCTGAGTAACTATCATGTTGAATCATAACCCCCAAAGTATAACAAGCCAGGTAGCTACAGAAAACTGTATAGTGTCTAAGTAATGGGATAATTCAATAATAAACATTAACCAGCTGTAGAGGCATACAGGAAATGGATAAACTAGCAACGCCTTATGCAAAGTAAAAACATCTTGGTACAAAAGATCACACGGCATGTGAACTGCTCCTTGGAAACCTGTGGCAAAAATCTAAAGAGGGACAAGGTAAAGCAGTAGTTGCTGAGGGACAGAACAAGAACTGGGGTTTATGTAAAATGTGAGGTGTAAGGTAATTAGGGCTTTGGTAGAGATAGTCCATATTGTGCAGGTGACCACAGCACTCTGAAAATTTGTTAGGACCCATTGCTGTTATATGACAAATAAAATGGGGTAACTTCATAGTCTATGAGTTATATAAGCCTGTTAAAATAAGCTATATTGGTTATTATTCTTCTGTTTAGCACCTTGTCAGATAAGCTACTGATGGTTTCCGTCCTTTCTCTATAGTCTTCAATGTCAGCAAATGAGAAAACTTCTTTCCAAAAATGATCTGACATAGTTATATATGGGACATGTGACTAGAAAAGCAGCAAGAATTGTTAATTAAATGTAACCCTTACCTTAACACTGAGCATGTGATTTATAGACCAATAATTCTTGATTAACAGAAAAGACAGCCTTAATTTAGCCCTAAACATAAAAATGGCCACGCTGTCTACCTAGATTAGTTCTTGAACAGAAACGATTATTTGTTCATTACTTTGGCCTGCATTTCTCCCAGGATCTCATTTAAGAACTATCAATATGAAGTCTCTGCTCTCCACATAAGAAAGCTTTAAAAAAAGAAAACTGAACCTGAAATATTAATTCATACCACTGGTGATTATTTAAAATTGCCTGGCTGCTTGTAATTTTAAGTCTAATGTAAGCTTGATGACACAATCTTCTCCTGCGTTAAGTCATCATACACCTTGTTATTAGACTTATAAATAAGAGAGTGAAGATGTATTCATTTCATGGCAATAGAAGCATTTACCCCCACCTCCGGTGTTGTTTTCTCTGAGTCATTCTCTCTCACTTTCTATTTCAAATATTATTGACAAACAGCATCATATAGATGTTATGATTAGTTGTGATTATCAACTTGACACAGCTTAGAGTCATCTGAGAGGAGACATTTTAGTGACAAATAACCTGGATCAGGATAGTCTATGGGAAGGTCTGTCTTGGTTATTAATTAATGGCCTGCTATGTGTGGCACCATCCTTATGCAGGAGGTCCTAGGTTCTATAATCAAAGCCAGCTAAGCATAAGTCTATAGTCCAGCCAGAAAACAAGAGTGTAAGTTTTGTTCCTTCATGGTTTCTATCAAGCCCTTGCCTTTAGTTCCTGTCCTGACTTTCCTTGATGATAGATTATGGCCAGAAGTATAAGTATAAACTCCTTTTTCCCCCAGGTGCATTTGGTCAGAATTTTATCATAGCAACCAAACAGCAAACCAAAACAATAGACTAGCATTGCTATATTAGTTTATTTCGAAATGTACTTGAACTCTACTACATATAAGAAGCTGTCCCAGTAATTTAATACTGAAAATAAGATGTTGCCACTTGTTTCAACAAGTTCTCAATTTAGTGGTTTAGTTATGTTAAGGTTTATTGTATTTATGTGTATCTTGTACATGTGTGCCCAGAGAGGACTGCAGAGAACTTTGGACCTCTTAGAGCTGGAGTTCCAGTTGTTTGTAACCTGCCTGAAAGGTTAGCTGATATTCAGATTCCTGTCCTCTGCAAAAATAACAAGCACTGATAACCACCAGGTCATGGCTCCAGTCCCTTAATGATTTGAATACAAACTTAGCTTTTCTTATGTGAATACATATCTGTGAGATCAATTTAGAGAACATTTCTATTGGGATGTTATTATTTATTTATTTATTTATTTATTTATTTATTTTTAGTCTGTAAAACAGGGTCTCAAGCATCCCAAGCTAACATTAAACTTGCTATGTAGTCAATAATAATGTTGAGCTTACTTTATTTGATGCTGGAGGTCAAATCCAGAGCTTTGTGCATGCTAGGCAAATGCTCTTATCAACTACACTACATCCCTAGTTCTATTGAAATTTTACATAAGTAGGAAGTGGTCTCCTGTGCCCATGTGTTGTAGAGCACTTCCCACTTTCTCTTCTATCAGGTTCAGTGTGTTCGGACTGATATTGAGGTCTTTAATCCATTTGGACTTGAGTTTTGTGCATGGTGAT
>NC_022030.1:49660546-49669010 GCF_000317375.1 Microtus ochrogaster | reverse complement strand
AATGGGTTTCTGATCCTACTGCATGTACTGGCTTTGTAAGAGCCTAGGCAGTTTGGATGCTCAACTTACTAGACCTGGATGGAGGTGGGGGTTCCTTGGTCTTCCCACAGGGCAGGGAACCCTGATTGCTCTTCAGGCTGAGGAGGGAGGGGGACTTGATTGAGGGAGGGGGAGGGAAATGAGAGGCGGTGGCGGGGAAGAGACAGAAATCTTTAATAAATAAATAAAAAAAAAGAAATTTTACATAAAAGTATGCTTTTCTGTCAAATGCTTTTGGGAAGAAAAGCAGTTCATTCATAGCCATAACTATCCTCTGTAGAAGGTATTACTTTGTACAGATTTTACATCTGACATCCCAACATGTTTATAGCAGTTTTCATCCAACAGGGGGATTGTCTATCAGTAATTTTGCATGAGCCATTATTATCTACCTGCGTTTTCCAGAATCTGAGGGAGTAGAGATGGAATCTAAGCCTGTGCCCTTTGGTGCCACTCTTGCTCTTCTCTGTTCCATATGTTCTCTGCCACCCTTGCCTTCTGCTGATGGCATGGAAAATACAAGCAATCCCTTAAGCAATCTGGAAGGAATGTCACCAGATCCCACTTCGACATCTGCAAGCTTTTCAGCATCCACACACATGAGCTCATCACTTTTTTTTTCTTGGTAGCATTGTATCCATTCTCCAACCTAAAGCTCACCCTCCACATGTGCACTGAACTCCACTCATCTTGTCATCCCAAGGGCACAGATCCAGCAATGCCCCATCACTTCTCTGCACAATCTTCTCAACTGAATCCCATGAGAATGCAGTACTTGAAGATAGAGCTGTCATCTGGTATTGCCTGTTGCTCTATTTCTCTGCTTCCTGCTACCTCAAAACTTGCCCCAAAATATTGCTATCCTGAAGTCTTTAAACTATTTACTCAAATTTTGTCTTAAACCAACAAAAGGTGATTCCCCCAGCATTCTACCAAGATCTATGTTGTCAAAGTGACAACTTACATTCCATTTCTAGAAAGTCCAACAGTTCTTGGTTCACATTCTAACTGATCTTCCCCACATTACGCGGTTGAGAAACAGGTCTTCAATATTTACTGGATAACTGGGATTCTATCAGATTTCCCCTCTGCATCCTTTCCCTCTCCCGACAGAGAGTACCAGGCTTTAGACATGACCTTCCTTCTTGTGAAAACACTCAAACTGAGTCATTGATATCTAAGTCATCACTCCTCTTTTAAGGATGCCACATTGGCTTTTTACTTATGTGGAAGACTAGCACCAGAGGTCCCATGAGTCTACAGCTACTTCTGCCTTATGTCATTGGGCTGAGTTAACTAATGTTTCTATAGCATCTGCTTCACTTGTTTCAAGGCTTCATGTAATACCATTGCTGTGGAATGAGTTGGGATCCCTCCATCTCCAATTTCTAGAATCTCAGAATGTGACTGGACAGTAAGAGTTTTAAAATAGTTAATTACGTTAAAGTGAAGTCAATGGGGTGGGTTTTAATCCAATATGACTAGTATATTTTTTAAAAAGGAAAAGGCTGATAAAGATGCTGCATCCTAAGAAGACAGTACATGAACATGAAGATGACCATGTATAAGTCAACAAGAGAAGCCAAGATAAACCTTCCCTCACAAAAAGGGGCTGACCTGGCTAATACCTGATAGAGGACCTTCACTCTCCAGAAATGTAAGGCAATTCATTATTGTCTTCTAAGCACTAAATACCCAGAGGTACCTAGTTATAGCAACCCTGGTAAACTAATGCAACTGTTCACAAAGGTAAATGGGTATTAGCTCATCAGATCAGCCCCCACATACTTCATGGGATGCAAGAAAAAACAAAGAAATATCAAGGGAAAACACGGAAGACAACCACTTGCACTAAAGTGAGAGACATATGAAAACCAGTCTTGCTGACACTCTACCCTTAGATTCCTGACTTCAGAGTTCTGAGAAAAGTGATTTTGTTCAGCTACACAGTCTGTGGATATTGGCTCTCTCAAGCAGACAAGGTTACCTTCTCCATGAGACTAGTTTCAGGCTTTCAAGGCTCCCTCACCCCACAAGATTCTATGATACATTCTACTCTGTAGAAGAAAGGATATGGGAAGGCACAGAAGATAGAACTGGCCAGGAAATGTCTCCAACCACTTCCAATCACACCAGTAAGATTTTGGTCCAATGGATACATCTAATTGAAGGGTACCTAGAAATGTTTTTGCATTCTTCCAAGAAATACAGGAATTGAATAGCTGGGAGTTTCCACTACAATAGTTTTCTAAGCCTTATATTGATTAGTAAGTCTTCATCTCCCTAGATAAATTACAGATTTTATTGATTTATTTCATGAACTGAAAGTAGAGCCTGGAACACACTAAAGAACACTGTTTTCTTAAAAAGTGAATAGACAGTGCATGCTGCGTCCATTTTTTTTTTTCGAGACAGGGTTTCTCCGTAGCTTTTTTGGTTCCTGTCCTGGAACTAGCTCTTGTAGACCAGGCTGGCCTCGATCTCACAGAGATCTGCCTGCCTCTGCCTCCCGAGTGCTAGGATTAAAGGCATGCGCCACCACCACCCGGCTGCATGCTGCATCCAGAAGTAACAAAAACAAAAGAAGCAGTGAGATGGCTCAGTGGGTAAAGCTGTCTGCTTCCTGATTACAGGTTGCATCTAGGAGAGACTTTGTAGACGGAAAGCATTGACTCCCTGCTACATGTCTGCTCACCTACATATGCGTTAAGACTCTCCACTCTTAAATTAATAAGTATAGTTTTCTTTTTTTAAGATGCAAGCTGGTACAGTGTGGCAATTTCTAGAAAATTAGGAAACAACCTTCCTCAAGACCCAGTAACAGCACTTTTGGGTATATATCCAAAGGATGCTCAATCGTGCCATGAGGACATGTGCTCAACTATGTTCATAGCAGCTTTGTTTGTCATAACCAGAATATAGAAACAACCTAAATGCCCCTCGACCGAAGAATGGATAAGGAAAAT
Organism: Microtus ochrogaster; assembly: GCF_000317375.1. Classification (NCBI taxonomy): domain Eukaryota; kingdom Metazoa; phylum Chordata; class Mammalia; order Rodentia; family Cricetidae; genus Microtus; species Microtus ochrogaster. The sequence continues at coordinate 49,666,005 of NC_022030.1, read as the reverse complement.
GTGGTACATTTACACAATGGAGTCTTACACACAAGAAAAAAAAATGACATCTTGAATTTTGCAGGAAAATGGATGGAACTAAAAAAATAGCATTTTGATGAGGTAACCCAGATACAGAAAGACAATTATCACAGGTACTCACTCATAAGTTCTTTTTAAACATAAAGTAAAGAAAACCAGCCCACAAATCACAATCCCAGAGAACCTAGAGAACAATGAGGACCCTAAGAAAGATATACATAGATCTAAACTACATGGGAAGTAGAAGAAGACAAGATCTCCTGAGTAAATTGGGAGCATGAGGACCTTGGGGGAGGATTGAAGGGGAGGGGAGAGGAAGGAAGGGGAGCAGAGAAAATTGTAGAGCTCAATGAAAATAAAAAAAAATAAAGAAGGAAAAAAGAATCATCCAAATATTTGGAAAATTATATCCGTATGTAATATAAAGTTAAAAAAATCTTGTAACTGAGATGTGCATTTTGACACACAGCATACACAGTACTGAGAGACTCCATTGCAGAGGGAGAGATCCAGCTTTGACTTAGAGCTGAGAGGTGTGTTGGGTTTAAACTGCAGAGAATCACAAATACCATGCTGTGATTTATAATTGTTTTGAAGAATTCCAGAGCTCCTGTGAAATATTTCACAGATTCTAAAAATAATGAAATATTTCCATAAAATCCTATTCTAAAAGCTTCTCCTCTCTAAGTGTCAAGTAAGAAACGATGATAAATGGTTTATGTATAGTGCATCATTGAGTTCCTCAAGAAGCTATGAAATTGGTCTGTTTGTTTCTTTTCCACCTAGAAATGTGAGGAACTAGAACTTCAGGTCTAGCAACTAGATTCTGTAATTTTTCCATGAATATTTCAAGATATTTATTGCTAACTACTTTATTGCTCTTATGAATTAAATCTTTTATAATTTAATTATGCTTTTATGTTCAGAAAAATAAGCCAGTTCATACATTATGTTAATTTGATGATATATTTTTCTAAAATTTTTATGAAGACAATACACAAAAGAAAGTCTCTGATAAATCTTGAATTTCACTTGAAATCCTTTCCACTTCAAAGGATTTGGTAAAGACATCCAATTAAATACAAGTTGAAAGAGCTAGCACCCTTGATTAGCTTCTAAATGTAAAGAACTTGTATTAGGGTCTGAGGATAGGATCTTTATCAAACTAGTTTAATTCAATTTCTTATTACAAGTGATTTTCATTGTTGATTTTACTCAAGATTGAACCCTGGGTTTTTCATTGGTTTTGCTGTAACTGTATAAATTGATACAATTTTTTAAAATATTTAGTTTATTTTAATTGTATATTTTTGGGTTTTTTATCTCCATGTATATAGTACACCATTTGTGCAGTATCTTGAAGGCCAAAAAAGGATGGGTGATGCCCTATGTCTTAGTCAGTGTTCTGTTGATATGAAGAGACATCATGACCATGGCAACTCTTATAAAGAAACGTTTAATTGGGGCTGGTTCACAGTTTCAGAGGTTTAATCCATTATTGCCATGGTGGGAAGCATGGCGACACACAAGCAGACATTATGCTGGAGAGGTCGCTAAGACTTCTATCTAGATTAGCAGGCATCAGGAAGAGAGAAAGACACTGAGTTGGTCTGGATTGAGCTTCTGAAACCTCAAAGCCCATCCACAGTGACATACTTCATTCAACAAGGTTACACCTACTTCAACAAGGCCATGCCTCCTAATAGTGCCATTCCCTATGAACCTATGGGAGCCATTTTCATTTAAACCACCTTACCCCGGAATTGGAGTTAGAGGCATTGTGAGCTGCATGTGGAAAATGACCCTCAATCCTCTGGAAGAGTGGGCAGTGCTTTTAACTACTGAGCCATCTCTCCAGCCCATACATTCTCTCTTTATATGTGAAAACTGCCGTTGTTTACTGGTCCATTATTTCAGATCCGCTTTACTGAGAGAAAATAACTGATTTTGCTCAGATATAGAGGTTATGTAGTTTGTGGCCTGGACTACTCCATAGTACCAAAGATTATTTTAATTAACATTAATAAGCCATAGCAATTCTATTATTCCTGTCAGTGACTACTTTGAATATGGATAAGTGATATGACCTTGGCCAAGGAGGCATGGGTTGTTTACTGCTTAGGAGTTCTAGAAAAAAAAAAAAAGACATGGCAGGGATGCATCTGCGTCTTTTCTCTGGATGTATTATTTTCTACTAACATCTTGCAACTGTGCAGGGCACCATCCATGAGCTAAACACTATAGAGAAAAGATAAATGAAATGGCATCCTTGGTAACAGCTCTGAGCTTGAATTAACCCCGAATTGTCTAACTTCTAAGTGCCTGTTTTCAGGAGATAACACTGGCCGCTGGTGGCTTCTGTCTCCCATGATCATGAGTTTAGAAACGTTGAGCCATTTTCACATTGTGAAACAGACACTACCTGATCCTGTCATTACTTATTATATCATCCAGGATTCACATTGCTTGGGTTCTGTTCAGACACATATATCCACACTCAGGAGTAAAATACCTTGACAATGCCTCCTTCTATATTTGTAATATTCAAAATCATAATATTGTTATAAAAATGAGATGAGACAATGTCTTGCTATTTAAGTTCTCTGAAGAATCTATATCAAATTTGCGTATTTCTTGAACATCCGCTATAACTTGGCTTCCAATCTGTAGCTGCCTTTTCTTTTGCTCAGTCATGTGACTCTATGTGAGTGCTTGTGGATATATATTAGTTGAAGGATGGTTGATCCTAATTACTAGTTTGAGACTTTGGGGGCCGATTCTGGGGAAAGGAACGAGTCAAGCCCTCTACTGCTGAACTAAGCTCCCAAACCTGATGTGATTTTAAATGGCTTTAGCTATTAGACTTTTAGAGTTCTCTTGAGTCCCTTACCAATGCATCTGTCTTTACAGAGACAGACATAGAAGCATCTGTATATTAATCTACTTTGTCAAGATTCCAAATGGAGCCACATAAAACTCCTTTTTTCACATTTATAATACTAAAATGTCTAAATGAACCTTTAATATGCTCCTCACATTTCTCAGTGTGTTTTCTCCCCAGACACATCATATATGAAATTGGAACTTGATTCATATTCTTAACACACTTTGAGTTTCGTTTTCCTCTCCATTGCCTCCTTATTTCCACTGCAGTAATTTTTACTTTTATCTATATTAATAGCTTTCCCCTTTTCATAGTTTTGTTCTTTTAATTTTTGCCTATATCCTGAGCCTATTAATTTTAATGTTTTTCAGCACACAAATGAAAGACTAGACTTCGGATAGAAGCATTTTAGTTGAATGTCCACTCAGTAAGTACTATGTGTGTTTTTCACTCATTTATACTTATATTCCTACTTCTCTTATGGCCTCCAACTTTGCCAATTAATAATTTAGATGTTGAGTTTGCATTTGTGCTTCTGCTAATATTGAAACGACTTGGGAAATGCAATGATCGCCATTTGGATCCAGGTTTCCAGGCTCCACAGCTGTGTTCCTAGTCATCAGCCTACACTTCCTCCTCATCGTCCTAGGCTTTTCTTCACTTTCCATCTGTGGACCTTAGATTCTCCATTTATTTCCTTAAAATTAAACTACATGCACTTTTGCTGAAATTTATCCATTGTTTCTGTAGGTATATTTTAAGTGAATCTCTATGTATTGGTAAATATTTTCCAACTTAGACTTGACACACTGGTTTTGCTGTGACTAACAACAGTTAACTGCTACCCAAGATGATTAAAGATTGCTAATATTCTCTGATGCTTTTGTTTCAAGCTAAATGGAAAGTACACACACACACCCAGTAGATTTTCTACTGAAATCTTACAGTTCAAGAAGAGTAGAATTATTCATTCAAAGTGTCCTAAGAAAACACTGCCAATAAAAAAATATTATACCTGGAAAATAAAAATACAGTATGAAAAATTGAAGGCAACATGACCCCCTGGATTTACCTTAGAGTAAGGACTAGAAGGAATATTTCAAGGCAAGAGCAATGGATGCAACACAGAAACATGGACACCCTGGTTATTTATAGTGGCCAAGATGTGAAAGGAGCCTGTGTATGTTCATGTCATTATTAATAAAATATATTCCATAAATTATCTATAATAATTAGTTAGACAGCTGCTGCATATGTTATATAAATAATAATGCAGACATATTTACTTTTTGGCTTAAAACATCAGGCAATAGAGCCATTTATGACAACACTGATGGAAACAAAAAGCATTAAGTTAAGTGATACAAGCCAGACACAAAAGAACAAGCGCTGTATGACACTGTTTATACGATGAATCTAAAATATTCAAGTTCATAATGCACACAATGGTTGTCAGCAACTGAGATGTGGGGAGGAAAACAGGAAATGTGTTAATTAAAGAGTACAAAGCTTCAATGATATCAGAGGAGTGAGTTCTGAGAATCAAGTGTGCATCCAAGAATTTATGGTTTACAGTACACTGGGTATATAAAGTTACTGAGAAGAAATCTTATGTCAAGAAATCATATGCCCTTGTCAAGAATAACAGTAACTATAGTGGATGGAAACTTGCAGAGGTGACAGATTTAAAGCATACATTTTAAATTCACAATTGTATGCTTATCTGAAGACATCTAATGTTTTGTACATTAAATTCACACAGCTCTTGTACATTAATGAAATCTCTTGAACTTCTTTTTGTGCTTTTGTTTGTTTTTTAAGGAAAGTCTAGATGACTTTGCATAAACTGAACACCAGCTCTGCAGGTCAAATAAAATTCCCTGGTACAGCTCTATTTTGAAAATGTTTATAGAATTGATTTCAGACAATCATTCTTTTTCACTATATGCACAAACCATCTCTTCTCCCTTACAGGTTATTCTGTAAGGAGTCACTAGAAGGCACTTTTCCTGTTGTGTTTTTAGGAGTCCAGAATCCACTCTGATGTCAAATCATTGAAGAGAAATCTAAGATGCTTTTGAAAACACACCTCAATGTACAAGAAGTACCCCTCGAATATTGAAGCATACTTAAGCAGCTGATAGACTTCTGGAACACAATTTGCCCTGCTTGTTCTAGATATGGAGATCGGTGGCAAGCACTCACAGAACATACACAAAACTCTGGGTTTGAGCACTAGAATTACAAAGAACAAAACAACAAAATTACCTCCTTTTTTCAGCAAGATTATATTAGGGGCAGAGCTAGGAAAGTATGTAACTTTTTCTATCCTTGTTAGCTCTAAGATGTGTGGGATAGTTTTTTTTTGTTTTTTTGTTTTTTTTTTTTATTGAGAAAAGGAAAAAAAAGAAAAATGTTTCTGCCTCCCCCAGCCTCCCATTTCCCTCCCCCTCCTCCCACCCTTCTCCCCCTCTCCCCACTCCTCTCCCCCTCACTCTCCAGTCCAAAGAGCAGTCAGGGTTCCCTGCCCTGTGGAAAGTCCAAGGTCCTTCCC
>NC_022030.1:49657443-49658571 GCF_000317375.1 Microtus ochrogaster | reverse complement strand
CTTTTGTAGTAAGATCTAATGATTCTCTGAATTTCCTCTGTGTCTGTGGTTATGTCCCCCTTTTCATTTCTGATCTTATTAATTTGCATATTCTCTCTGCTGTTTGATTAGTTTGGATAGGGGTTTATCAATTTGTTGATTTTCTCCAGGAAACAGCTTTTTGTTTCATTGATTCTTTGGATTTTATTCTATGTTTCTATTTTGTTGATTTCAGCCCTCAGTTTGATTATTTCCAGTCTTCTATTCCTCCTAGGTGAGTCTGCTTCCTTTTTTTCTAGAGCTTTCAGGTGGGCTGTTAAGTCTCCAATATGTGCTTTCTCTATTTTCTTTAAGTGGGCACTTAGTGCTATGAACTTTCCTCTTAGGACTGCTTTCATAGTGTCCCATAAGTTTGAGTATGTTGTTTCTTTATGTTCATTGAATTCAAGGAAGACTTTAATTTCTTTCTTTATTTCTTCCTTAATCCAGGTATGGTTCAATAGTTGACTGTTCAGTTTTTATGAGTTTGTAGGCTTTCTGGGGGTAACCTTGTTATTGAATTCTAACTTTAATCCATGGTGATCTGATAAGACACGGGTGGTTACTAATATTTTTTTTGTAACTGTGTAAGTTTGCTTTGTTACTGAGTATGTGGTCAATTTTGGAGAAGGTTCCATGAGCTGCAGAGAAGATGGTATATTCCTTCCTATTTGGGTGGATGTTAAGTCCAATTGATTCATTACCTCCATTAATTCTCCATTAATTCTCTAATTTCTCTGTTTGGTTTCTGTCTGATTGACCTGTCCATTGGTGAGAGAGTAGTGTTGAAGTCTCCTACTATTAGTGTGTGCGGTTTGATGGCAGCCTTGAGTTTTAGTAATGTTTCTTTTACGTTAAGAGGGTGCTTTTATATTAGGGGCATAGATATTCAGGATTGAGACTTCATCCTGATGAATTGTTTCTGTTATGAGTATAAAATGTCCCTGTCCATCTCTTCTGATTGATTTAAGTTTGAAGTCAACTTTGTTAGAAATTAGTATGGCCACACCCACTTGTTTCTTAGGTCCATTTGCTTGATAAGCCTTTTCCCAGCCCTTTACTCTGAGTAGGTGTCTGTCTTTGTGGTTGAGGTGTGTTTCTTGTAAACAG
>NC_022030.1:49653949-49656207 GCF_000317375.1 Microtus ochrogaster | reverse complement strand
GATCTTCTTTTACAGGATCAGGTCTCCTTGCCCACTGATGTACCTTCCCAGTGATGTCACTCCCCAGTGATGGCTCTCCTGGTGCCCAGATCGGATCTCCGAGCTGCTTGGGTAGCTAGTAAACAAAGGGCCTACCTTTCTTGCTGCAGGCAGGCTATGGAGACAAAGGAACTACTGCCCTCCTGTCCCAGCGCCCGAACAGGCTGAGCTGGGAGATGTTATGTGGCCAAAGAGGGGAGGGAGGCAGACGGGGGGTGGGTGAGGTTCTGGATGCAAGCTGGGTGGGATAGGAAGAGAGAGGATGTATAGGGCAGTATAGACCCTGCAGGATGACCAGGAAGTGTAGGATGGATGAGGAAAGTCTGAGTTCCCTGTTCAGGGCTGCTGCCGCACTCACTCACCTCAATGATGGCTCTCTTGGTGCCCAGATCGGATCTCCATGCTGCGTGGGTAGCTTGTAAACAAAGGGTCCTCCTTGCTTGCTGAAGGCAGGCTATAGAGACAAAGGAACTACCGCCCTCCCGGTTGGATTCGGATTAGGTCCCAGTCCCAGTGCCTGAGCAGGATGAGCTGGGTGAGGGGGAGTCTGGATGCAAGCTGGGTGGGATAGGAAGAGAGAGGAGGTATAGGGCAGTATAGCCCCAGCAGAATGACCAGGAGGTGTAGGAGGGATGAGGAACAACTGAATTCCCTGCTCCGGGCTGCTGCCGCACTCACTCACCCCAAAGATGGCTCTCCTGGTGCCCAGATTGTGTGGGATAGTTGTCTTTCTGGGTCTGGGTTACCTCACTCAATATATTTTCTTGATCCATCCATTTGTCCACAAATTTCAAGATGTCATTATTTTTTTCTTCTGTGTAGTACTCCGTTGTGTAAATGTACCACATTTTTCTTGTCGATTCTTTGGTCAAGGGGCATTTAGGTTGTTTCCAGGTTCTGGCTATGACAAACAAAGCTGCTATGAACATAGTTGAGCACATGTCCTTGTGGCATGACTGAGCATCCTTTAGGTATATACCCAAAAGTGGTATTGTTGGGTCTTGAAGTGGGTTGTTTCCTAATTTTCTAGGAAATCGCCATACTGATATCCAAAGAAGCTATACCAGCTTGTACTCCCACCAGCAATGCAGCTGTGTTCCCTTTACCCCACACCCTCTCCAGCACACGTTGTCATCAGTATTTTTTGATATTGGCCATTCTTATGAGTGTAAGATGGAAGAACCATGAGAATCTGGATCTAACTGGTGGCTCTATCTAGAAGTACATACTTCTCAGTGCTTTTCTGTCCTATGGTTTTAAACTGGCTGCGAGTTCATAAGAGAATAGTTTTCAATGACATTCCTACTTAAAAGCCATCCAGTTCCTTAAAGAAATAAGCACTTACTAATTTCTTCTTGTAACTAAACAACTCGTTATGAGAACACTGGAGAAAATTAGGGCATTGCCTTCCTTTAGCTTTGCTCATTATCTATTTCACAGAATTCAGAATCAATACCTAATTAGATCCAGTTAAGCTGGTGGAAGAGCAAACGCCGTTTCTTTCTACCTGTACCAGAAGGTCTGAGTCCTCAGATGGAAAACAGGAATTATCTGCCCCATTAAATCAAGGTGGGGTCCCTAAAAATCAATATAAGTTGCTAAATGCTTTATGCCCATTTATTTAGAACGTATAAATACACCTAAAATGAGATCTAAATATTTGTACTATGCATGTGTCTGCTAAGTCTCTCATTACTTCTCTCTCTCTCAGACATCTGAGTTTTCAAAAGAACCACTAAAAAAGAATGATTTGAAAATATGAACCATGGTAGCTTTCAAGAGAATTCTATGAGCCATGGGTCTGTTAGGACTGAGTAGTGATAGTTTATGAGATGAGGAAATCACAGAGTCTTTCACATTAGTACAGTGCATTGATGTATGGGTCAGGCCAGATGATGAAGGTTAAATTGAATATTATTGTCAACCAAAGAACAATCCTTATAATTAAAATTTCCCCGTTTGAGGATTGATATATTACAATGTGATAGGATTAGGTCATCACTAGATATTAGTAATATATATATATATGTAGTAATAGGAGCGGCGGGGCTGCGTCCTCAGAACCCCAGCCGCACCCTGGCCGCCTGGCTAGCTTATGCCCCGAAATAATTACATGGACACTGTATTCTTTCAATCACTGTTTGGCTCTTTAGCTCCAGCCCTTTTCTCGGCTAACTCTCGCACTTGGACTAGCCCATTTCTAATCATCTGTGTGTAGC
>NC_022030.1:49603562-49651109 GCF_000317375.1 Microtus ochrogaster | reverse complement strand
GGTTTTTTTTCAAGACAGGATTTCTCTGTAGCTTTGGAGCCTGTCCTGGAACTAGCTCTTGTAGACAAGGCTGGCCTCAAACTCATGGACATCTGCCTGCCTCTGCCTCCCAAGTACTGGGATTAAAGGCTTGCACCACCACAACAGAGCATAATGTGCATGAATTAGTCAAAAAGAGTATAATTTTATACCATTATCCTCTCCTTTAGGAATTAGAGAAGAATTAGGGTGTGAATTTATTTCTCTGTTTCACACATTCACTAGGGGGCAACTTTCAAGAGGATAGAAGGAAAACCCAAAGTTTTCTCAGTATGTCACTTCTAATCATTTGTTTGACTATTTTATTTGTCATAACATTTTTTAAAATAAGGTATTTGTGCTCTTAGTAAATTTCCCTCCTTTAGAAATATCCTTCTTGTAAACCCCTTTTGTTTTGGGTGTATACCCATTGCTATGAAAGAATCCTGTAACTGTGTGCCATCTGCAGATGTCATTGCAAAATGACGGGTCAGGGAGAATCAGAATTTACTCTCCCCTCTTGCTGAACTGAGGCTGCAATTTTCTGAAAAATGCATATACCAATGTAGGGTTGGGTTGATCTGACATTTTTGGCATGATGGTTGTCTTGAGTAGGTTAAGTTATATAACAGTGGGAGAGCAAGAAACAAGAGAACAAAGATTATCTTTTTGTTCCATATGTCATAATTGTTACATTTCGTGTTTGTTCTCAGAACAGACAGAATCAGCTCTGAATTTTCATGTGAATTACTGTGCCCACCACATGAGGGAATGGAGGGAAAGTATGTGCTTTGGAGCTTAGTGACTCATGCACTGAGGGGCGGGGGGAGAAGGAAACAGAAAAATCTAGAACAACTTATCAACCCATAACATTCAGTCCCAGAAACAGTGTGCTTAGGGCCTTGCATCATAGAAATGAAAACAGACATTGAGAAAAAATCGTATAAAGCAATATCAAAGAAGAGATTAAGAGACATAGCAGTAAATTCGATCAGTGTCTTTTGTTGAGTACTTGAAGGTGAGAAATGCCTGAGCCTGCAAGGACAAGAAATCATTAACATCAAAGAGTGGCAGTCACTGCATATCTATGATGATAAGGAAGATAATGCCTGTTTTTCTGTCTGAGTAGTCAGACCTTCTGGTACAGGTAGGAAGAAATGGCCTTTACTTTCCCACCAGCTTGACTGGATCTAATTAGGTATTGATTCTGAACTCTGCAAAATAGATAATGAGCAAAGCTAAAGGAAGGTAATGCCCTAATTTTCTCCAGCGTTCTCATAACGAGTTGCTTAGTTACACAAAGAAATTAGCAAGTGCTTATTTCTTTAAGGAACTTGATGGCTTTTAAGTAGGAATGTCAATGAAAACTATTCTCTTATGAATGTGCAGTCAGTTTAGAACCATGGAACAGCAAAGCTCTCAGAAGTATGTACTTCTAGAGAGAGCCACCAGTTAGATCCAGATTCGCGTGGTTCTGAAAGCTGGAGAGATGGCTCAACAGCTCAGAGTTCTTGTTGCTCTTGCAGAGGACCCAGGTTTGTTTCCCAGCACCTACATACCAGCTTACAACCATCAGCAACTCCGGTTCCAAGGGAGCCAATGCCTCTGAGGGCACCATCACTACTGTGCAGGGGCCATAAACCCTAAACAGATGATGTAGATGCAAAGCCTAGAGTGGTGGAACAATTCTGGGCATATACTGTAGGGCAAACCCCAGACACATGCAGCTGGACATGTGTACTGGGGATGATACCAGATGTGTGGAGCAGGACAGACCTCAGACATGTGCAGTGAGCAAGCCCAACACATATGCAGTGGGGCAGACCCCCGATTGTATTCAGCTAAACCAGGTGGCCTCTAATCCCAGCATTTCAGAAGCAGAGACAAAATAATATCTGGTGGTGTGGGATTCCCCTCTGCATGCTGTGAATAAAACATTAACCAATGTTTTATTACTATTAGTTAATAAAGAAGCTGATTTGGCCTATGGCAGGGCGGAATATAGCCAGGCTGGAATGGATATAGAGAGAGAGTAGGCAGAGTCAGAGAGACACCATGTAGCTGCCAAAGGAGGCAGACACCATGGAGCTGCCTGTGAAGACATAACAAACATAATAAGACATAACATAACAAGAAAAAGACATAACAAACCATGACCCTCATGGTAAAACATAAAATAAGAGAAGTGAGTTAATTTAGGATGTAAGAGCTAGCCAATAAGAAGCTTGAGCTAAAAGGCCAGTGTTATAATTAATATAGTTTCAGGTCTGAGTGACTGGGAATGAATGAGCAGTCTCTTCTTACAGTCTGAGACTGGCTGACCATATAGAATAAACAGAACTGACTAGTTCTGTTCAATGAGAGTCTCTACTTCAGTCAATAAAATGGAATTAAGAAAGAAATCCAGCATCAACTAGAAAACTCCACACAGGTGGATGCACATACATGTGCACCTGCATACACGTGTGCCCACATACATGAGATCAAGAAGTCAGGAAAACATCATCTCTTTTGTTCTCTTGATCAGGAAGAGCCCACTGGGATAACTGTAACAATTTTAAGGTATGGATTACTTACAGGCCAAGCCTTACGGCAGTTATTTGATTTGAGAACATAATATTTTCAATGACTAAGTATTTTCATTGTCCTGTGTTCTAAATGAGGAAACTGATGGTCATAGGATGTCAATAATAATTCTCCACAGTCAGTTGCAATCAAGCATCAGAGGCAGGCATGAAGACGAGCAGCTGTACTCATACACCAGTACTCGAAGGCTGCTCTATGCTGCTCATATCTCTGACCAAGGAGAACATTAGAAAAGTTTAATTAAATGACTGTTATACCCCTGTGAAGAGGAGCTGGTTAGATTCAAGCTTGAGTACCCAACACCAGAACTCACAGTGCCTCCTAACGACTGTTCGCTCTAGTTTTCCATCATCATTTTGATGTACTGTCAACCCCTCCAAGCTTCAGCACATGCCTGAATGCACTTCTGGAGCTGGGCAACATGAGATGATACCTACACATGAAGTCTGCAAAAGCTTGGGGCTTGGAAGGATATGGGTAAACATTTAACTCAAATGATCTGGTACAATTTCAAGGTTTTACTCACCCTTGCATGATATAATGTCTGAGCAGTCATTTGCAAGTAACTGCATCTTACAAGCACCATTGTTAGTTCTCTTGGAAATGGCATTTCTGCCTTGAATGTGACATGGTCACCAACCCACACCACTTGCTTTTTAAACAAGGCTAATGGAGCACAAAAGAGGATGAGAAAAATACCAATCCAGGGAGATAAAAATCTATTCATCCAAGCAGTTATTTTAGTCCTGGACTGAGAACACAGGAACCTTAAGGAGATGTCTTTAGTGAGCTACAGAAAAAAAATAGCATTTCTGACTTTTAAAGCTCTGGGACGGGATGTTCATTTGGAGCGATCTGCTAAAGAGCAGGGAAGAGCAGGGGTACCGTTTCTTCAAGAAATTTTTTAATGCGAGAACTGGCTCAAAAATATGATAATTGTGGCTCTTTTTTTGAAGCCAGCAAACGCAGCTCATAATCTCCATATCAGCTTCTCAAGCACATGTGGTTTCATCTTGCTTTACCAAATCCCATCTGGTCCTTATTGGTACAAGGTATAACGAGACGCTACTGTTAACTATTCTAGCATTATAAAAGTGGAGGAGTACAAGCCTAACAAGAAATGATTCTGCTCAAATTTTAAAAAGTGGTATATTGCTATGTTCGATATGTCCTTTGAGGCTTCCCTGAGAATCACTAATTCCTGGGACATCACCAAGCCAAGTCGAAGATTTAGAATGCTTCCCAGGCAGATGTTAACAATTAAGAGTGGCTCCTCTTTGCAAACAACTGTCATTACTTCATCTTGTACAAGTTAGATGATGTCTCTTCCTTTGATAAGCGATAGTGCCAAGTATCTAAAACCAGCAGATCAAATTCCATTATTAATCTATTAATTGAGATAAGATGAACAAGACCACGATTAAGATTGATAAACCTTTGATGTGTATAACCACCACGAAAGCACAGAGTCAGGATGTCATATCATATATGTTAAGCCAAGACAAGCTAGCAGTTATAGAGCCCCTCCTGTCAAGAATAATCAGATTCTCAGTGTGGAACTTACCCCTGTTACTCCTATAATGCTGTGGAAAGCTTGTAGTAGTAGAAAGGCAGGGAAGTACATGCTGGCCACATACGTGCTATGTAAGTTATACTTTGTACAAACAGATCCTTCCACATTCCAAGATGGGGTCCATAAACTGGCCTCTATTTTCTCATTTTGGAAAAGTAAAAAATCTGGTTCTACATTAAGGATTAATATTCCATCATCTCTAATTACTGTTGAAAATGATTCTATTATAGCTAGTCGGTAATTCAACACAGAATTTCTCTTCAGACAACCAGTTAGGAACTGGCGTCAATGAGAAAGAATTCAATTATTATCTATGTGATGGCTGCCCGCCCATATGAGATAGGTTAGGAAAATTGAATTTTTTCCATGTCAGGGTTCAGGGCTATATGTGTCAAATGTCATTAGCATCGAGGTGTCGTCATTCACCTCTCTACCATCTCATGGGAGAGGGATTTAGGCAATACTAAGTCCAAGAAATACATTGAAATAAAGAATTAGACACTAGTCTTTCTTCTTGTGTGGTCCTATCTTTCAGATAATCTCAATCCCAAGAGAACAAATGTTAACAATTTCCCGGAGTATGTTACTCTCGAGGCAGCTTCTTCCCTTATCCAGTCAGTGTGTTGGCACATGCATGGTTCAATCTTGATCTTTAGAGGGCAGAAGAACTGGGAACACTGCAATGCTACCTACCCCTATTAACCATAATGGAGCCAGACAGAACTAAAAGCATGACCTACAAGCAAAATCTAGAACTCTTTTGAAAACATACCTGTGCCTACTTCTGCAATAGTGGAACTGCTACTATAGAGATAACCAACTATTCTCTGATTCTATTTGAGACCTGTTTCAGAGAAGTATGCAACTGGAAATCTAGGCAAACATCCATTACGGGAGTGATTATAGCCCCTAATGGTGAGGGGAACAGGATAGTTTGTTCAGATATTATGCCAATTTTTCCTTATGTTTGTGTTTATATCCAGCACTGCTAAGCCCCAATCAGGAAAGCCTCTTTCCAGCATACAGCAGTCAATATGGAGATTCGCACCTGCACAAGGTGAGGAGAATAAGTGACGGATGAGGTCTCAGCCCTACACAGCTTATTTACAGCATCCTCTCTGAGGCCCAGCGAGCACTGTAGAAGAGTGAACAGAAAGAACCTAAGAGCCACGAAATCAGAAGAAGGGCTGGGAAATAACATCCTCTGAGTAAGACACACACGTTTTCATCACAAACTCACAGCAACTGTGGATACCTATACTGGGCCTGCGCAAGAATGGGTCCCTGAACACTCAGGAATGGATGGAGGAAGAACTCAAGGCAACTTGCCCTTCTCTGTTGAATTGTTACCGACAGATTCACAAAGAGGGAAGTTGTTGTCGTCAACTGTGTACCCACTGATGATGCAATCATGTTCAAATTCAAATACACGGTTCCAATCTAGTTGTCACACAGATATCCCTGGTTAAATGAAATGGATCACTAAACAAAGCCAACTCACGAATCTGGGTAAATGACTGGGTAGTGGGGAGAAGACGAGTGTGTTCATGGAGGGGAGGAAGACGAGAGATGGCAGGAGTAGGGGGAGTAATCAGAGTGAGACCTTGACTCAAATGAAAATGCGACAAAGAGAAAGAGAGGAGGGGTGAAACGGAAGAGGGGAAGCTGAGGTGGAAGGCTGAGAAGAAACCAGAAAGCATGCTGAGGCAGACACACTGGGACCTCAAAGACTGTATGGAGCACTGTCTACTTCCCAGGAACAATGGGAAGCCACACTATGCCTTCCATAGCTGAGAGATGTAATAAGATATGCTTGACATGTGTTGAAACCTTATTCTGCTGGCAGAGGAGACAAACAAATGGAAATCATAAGTATGAAGGAAGAGAGCAGGCAGAAGAAATGGGACTTCCTGGACCAAGATGGTGGGGAAAGAGAAAGCACAAGGTGGCTGAAATGAGATAGAGTTTAGATATATGATTGGCAGGACTTGCCAGGAGTAAGAACAAAGATGATGCCTCGAATAGTGTTCCAATTTCTGGGTTTTATTGGAGAATATTTGTCAGCTCCTAAAAGTGTCAAATTGCACTAGAACTATAGATGCTCATTGGGACTCAAATGAGCTGATATACATTCCTACATTCCTTGAATTATTAAAATAAACCTCTCTCTCCATTTCCCTAATTGTTCATGTAGACTCTATACTTATAGAAACGTAGAATTTTGACCTGGAGAAGTTGTCTGTTGAAATGGAATATAATAAACACTGATGCCATTGTGACATATGCAGATGGGTCTCCTGAAGCCATTGTCATCCCTCAGAACATAACAGTGTTTGGAATTTCTCTGCTCTCAAGCCATTGATTCTTATTTCTGCCAGGGTCATAAAGCAGATTGCATTCCCAACATTAGAGAGAAAGAGAAGAAGGACAAATGTTAATTTCAGTAAATAAATCTCAGTTTGTCCAGCCAAACTAACAATGGTTTGGCAATAAAATACATTTCTGTATTGATCACCTTGCTGAATCAATCCATCAGACTCATCATCCAACTCTTTCTAGTCCTTCTTGTTTGTTATAGATTACTTAGTTGAACAGGAAAAAATGTAATATAATAAGAGCAGTCAGCAGATATCTTCTGCAAAAGATCAAATAACAAATGCCTTGTGTCTTTGAAGCCAAATGGTCCTGTCCACAAATCAACTGTGTTATTGCAGAGGAAAACGTCCATAGACAGAACCTAGATAGATGTGGCTTTATTATAACTGAATGTTACTTACAAAATCAAGCAGAGGGAGGTTCAGATTTGGTACCTGAGGTACAGTTGGCTGATGACTAAAATGGATCCTTTGTGTGATTATATGCCATGTTTTCAGAGATTTCCACAAAGACTTCATGCATATACATATACAAGGATCATGCAAATGCACACGAAGAGAAGAGCCATGATGCCAAGAGCCTAGTCTATCATTGCAAGCTGCAGCTCATTCACATGGTTATGCAGTGGTTTGTCCCTGTCATTTCCAGATTAACACAGCCATTTATCTGGAGAGAGTCTCTGAGTCTGTGCTTGACAAGCCACTCCCGCTCATTATCTGTACCCTACTGTGGCTCTCTCTCATCCTTTCCCCGAAATGACATCAGTGTGACCTACACTGGTCAAAGTGTTCCGATTCCCAGGCACAAACAGAATAGCTCATGGAAAGAAGAGAGGGACAGAGATCTGATTATGCATATGGAGAGAGATAAACCCGTCCTTCTGAACTGCCTAGCCACAAAGATGACCCAACCCAGGACTCTTTAAAGTAATCTTCCGAGGACACATGAGTGAAGTCATCTACCACATCAGTAAATGAGACTGATAAAATGAGATCAAAGAAGGAACCAAAGGAACATCCAACTTTGTGATAACAGTCTGAAAGCCTGGGTCCAGATTCCAGTTTAAAAGAGCAAATAAGCTTCCCTTCTAGAGATCTCTTTTGGCTGAGGAGGATTTCCAATGCTTGCAAGCAGAAGGATTTGGAAAAATAAAATTTCTCCATAAATATAACAAATCCCAATGTAAGGAAATAATTTCAAACTGAAAGCATGCTGTAGTCATAGTAGCCCCAGCAATGGGCTTGTTTAAAATGGGAGGAATGAGTCATTAAAAATGCAGAATGCCGGGCTTATAGGAAAAACTTCAGTGTGTTTGGCATCTCAGTTTGTATATTAATACAGGATTGCTTTGTAGACACCAAAGACCCTATGTAACTGGATCTTTTCCTGGTGGAGTGTGATGGCGAGGAGCAGGGGGCTGGTGGTGGGGAATGAAAGCTGTCAGAATATTTTGAAAGTACATCATTTTATTTGTTTATTTGTTGTGTGTGTGTGTACATGCACAGGCAGGTGTACAGGGATGGAGACACATAATCATGTAACATGATTTCTTGGGGACAAATGAGAAACAAAAGATTCTAGTTGAATAGTCACGTACTTGTGCGTTACAGAACAGGGAAGAAACTGTGCTTGCTAGTTTGGGGCCAACTCAACCCAGTATAGAGGGATCTAGGAAGAGGAAATGCAGTTGAGAAAATGCCTCTATCAGGCTGACCTGCAGGCAAGTCTGTAGGACATTTTCTTGATTAATACTTGATAGGAACAGGCCCAATCTACACTGACAGTGCCACTCCTGAGCAGGTGGTCCAGAGCTGCATAAGTAAGAGACTGACTGAGTAAGCCATAATGAGCAGGCCCATAAGCAGTGCTCCTCTGTTGCTTCTGCTTCAGTTCCTGCCTCCAGGTTTCTGCTCTGCTTGAGGTCTTGCCCTGACTTTCCTTAGCGATGGACTGTTCCCTGGAAGTATAAAATAATATAAACCCTTTGTTCTCTAAATAACTTTCAGTTATGGTCTCCTATACATACATAGCAATAGAAAGCCTTAGACACCGCATACAATAGACATCAAAGGAACCTGGTTGACTTAATTGACATCTCTAAAATGGGATGTTTTCTTGTTTAGGGGAAGACTGTGAGTCATGAAAACAAAACAAGGGTCACAGGAGTAGCAGTGGCGTGGGCTAGAAAGAGAGTCACAGTCATAGAAACACCCAAAGTGAAAAGTGTGCAAACATAGAAGTTCGCACTAAGCATTACCTAAAGACGCCTCTTCCCTGGCATTTTTGAAAGCCTTTGCCAGGCTCTCTGATGGCAAGTGGGCACAGTAGAAGTAAGAAAACCCCAAATCTAAACAAGTTGGTCCATATTTGCCTTTTTTGAACTCTATGTTTACTAAATTGCCATCTGCTTACTCAGTGTTTGCCAACTTAGTGTTTTCATTGAACATACAAGGTAAGTTCCAAGTTCAAGTGCTGAGGTTCAATGACTCTCTTAAATCTAGAGTTCTGTCATATCTAAAGGGGAAGAACTAGTTCAACCCTCCAGTCTCAGCTCCACGGTCTGATGAATATCTGATTCCCAGTTCTTTCCTTAGCCCCTTGGTCCAAAAGCCAACCTGTGAGTTTTGTCTGTGAGCACTCCTGCAGAATCAGCTTGCTCCCTTCTTCATGCTGAGAGGGCAATGATGTGGACTGGAATGAGACCACAGACAAAGGAGAATCTGGCCACTACAACTCAAAACTGGGTGTCTTTCTCATATATTACTCTGGAGTTAGAATTCCAAATACTTTCTTTGCCATAACTCTCCACTGTGGTTAACCCCACCTCCCCTCCCCCGCCATTGAGCATCACATGCCTGAGATTACAAACGAATTTTTGCTTTATCCCCCTGCCAGCACTGAAGTACTTATAAACAAATCTAACAAAGGATTCTCAACAAACATCCTAGCCAAGTTCACAAGTGCGGAATCATTTCAGTACAAGCATACCAGAAAGAGATGCTTAAGGATGCATCACAACCCAAACAGAAAGCTGATGTCCTTACAGATGAATTTGGTAGAGCAAAACCAATCTTATCGATAAGCTAATTTAAATAACCAGTTCTCTGCTAGTAAACTAGGAAATGTTTCTGTCCTGGAAGTAGCATTGCAAAATTTCTTAAGAAAATGGTCTTCGTGTCCCTAAGATGCTTTTTGCCATTTTTATGATGGGACTGTCCTTGTAGGAATAGTAATCACTCACTGTTGTAGATATTATTGGAAAGGAAGGTAGCAGAAAACCGTTAACCAGGGAGTTGGCCCCAGATCTCGAATAGCCTCTGTGCCTCTATGGTAAGTTTGCTACCACTAGAAGCCGTGGTTTTGGAGTGAGAAGAAACCAGACCAGAACATCAGCTGCCTGTGAAATCTTGTTTAATATCATGATAATTCTTTTCTCCAACCAAGACTTCCATCTGCCCTGTAGGAGTCTCCCCCTTTACCACTGCCCCACCCACTGCTGGAAGCTTCACATTTCACCAAGATCTTTGCCCTAAGTTGTATTTTCTATGCTCAAGCTCTAATACTGAGAGTAACAGGGGAGCCTGTTGTAGATGGAAGGTTCTGTCCCTCCTGGTCCCGCAGCTTTTATTAGTGAGGCATCCTCATCTTGCTTCCTCTGCATCTGGGTGGTGACTGAATCTTTGCCCTTCCTCTTTCCAGAATTCTCCTAGGCTGGTTGCCCCTTGTATCCTTCTTGCCTGGCTACTGAGCAACCAGGGCTTTAGTAAACTAATACAGGTGAAAACTCTTTACAGTGTACAAGAGCATTATCCCACAGCGGCCTGTGGTTTTGTGGCTAGTTCACTGATGTCTTTAGTCTATATGCATCATAGGGTCAAAATTCTTGCCTTCAGCCAGGCGTTGGTGGCGCACGCCTTTAATCCCAGCACTCAGGAGGCAGAGGCAGGTGGATTTCTGGGAGTTCGAGGCCAGCCTGGTCTACAAGAGCTAGTTCCGGGACAGGCACCAAAGCTACAGAGAAACTCTGTCTTGATAAACCAAAAAAAAAAAAAATATTCTTGCCTTCATATTTTTCCTTCTTCTCTTGCCAGCATGTTCTTTCTAAAATACAAATTCTACTTTATCATTTATTGAAAATCTTTTAAGTGCTGCCCATGGATGTGGGATGAAGTCTTAATACCTTAGGTAGTTTGGCCAAACTCTGTCTACATCTTTGGCATAATCTTTCCTGGTATAAGCTTCGAAATGGAAGAGATCTTGAAGTCTAACAGTTTTTTGCCATCTAGAATATTCCAAATTCAAGTCTCAGTAGGAAATGGGTTTTTTCATAAAGCTATCTGTGCTATCTCTGCTGGGGGACCTTATGAACACCCCTATTTTACAATTGAGTGTTCCCCTCTCTAACCATTCAATGGTAGGTGCACAGACGAGTCAGAGATTCATGATCCATTTTGTCTTCCAAAGGATGTTGATCAGTAGTGAAATTACCCAAAAGAAATATACCAAGGAAAGAAGAGGCAGAGCCATCCAACAGATCTGCCCCATGTAAACTGAAAAGGTCATTCAGCATTTGGATTTCTATGAGGTGGTGTTTACAAAAGTCACTCAAAGGAGCATGTGATTGTACCTGAGGTCCAGGTATTGCTGGTCAGAAGAGATTCTCATTATAATATATTGACTGTGCTCTGAAATGATTTGTGTTGTGTGTGTCTAGGAGCCTCAGGTTACTGGAATTGCTGGACAAAGACATGTTGGCTATTGACTGATCAAATCAAGCGGCTCTCACTGGGAAATGCTTTATCCGAAACATTCTTCGTGTTGGGTGACATTATATAAAATATCTGAAGGCACGCATATCATTTCTCACATAGTGAGTAATAAATTCAGTGATAAAAAACATTGTTTGTAATAGCCAGAACCTGGAAACAGCCTAGATGCTCTTCAATGGAATAATGGATGAAGAAAGTGTGGAATATATACATATTAGAGTACTACTCAGCAGTAAAAAACAATGACTTCTTGAATTTTGCATGCAAATGGACAGAAATAGAAAACACTATCCTGAGTGAGGTAAACCAAACCAAAAAGAGGAACATGGGATGTACTCACTCGTATTTGGTTTCTAGCCATAAATAAAGGACATTGAGCCTATAATTTGTGATCCTAGAGAAGCTAAATAAGAAGGTGAACCCAAAGAAAAACATATAGGCATCCTCCTGAATATTAACCTTCATCAGGCGATGAAAGGAGACAGAGACAGAGACCCACATTGGAGCACCAGACTGAAATCTCAAGGTCCAAATCAGGAGCAGAAGGAGAGAGAGCATGAGCAAGGAACTCAGGACCGCGAGGGGTACACACACACACTGAGGCAATGAGGATGTTCTATTGGGAACTCACCAAGGCCAGCTGGCCTGGGTCTGAAAAAAGCATGGGATAAAACTGGACTCGCTGAACATAGCTGACAATGAGGACTACTGAGAAGTCAAGAACAATGGCAATGGGTTTTTGGTCCTACTGCACGTACTGGCTTTGTGGGAGCCTAGGCAGTTTGGATGCTCACCTTACTAGACCTGGATGGAGGTGGGTGGTCCTTGGACTTCCCACAGGGCAGGGAACCCTGAGTGCTCTTTGGGCTGATGAGTGGGCTGATGAGGGAGGGGGACTTGATTGGAGGAGGGGGAGGAAATGGGAGGCAGTGGCGGGGAGGAGGCAGAAATCTTTAATAAATAAATAAAATAAAAAATAAACAAGGACCTATTGGCGAGAGGCTCTCTCTTGTATGTCATAGATGCCAGCAACCTGGTTCTGATATACTAGTTTCATCTAGCTACAGCCCTCCCTTTGGGGGTTTCTCTCTCACTGTCCCTGTGGTGTCACTACCTAACAAGCATCTATCACCAGCTGTCCTCATTAGAACAGGTCCAGGATTCATATCAGTTCTTTCCTTAGATCTTCTGCTGGAGCCACTGAGAAATGCCTGGTCATGTATACCTGAGGTCATGTGCAGAAAGCCTGCCTAGGACTAATGAAATCAAAAGGAGAGTAGAAGGGGAAAGATACTGGTGGTTTACGCCAATCCCCCAGCCTTAAGCCTTACCTGAAACGAACAACATTTTTGTTTCCTTAAAGAAGCCTGAGTACAAAAGGCATCACAAGCAGGCCTAAGGAGACACTACATAATAAATATTCACTTTAAACTACATTCATTGTCATTCTTTATACTCTGTTGGGACATGAAACGGCTTGCTGTAAGAACTTTAATAGTTTATTTATCAATGAGTCATTAAAATACGGAGTATATACAACTGTGGCTTCCATCATTTCTTCACACAGTGAGATTCACAGAACTGCACTCGCTCACACAACTAGTCATATTCAGAGTTAGAATCCCTTTGTGCTCTTCACCATTATGCAAAGTTTCCTTGTAGAGACTCTTCCAAAGACTGGGCTCTTTTCAGAAGTTCACAGCTAGAGCTCAGTAGTAAGAAGTTTCCATCTTCTCACACACAGATTTCACCAAGCTTTCCTATGATGTTTGTAGGAATGTAAGAGAATGGACGTGTTTGCTGTAGCCTCTCATAGGGAAAGACTGGAATCCCCACTTTATCTTTTGTTAGCTGCATTCCCCGAAAGTACATCACAGTTTCTTTTAGAAACTGTTGTAAGATTACTGTGCATCTCAAAGAGCGGCTGAGGGTCAGGTGAGGTAAGACACACGAAGCATAGACTGGAACACGAACAGCAAGTATCAGCCATTGCTGCTGCCAAAGCCAACACTGTTTTTTTGGCGTCAGTTCAGATCACTGTTCCAGAGGAGTCCATTCATCTTGCTTATTCCTCTTAGGGACTGTCAGCAATCACTCAGGACAAGAGTATGATCAGTCCTACTTGAATTCCTAATTCATCTCTCTCATCTCCACCTGCAATCACTGTGTGCTGGAAAGCAGAGGCCTGGCTACCACACTCCCCATTGCCAGTGAATAAATCCTCAGAGATGCTAATCCACCTCCAGAAAGCCAAGGTGAATTCTCATCTCATGACCAATTTCTTTTCTGTTTGTTGGCTGTTGCTGTAACTGACCACAGCAGGCTTGCTAATTTCTGGAGAAAATAAATTTATTTTGCCCATGGTTCTGCTTGTCAGCTATTAGGGGTATTCCTTCTGGGCTATGGCTTGTGAGTTGGAGCAAGAGAGTCTTTAAAACCAAGTCACTCCTGAGAAAAGTCATTAATCTAGCACAACATTAATTTTTGTGTGAGGTAATTAACTCATGAGAGTAGAATATTCATCTCCCAAAGGTCCTGACTGATTCCACCCCCTCATGCAAGGGGGATCAAATGTCAACATGAATCTAAGTGGGAATGTTCAAACATTAATATTACCCAAGTCCCTCCTTCTGCTTCTATTTTTCCAAACGTTTCATACTGCAGGCCAGCCAATTTTCCCCATGGTACATGGGCTATACAGTCTCTGAAATCTGCTTTTAAGCACAGGGCATTAATGGAAGCACAAAGTCATAGAATAAGTTGATGCAACCTCAGATCATCTTCTGCAACCATTTTCACTCCTGCTGACATCTGAGATGTCTCTTCTTCTGTTCCTACAGGAGTTATTCACAGTTCAATTTTTAGCCATTTAATTATGCCTTTTGATGACTCTGCTTCTGAGAACTTAGGACTTGAGTGCTTTTATAGGAAGTACCCTCTGGGACTGTGCTGTGCAAATCTCATTCCACCCCACACTACAAGGCTCTGGAATTGATTACCCACTTCGCTTGGCTCTTCTTTGATTGCTAAGTCCACCTTGCTCTGTGTTGAGTGAGGCTCAGCAGCAGAGACCATATCAACTCTTTCTGCATGGTCCAGTGTCTAGAAATGCTCCATGGGTTTGAAGAATCTAACTTTCATTAAATCTGGGTAGACTCTGGACTAAGAGTAAAAGGCCCAGATTTGCAAACATATAGCATTCATTTTGATATATTAAAATTATTGATCAATATGTAGTTATATATTTAGATAGTTGTATATAATTGTGAATGAATGAGTAAATCTGTTTATCCATTTGTTTAGATAAACAAATGGATAGAGACAGTATCATTTCTAAGCATCCTTTGGTCTATGCCCCATTTTCAATAGATTTTATGTCAATGTTCCTTACATCTTCCTTGATGTGGGAGTGTCATATATCAATCTGTTGATTTCTTTGGTTGAGTAATAAACAAACTGCTTGGGCTCATAGCTTAGAACATAGGTGGGTGGAGTAAACAGAGCAGAATGCTGGAAGAGGAAGTGAGGTAAGACGCCTCAGATAGAGACGCCATGCTCCCCGCTCCTGGGCGGACGCGGGTATAGCTCTGCTCTCTGAGGCACAAGCGACGAAGCTCCGACCCAGGATGGATGTAGGCTAGAATCTTCCCGGTAAGCGCACCTTGGGGTGCGACACACATGATTGGAAATGGGTTAGTCCAGGTGCGAGAGTTAGCCGAGGAAAGGGCTAGAGCTAAAGAGCCAAGCAGTGTTTAAATGAATACAGTTTGTGTGTTGTTATTTCGGGGCATAAGCTAGCCAGGCGGCCGGGGTGCCTGGGACGCAGCCCCTCCGCTTATATTACTACACTTCCTTATGGAAGAACTGAGCTCATTTCGTGTTACATGCCATTTGGCTAGAAAATGAGGTTTGCTCACAGTACTTATTTGAATCAAAAAAAAAAAAAACCTTTTCCACCATGGTAGCACTTTCCGTGGTATCAATCAAGACACAGGCCCATTTGCACCCACAGAATGTGAACGTGTGTTCCTAGAAGCACTGGGAAAAGAGCCCAAAGCAGCAAACTATTGGGTAATTTCATTGAAAATCTTCTATCTTACTTAAAAGTCCATGACACTTTCGCTTTGTAGGATTCCAAAATATAATTACATTTTATGTCTGTGTATCATGTGGCTCTGCGGTTGTGATTTTTTTCTCTCCTCTAGATATTTTGATAAAAATCTAGTAAGAAGAGCCATATTTACACTGTGGCTTTGGTCTCTCTCCATCATAAACTCAAGGCACATTCCAGGTCAGGAAGCATTCGCTGCAGCTGACATTTTCATCGTGGGTCACACAACAGAGGCATTTCCCAGGAATGAACAGCTCCAGTATGGTAGTGCATTTAAGAACCCTGGGTCTCCAAGACAGAAGAAGAAAGTAAATATCGGAGAGAGAGAGAGAGAGAGAGAGAGAGAGAGAGAGAGAGAGAGAGAGAGAGAGAGGTGGTTTCATATACAGGTGGAAAGAGCTGGTATGAAATACAGACTATAGAATATTTCTGTTTCATTGATTTTTGTTTGTTTGTTCTTAGTGGGGGTCAGAGGAGGGGTCTTGCAGGGATCTTTTCCTCCGAATGCCTAAGAGATATTACCATGCAGAGGGGGATCTGCCCATCTTATTGCTTTCCCAGATTGGGAAGGCATACAAAAGGAGGTTAAGAGGAGACCCAAGTTCAGGCAGCTTTCACCTCTTTTGTTCACCTTGCTCCTCAGAGCTAACTCCACGGACACATGCATGTTCCACCTTATTCTAAACCATTATACTGACATCGACTATAATCCCCAGGTCTCTTGTGACACAGATGCTTCTAATTCTTCGGTTCCATTTGTGAAACCATCAGGCATATATCACGTTCTCCAAATTGGCATTCCTGGAAATTAAGATGGCATTGGTCTTTCGTACTTCACAGTTCCAATCTCAAGTGAAAAGAAGGCTCATGGTTGGATTTCTCTCAAATCCTACCTCTTACACCCAAAGCAGAGCCTTAGTGGGGAGAGAGATCTGTGGGTCAAAGCAATGCCTTGGAACAAGTAGAGGATCTTGAGATTCATGACTTTTGGTAATTTTCAACATGCCGAATTTGAACAAATCTCGGACTTTGCAGTGGTCCATGAGGTCAGAGGAAACCTGAGTTGCTCATTGACCTTTGAGCCCTGGTTAGGAGAGTTAGATTGATTTGTATGTCACCTGGAATTTGTGGGTTGGAAAGTCACTGCAATTGCTAGTGTCTGTGTCCGTGGACAAATGGCTGCTGCATGCCAGGCCTAAAGGAAATTATTTGTAGACTTTACCTTGTTTGTATAAAGTCAGAAGAGGCACAGACTTCCAGGGCCTGGAGTAGGAAGATGCCTTTCGCAAAGCCGAGGCCTTTAGGCTTATTTAAAAATACACAAGTCTTCTTTCTTTTAAGTTCTTTCCAAGATGACACTCCTTAGGCAGGGAACTATTATCAGACAAAGGATACTTTTCCATAAGCTTAATATATTCATTGGTAAGCAGAAAAATGCATGTCACCTTCAGAAGGGAAAGGTCACCAGCTTCATAATCTATGAAGCATTATCATGGCTCAAGTTCATATTTATAGGGCTGGACGTAAGAAGTTAGTCTTTATCATGTTTCCCAAATCCCGTTCTGCTTTTTGAGCCAGAGAAAGAGTTATTACATTGGCAACCTTAGATTTACAGTTCTTCTGCACATACCCAGGAGTTGGGAAAAAAATCCAACCAAAGAAAAGATTTAAGAGAAATGGTCATCTCAGTCAAGAACACCTGTGCTGGAGAAGACTGGAGTCTTTCCTGGCACGTAAGCCCAGCTGTCGTCATTTCCTCTGGGTATTTGAAGACAACATGGAAAGGGAAAACTTTCAAGGAGCACAGCCCACTTCTGCTCAAGAAGCACATGAAAAGATGTACATGGGCTCTTAGGAAGCAAAGGTTCCACTGGGCACAGAGACTCGGAAACATCAAGAACAGTTTGCAAAGGAAAAATCAAGAAACACCAACAAATTACAAAGACAAATGAACCAGCAGAACCAGTGCCTGGTCCCTCAAATAACCCCTTCCATTCCCAATATGCTTGCTAAATAAAGGGAACACTGAAAATGATTGAGAGCAGTGGCACCTTCTTGTGGATACTGGGTAAGAGGGAAGACAACTATTGTCTAGAAGAGAACCAGGTTTCTGACCATGATCAAGGTCAGCCACTCCTTAGAATATTGTTCATAAAAGGACAAAGTTATAAGTTAAAGATGGTGCCACTTGCCGGGCGGTGGTGGCACACGCCTTTAATCCCAGCACTCGGGAGGCAGAGGCAGGCGAATCTCTGTGAGTTCGAGGCCAGCCTGGTCTACAAGAGCTAGTTCCAGGACAGGAACCAAAAGCTATGGAGAAACCCTGTCTCGAAAAATAAAAAAATTTAAAAAAGAAGATGGTGCCACTTACATAGTATAAGCTTTAAAGCCGTTCTCCCTGTGGGAGGCATGATTGTCATGAAACCAAGTAGAGAGGCCAAGGGCTCTTTGTCTAGCCTCCATCCTGTCTACTCCACCTTAACCCTCCTTGTTGTTGATACCACCACTGGATATTTGACTTTATCACTAAGTTACTGTCCCCTGATAACTTATTATCTATTACTAAGTTTCAATAAGTCTCTTGTTACCTAGACTGCCTTTGAGTGGTTTCCTTCTATTTCTGAACAGCTCTTCTCCACTGTCTTGGTGTGTGTGGCAGGGCTATGTTTGGTACCCAACCATTCCCATCTGAAGCATTTGTAGATGCGAACACTTTTACTGGGAGATGCTTTTGTACATCACAAGAGAAGCCTAGAGCGGTAGCTGCTAGCTGCATTGAGGCTGGATTCTGTCCTTTTTTGAGACCCATTTGCTGAAGCCCCAGTACCTCAGAACATGATTTTATTTGAAGATAATACCCTTACAGTGCAAATGCCCTTTGGGTGGGCTTTATCCCAATATGACTGGTACCATAACAAATGGAGGAATTTGGAAACTGGCAAACTTATAGGAAAGGATCAAGGAGTGTGAATACGGTTAATCAGAAGCCAAAGAAAAACATCTGGAGCAGATTCACCTTTTACCATCTTTGGGAATAACAAGCCTTTATTTGTAGAATGTGCAGCTTTCAAGACAGTGACACAGTCCTTTTCCATTGTCAGAACAACCAAGTAGAGCCAGTTTGTTAAGCAGCCCTGAGAACTCATGACCGCCCACCCCCCAACCAATTGTGAGTGGGCATCAGGCTGCTGGATTGAGCCCATTCTCTGTATAGTCCTTGGAGATACAGGGTAGTCAGCTTTCTATAGCAATCTTATCTGAAAAGGTTGGAGTTAAGAAATTTAAAAAAAAAGAAAACTTCGAAACACCCCTCATGTTGATTCTTACCATTGCAAAATTCAGCACTGGAGAAAAGGTGACAGTTTCCAACATTGTCCTTAGGGTGTTATACAGGCAGATTTCCACCCACATGCAGGGAGGACAGGGTTCCCAGATTCCCTTCTGCTGCTTAACTCTCTTGATTCCATTCAAGGTCACGGGTCAAGTATCCTGGCTGGTACTCAGCTAAAACTAAACACTACCACCAAAAATCTAAAATTCAAGAAACCAAAGTTTTTCTCCTTCTCTGTGCATTAACCAGCATTGTTGTTCCACACTTTCTTAGTAATGTAGGGTCTGGTTTCAGGAGAAATTAATAACAGACAGCTATATATAGTTCAAGTTTCAGACACCTAATGATGAAATTTTGCTGTTAGAAAATCCTCACAATCCATGGTCATCTCGGAGAGGCTAGTCTGTAAGTGACTAGATGTGGTCGGGATCACAAATACTGCAGAGTTACATGTTAGCTTTAGGCAGGAAGTACCCATGCAGAGGTGGGCACAGCCATACACAGCTGGAATCCCAGTCCTTGGAAAGTGGAGACAAGAGGATCAGGAATTCAAGGTCATCTTCAACGGCATGAGAGCCTGTCTAAAGAAGGGAAATGGAAAGAAAGAAGAAGAGAAGAGGAATTTGGAATTTGTTTTTAATAATAAACCATTCTTACCCACTCCCAAATAGCCGGTGGCACACTACACAACTTCTAGTGTCCCACAGGATACGCAAGGGAAGGTACAGAAGACTACCACTATCTAGACAGCATCGAAACATGGTAAGCCACCATCTAGATTATCCAGACGGCACCATGTTTTAAGTGACTGTATTACTGGGAGACAGTTTGATTAGACATGCTTCTCTAATCCTCTCCACAAACAGTGGTACCAGTCTTCCCAGGAAGATTGCCAGTTTAAGGCCAGACCCCGTGTGTGCTGGGATAGCCTTGAACTCCTCAGGTAGTGGAGGGTAACTTTGAATGTATCTTCTAATCATCACACCTTGTTATCCTGATTATCTTGTAGCTGTATAAGCTTCACAGGTGAGAGACAAGTGCTCCACTGACTGAGTTCCAGCTCTTCTTTTAATGCTATAAATACTGAAATAATGTGCCGTGTGAGCACATAACTCCTAAATGTCAGTATTTAAATTTTCTTCTTTGATATTAAATGTTTCCTTATTTGATCTAATATCACTGGAACTATTTTTGAAAACTTTTCTTAGGCTTTCAAGACCAGTGGAAACTATAGAATATTAGCTCATTAGGCCATTTTAGATTTATGTTTGTTTGTTTTTTGAGACAGGGTTTCTCTGTGGCTTTGGAGCCTGTCCTGAACTCACTCTGTAGACCAGGCTGACCTCAAACACACAGAGATCCCCCTGCCTCTGCCTCCCAAGTACTGGGATTAAAGGCATGTGCCACCACCTCCTGATTCATTTTAGATTTTTATAGTTTAAGATATAAACATATTTTTTAAAAATGTAGATATGAAGAAAGTTATGTGTTGTATCGGCGTAAATGAATGCATATAGATGGTAAAAAATATATACAGCTTTAATGGGGAAATAGACTTACAGTACCATGGTTCCCATGGAGAACAGGAAGCAGAACCAGCAGATTTATAGGTAAACATTAGCCCGAGGCGTACACGCCCCCTAAGGCTGGGCTTAATCGTACAATGTGTCTGTGTGTTTATGGTACCAGTGCAATAAATTAATGAGAAAACTCTGTATGATGTCATTTATATTTAATCAACTTCATTTTAAACTATTTTGAGTGACATAATCAAAATTTAACTTAATGGGCAATGGTGGCATACACCTTTAATCCCAGTACTCAGGAGACAGAGGCAGGTGAATATCTGCGAGTTAGAGACCAATCTGTTCTACTGAATGAGGACATCCAGAACATCTAGGACTACACAGAGAAAGAAACCCTGTCTTGAAAACCAAAAATATAAAAAAATAACAATTTAAAAGAAAGGAGCCAGAAACAGCAAAATATGTTTTCTATGATCTCTGTGGTCTTTTATTTTCTTATAAATCTTTGGTAAGTAACTTCCTACTTGTGAAGAAGGACACTTAAAAGAAATCCCACACTAGCTCAGAATTGAGAATTAGATGGTTATTTATTTAGGGGTAGACTCACAAATCAGAATCCTCTGCTGGAACGGAGATCAGAAACCGAAATCTGCAACCTTAGCAAGAGGCTAGAAAAAGAGAGGCCGGACTCATCCTCTATATCAGCATATAACAGTATAAGAGGCCACGCCCAGTGGGCGGATAACTACTGGCTGTAAGACTTTTTACAGCATACGTATAAGTGTGTATATGTGTGTATACATACATGCCTATGTGAATACATACATATATACATATGTGACAAACACAAATACATATGACAAATGTGTATATATGTCTGTGTGTATATACGTATTTATGTATATGTGTGTATGTGCATATGACAAACCACTAACTTTTTATTTTTGGTGTTTTGAAACAGGGTTTCTTTGTAGCTTCGGAGCCTGTCCTGGAACTAGCTCTTGTAGACCAGGGTGGCCTCGAACTCACAGAGATCTGCCTGCCTCTGCTTCTCGAATGCTGTGATTAAAGGCGTGTGTCACCACTGAATGGCAACAAACCACTAACTTTTAATGTTCCATCTCAAAAGGATTAAATTTGGAACACCTTCTACCTCATATGTAATATCATAGATGATAACAAGATAATAAGGTATTTTCGTTTTGTTTGGGGTGTTGTTTGTTATTTTCTAGAAATGGGATCTTATTTAGCCCAGATGGCCTTGAATTCCTATGTAGATACACATGTATTATCAATCCACCTGCCTCTATCTCCCACGTACTTTGGTTACTGGCATGAGCCTCACACTCAGCTTAAAACGTTACATTTTGGCATCTATTCATTCATAACTACAGCACTTGATATTTGCGACAGCTGTTGATATAATTTTATAGCTAATCAAATAGATAGTTCCTAGCAAATTTTTAAAGCTACTGATTGACTTTTAGCTGTTGTAGTATGCTGTAGTGTGTATGATATAGTCCTATGGTAATCATGCCTGCCTGAAAGCCCTTATGTTTTTTTATGTATCTGCTTTGTTGCCCTAGCACAGGACAGTTGGGTTGGACTTCAGATTAACATGGAGTTCTAATTGAACAAACCGAGGGAGGAATATATGGAAATCCTTTGAGTAGCTTTGAAATTGTCACCGTAACAACATTTAAAGCATAGATGCATATGAAACCAGTTCAGCAAGCTGTCCCTGTCTGATATGACTTCCTCATTTCTTCTATTCAGTGAATGGACAAGCACCCATCTTTGCAGAATCTTTATCAGGACATGATCTGGGGAGAATACTTTCAGAGAAACTAAATATAAGCTCATGAAAGCTGGTCATGAGAAAGTGACTATCATCCTCATTCACCTGAGTGTTCCTAAATTAGGGGATTTTACATGGCTATGTGACTGAGTTGCATAAAATGCTTGGAGTGCCATAGAAGTCCTTCTTGATTTACAGATAGTCAAGCCAACTTCAGCTCTACTAACAACGGCTCTAAACTGTGGTAAACAGTGTGGCTCACAACTGTGTATAAGTCTAGATACAGGGCATTGAATTCCCTTTTTAATCTCCATGCATGCCTGCACTGATGTACACATGTCTTCACATAAACATAAAAATAAAACTCATGAGATCCCCCATCTCAATTCTCATAACCCTAGCCTATACATGTTTGAAACATCAAACTGCAGTGGTGATTATTTTTCTGAGGAGCCAATGAGTGTCAATTATAACTATAGAAGTCACCAAAACTACACACAACAAAGAGAAACTCAAAAGTATGTGCTGTGCAAATTCTGTGAGATCCTGCATGAGAGTCCAGAAAATAAGGGGACAAAAATGCCCTTAGATTAAAACTATGTAGATGAGAAACAAGAATCAACTTTAGTTGATAATAATCTGACTGAACTCATTGATTATGATGTTATTCCACCATTCCAGTGTAATAGGAGATGCCAGTAACAAATTCCTTATGATAACCAAGAATCATTCTTACAAAGAAACACTGGGTTAAGGACACAGGAGATCCCTTTGTAGTAAAGTTGTAGTATTTCTTTTAAACTAAAGGGGTTCTAAATTATAAGCCTTATTTTTCATGATGTCAAAATAGCTTTTGCTTGTTTGTCTATTTTTGAGATTGTATTTTTTTACTTTTTTCTTTTCTTTTCTTTTCTTTTCTTTTTTTTTGTATTTTCGAGACAGGGTTTCTCCATAGTTTTTGGTTCCTGTCCTGGAACTAGCTCTTGTAGACCAGGCTGGCCTCGAACTCCCAGAGATCCTCCTGCCTCTGCCTCCCGAGTGCTGGGATTAAAGGCATGCGCCACCACCACCCGGCTTTGAGATTATCTTTTAATTACAATATTTTTTTCTTCCCTTTTGTCTCTCTGAATACTCTATCAGTCTTCTTTTGTAGCCTCTGATTTTGCTGATTTTAGATGCATATATATGTATTTGTATATATATTTATACCTAAATATAACCTGTTGAGTCCATATTAAATAGTCTTGATATGTAGTGTAAAGCAGGAATTTGGCTCATGTATGGCTGGCGCTCCTTTCAACCTCTTGATCTCATCAATATTCGTCTACTTGAATCACCGAGGCTTTCAATCTGCTGTCAGTGTCACCTTTCAACACCTCTTCTTCAGTATCGAGCCATCGCTCATGCTCATTACACCTTCTTAATTGTAAACAACAGTTAACAGGATGCTAATAGCACACTTTCACTTCATATGCATTTCTAACATCTTTCCAAGCAGAAAGCCACATAGCAAGTTCATAACCAAGCTTATTAGCCCTAAGTCCCATTTCAGGTGATGCTGTCCACTTATTCAACTCTGTAAATCCACCCATCGCCTCCCCACCTCTGTAAGAAGTCTCTGTTGTGTCTGTGGTTTCAATTGTGTTCATAGTCATAAAACAAAGACACTCGCCGAATGAACAACAAGAAAGCCCCTGGGTGTGATCAATACCAGCATTTATGAAAATTGCATTATCCCTAAACTACTTTTTTTTCCTTTTTTCCAAAAGGGATAGAGCAGGTGATCATCAAAAAAAAAAAGAAAAAAAAAAGCCTCACGAAAAAACATTAAGAGATCAAAATTGAATTTGACAGCCAGAATTTCCTAATGGGACTTTCTTTATGCTTATTCAGAAAGATTTTATTTATAATAGTATTATCTTATACAGGCATACATGTTTGTAGAGAAAGCAGACAAGGCTATAGATACTGAAAGACAAGTGCACAGCATGCTAATTTACTAGTATTTTAGAAGCTTATCCAATTGCATAAGTAACCTTAGACATAGGTTTTGTCTATTGTACTTTTTAAAATATAAAGTCTCTGGTAGCCCAGGCTAGCCTCAAATATGCTATGTAGCAGAGAATCTTTGTACATGCTAAATAGGTATTACCTTAGTTAGTTAATAAAGAATTGACTGGACTATAGCTGGGATGGAAAGTCAGACTAGGATGTAGCTACAAATATTCTCCATTCAGCTGGTCTCCATGGGCCAGTTTCTCTTCATCCACCAAGTCCCGCTCACTAGCTCCTGCAGGTGCTTATAAAATAACCATTCTGTTGCTGAATATTAGTTACACATTCTTTGACCTATTAGCTCAGGCTTATTATTAAGTAACTCTTACATCTTAAATTAAACCCTTTCTATTATTTTATATTTTACCACAAGGTTCATGGTTTGTTATCTCTTGCTTCTTGCCATCTCCCTGACTCTGTCTTCTTTCTCTCTGCATTCAGTTTAGTTTTCCTGCCTAGGTATATTCTTCCATAGGCCAAAGTAGATTTTTTACTAACCGATTGTCATAAAACATATTCACAGCATACAGAGGGGAATCCCACATCACTAGGAAGATGCTGGGAAGAAGAGCTGAGTCTGAGGAGACACCATGAGATGCAGATTGAACAGAATGGAAAGTATGTGCATAAGGTAAATGAGCCTTGGGGCAGTGATAGATTAATAGAAAGAGGTTAATTTAAGTTATAAGAGCTAGCTAAAAACAAGTCTAAGTTATCAGCCAAGCATTTGTAATTAATATTAAGTCTCTGTGTGGTTATTTGGGGAGCTGGCTGATGGGACAGAAAACTCCACCTGCAGAGGATAACCTTGAACTTCTGACCTAGGATTACCAATATGTACCACCACACATGGTTTCTGTGGAGCTGAAATCAAACTCAGGACTTTGTTCATACTAAGCAAGAACTTTATCAGCTGAGCTACATCCTGAGCCCAAAGACAGCAAATTCTCTATAAACCAAAGGGGTCATTCTCATAAAAATTCAACAAGACAAACATCTACTACAAAGTACTAATAGTGTACTCCTGTCACCTATTAGATCTCAAGGTCTAGAGGTCAGGTCTGAATTTCTCCACCAGTGACAATTATAAAGATAAACACAAGCAATTTGGCCTCTCGTGAGTATATAACCTAAGTCATTTCTAAGACCGTAATTATATCTGTTTCTTATTTTTGCTGAGGTTGCTTTGGCTGTTCAATACAATTTCATATCAAAGGAAACACCTCTCTCTATAATATGTTGAAAGACTAAGCTGGAATGATCACTTTGTTTCCACATAATTCTGGGGCATGATTTCTGGGAGTTCACTGGGCTATGAATCTTTGTTCCTCAACTTGCTTATTATTCCTGTTTGGTTCATCTTCAAACCCCTATAGCATCTTCCCAAAGCCTCCATCCTTGGAATGTAGACCCAAAGTCAAACACTTGCAACTCAAACTATGAAGAGTGAAACATATTTTTTTATCTTATCTCCATTAGTCATTGAAAGAGAAAAGAAGAATGATATTCAGAAATAGAAAAATGGGAAAGGAGGAGGGCAAGAGGAGAGGAAAATGAAGAAGACCTCGTGGATGATTAAGAAGAAGCTGCAGAAATGATGGTGGGCAAATAGGAAGAGTCAATCACTGCAGAAACATAATGGCACATCTTTTTGCAAAGCTATCTATATCAGACATGAGTGTCTGAGCCCATGAACCGTCCTAGTTTGGCTTTGGGCAGTCATGGATCTGTGTCTTGTGAGGCTGAAAATCTTTTAAAAAAAGCACCCAAATCATTCTGATCTCAGTCATGCTGTGCCAGAGTCTAAATCTTAATTGATTATGATGTGAATTTTTATGGCTTCTGTATCTGTGACATTTTTGCATATGTAGGTGTGCATATGTAGAGAATACTTTCCTGTAAAACTACTCTTGTAGGTAGGGAAGATGGTGTTGTTGGTGAAGTGTTTGTCATGCAAGAATAAGGACTTATAAGACCATGAGGACACCCACTGAAACCGTTTACCTGAGCCAATGGAAGCTCACCAACTCCAGTCAGACAGGGAAGGAACCAGCATAGGACCAAACTAGAACCTCTGTATATGGGTGGCAGTTGTATGGCTGGGGCAGACTGTGGGGCTGCTGGCAGTAGCACCAGGATTTATCCCTACTGTTTGTAATGGCTTCTTGGAAACACATTCTCTTTGGATGGATACCTTACTCAGCCTAGATATAGCAGGGAGGGCCTTAAACCTTCCCCAAAGCAAGGTGCCTTACCCTCTAGGAGAAGTGTATGGGGGCGGGGGAGGAGATGGAGAAAATGGGAGGAGGGAGGAAGTGGGAACTGGGATCGATAGGTTAAATGAAAAAAGATAGTTTGTTTTCTTTTTTTAAAAAAAGAATGAGGACCAAAGTCTGATCTCTAAAACTCATTTATGAAAAGGTAGAAATGTACACTTGCAAACCTCTGCCCTGGAAAGCAGACAGAGGACGATCCTTGGGGTTTGATGAACAGCCTAGGATAGCCAAAATGGTGAGTTGTAGGTTCAATAAGAGACCTGGTGTCAAAAGAATAAGGAACTTAAAGTCGGGTGGGCAAGGAAGTGAATGTGGCAAGGGTGGGTGTGGGAGAAGTTGAAAGAGGAAGTTGAATATGATCAATATCTATGGCCAAATTCTCAAAGAACTAACTAAAATATTCAAAATTAAAGTGGAGGGTGATTGAGAAAAACACCTAGTGTCAACCTCTGGCCTCTACACACAGGAGCACACAGCTGCACACAAAACACACATAAACATTAGTTTGGGAATTTAGAGAATTTGCCCAGATAATGCATAACAGAGCAGGAAATCAGATTCAACACAAATACGTCAAATCTCCTAGCTCTCCTCCATTTAATATTTCCAAAATGAGCTTGGCCAAAAGCCTGTCTCTATCAAATTTTCAAATTCTATAAAGTTAAATAATAAGAACGAATGAGCTTTTAGATGACAAGTTGTAAGAATCTAAACTTCTCAGCCCCTCGTAACACTCCTTATGAATATAAACATGAATACTTTTGCAAGAATAACAATTCTGTGACTGTTCCTGGCAAGCTTCGAGCATGCAGCTATCTACCCTCAGAGAGCATTTCCATTTCATTAGTCCTCCAAAGAAAAGTGAATTCACCCATCTTTTTTTGAAAACCTAATGCCATGCTATATTGGGCAGACTTTCATTTTTAAAAATTTTCCATTTATTATTTGAGAAATTTTTTTTTTACATATATAGTGGTCTTCAATTACTTGCAGGCTTCCCAATCACTCCAACTCCTCCCTACTTCCCCTTCCCCAAACTTCCTGCTTCCTTCCAAGGATCATGTACTCCTTAAATATGACTCACACACACAAATACGCATGCATGCATATACACATACATACACACACATTCACCAACATACACACAAACACACACATATATACACACCACATACCCTCTGAGTCAAAAAAAAATGGTTCTGCTGAAGAGTGCATTGGGATCTGAACTCACTTCCTCATGTTTCACACATTGTCCACCAAGATATCTCCAAAAACTCTTGGAATTAAATCAAGAACAAAACAGCAGTGGGTTAAAATATAATATTTTCTTTCCATTCTCACAATTGTTTTAACAGATGAACGGTCATCTCAATATGCTTTCTGTAGTCACACAATGCATACATGTGTGTCTCCCTGTGGTCACACAGAGCACACCAGCTCCACACTTACTCAGGCGACTCATTCCAACTATCTAACTTGCTCGGAGGTTCTTCAGTATGTAGATAAAGCAAGGAGGAGACGGGGCTGCCTGAGGACAGAGCAGGTTGAAGTTAGAGAAGAGCTAGCAAATAACTCAAAGGGTTTTGGAAACAAATGGCACAAGTAAGGATTTAATTATAGCCTTTCAATTTTTAATTGCTATGTGCATGAATATTTTCCCAAGTCTCTCATTCTCTCCATTTTAGTAATAAATAAATGTTTTAGATATATGCAGTGGGTGAGTAGTTGACTCAACCCCATCCTTTCAGAGATGAACACACACACACACACACACACACACACACACACACAGCCTTACCCTTTGAGCAGCTGAGCCTATCTCTCTGTTAGCTATGAGCAGGCTTGCAGGCTTAGTGTAGACCTCTCCGCTCATTTGCATTATTCTTTGATCTCAAGTTCTGATTATATGATTCTCTAGTCCGTTCTCACGGCCATTCCTTCATCAAGTTCATCTTGCATCTTCTCTTCTGGGGTAAATTTATTTTGGCTTTAATATAACTGTGCTTTTTTAAGAAAAAAAAATGAGCCACTTAAAGCCCTTTGCGAGAAAGTATCTTCAGTGAGCCTCCTTTATGTATAAGCTATCTGTTGCAAGCAGTGAAGAACAAAGAATATTTTGAGTTTAAAATGATCCTTTATGTAAGCAAGTCTAGGCTCTCCTTCTTTAATTTATCAGAGACTCTAGTGACTCTGTGTGAAGTGCAAATTCTTTCTTGTGCAGTTGTAATATGAGATACCTAACTTGTAAAAATGGGACCACCATTCAAATGCACTGGGGACACTGAAAACTCAAAGGAAGAGCTAGAAGAGACTTACATATTAATCGCCACTCCCTAAAAACACACCCTGTGCCTTCAGATAGATGCACAGAGGTTAAGATAAAGGCAACACAGCTATAAAGACTTGGTACTGTCCAGGAATTTGAGTTACTGGGGACAGATTCTCTCCAAATCTGGCACAACAAACTGATTATCCCAAGATCCCCTAGTGCCTGTTTCTCCAGCAAATAGAATTCACTCTCCTGAATCAGACTGAGGCATAAACTATCCTAAAGAAAGCTCTGCTTCCCACCCTTTCTCATAACTAAAAGTGGCTTTATATCTATGTATATTTTCAAAAAACAAATGCAAGAAATAGCTACTGCCACTTCCTTTTAAAAGCACACATATACACACACAACCCCTTGCTCTCCACCACTCTCTTTCACTTCTCATTCCAGAGAAGGGAATGTGGCTGTGTACTCAGATCCAGCTTCAGATGTGAAGACAGGAAAAATAACCTAAGCACGGAAAACAGTACCACACAAGAACCTGCCAGAGATGATAAACAGCAGCATAGAATCTGTTCCATGCATGAGGCTGCAGCACAGAATTGCCAACGGCACTGAATTATTCAAAGATCTCAACCATTCATGGCAGAAATATGATGGATTTGTGAGGCTGTTTTCCTTCAGTTTCATAGTGTGCACTTTAGACATTTTAACAATTACAAATACGTTAAGCTGTTTAGAATGATACTAGTGATTCAGCAAATGATCAGTAACTTTCAAAACTACTTCTGCTAAAGGGGCCAGAGGGGTCAAGGACACCACAAGAAAACCTACAGAATAACTAACCTGGACTCATAGGGGCTCACGAAGACTGAACTGATAACCCAGGGAGCCTACATGGGACTGACGTAGGCCTCTGCATATATATTAAAATTGTGTAGCTCAGCCTTTGTTTTAGTTAGGGTACCTATTGCTGTGAAAAGACACCATGACCATGGCAAGTGTTATAAAGGAAAACATTTCATTGGAGTGGCTCACTGACAGTTTTACAGGTTTGGTCCATTATCATCATGATGAGGAGAATGGCAGTATGCAGGCTGGTTGTGTCTTGATCAGAAGGCAACATGAAATGATCTCCTATACTGGGAGTAGCTTGTGCATAGGAGACCTCAAGTCTGCTTCCTTAGTGACACACTTCCTCCAACAAGGCCACACCTACTCCAACAAAGCCACACCTCCTAATAGTGCCACTCTCTTTGGGAGCCATTTTCTTTCAAACCCAGACAGTCTTCTTGAGACTCCTAACAGTGGGAGCAGGAACTGTCTCTGACTCTGTTGTCTGTTTTCGAGACCCTTCCTGCCTACTAGGTTGCCTTATCCAGCCTTAAAAGGAGAGTAGGTGTGCAGTATTGATGCAACTTGATAGACCATAGTTGGCTGATAGCCATGGCTGGCCTGCCTGCTTCTGAAGAGAAATGGAGGAGGAGGAATGGGTGAGGGAAGGAACTAGGAAGAGAGGAGAAATGGAAAACTGTGATTGGGATAGGGATATAAAAAAAGATAGATAGATGATAGATGATTGATAGATAGATAGATACATAGATAGATAGATACATAGATAGATAGATGATAGATGATAGATAGATGATAGATAGATAGATAGATAGATAGATAGATAGATAGATAGATAGATGATAGATACATAGATAGATACATAGATAGATACATAGATAGATACATAGATAGATACATAGATAGATAGATAGATAGATAGATAGATAGATACATAGATACATAGATAGATACATAGATAGATACATAGATAGATAGATAGATAGATAGATAGATAGATAGATAGATAGATAGATAGATATAGATAGATAGTAGAAAACTACTAAACTACTACTGGAAGATAGTAGCCATACTCCCACAATCTGGATGATGGACTGTGCAGTGGCTATCATCAACTATTCTCTCAATATCATAGGCATTGCATTCTTCTGCATTTCAAAGCTTAGGAGATGGTTAGGAAAATGACAAATTCTGCAATAAACTACCTTCAGACATGAAATAAACCTCTTTCACTCATTCTTTATTATATATATATATACATATATATAAATATATATGTGTGTGTACATATATATACATGTATGTGTATACATATATAAATAGTAAATGATTTGAGAAGGGATCTCATTATCTAGCTAATTTCAAGCTGAGATCTTCCTGCCTCAGCCTTCTGACACTGCTCTGCTTGCCATTCTTACATTTTCAAAAATAACACACACGCACATACATACACTAAATTTCAAACACAGCACTTCTAACTGGAAATACAATCATCTCAGCTACCCCAGAGGAGATGCTTATCAAGTTTTGAGTTACTGTAAGCCATGCAAGGTGTAGCATCTTCTGATACACCTTCTGAATCATGCCTATGTTCACGTCAGGTACCAGTATCATTTGATGCATCCTATGCTTAATGGTTAGGCAAGAACAGACAAAAGAGAAGCCAGTCGCATACACACAT
Organism: Microtus ochrogaster; assembly: GCF_000317375.1. Lineage (NCBI taxonomy): Eukaryota > Metazoa > Chordata > Mammalia > Rodentia > Cricetidae > Microtus > Microtus ochrogaster. The sequence continues at coordinate 49,619,888 of NC_022030.1, read as the reverse complement.
GCAGACTTGACACGGGTAATACAGGGGATACAGGTAGATGCTACACTCCTCATATCTGCAATTATTGTAAGCAAACAGTCAATTATAGCAATTCTGCTTTTCAAAATCCAATCACTTTTCCAGTGACTTAAATCAACATTCCTACTAGTTTATATGCTAGACCAGGACAGAGACACATGGCTCACACAATTTCAAGTAAAAGCAGCCATTACTTCCCTGGGATCTGTACTCTCCTCAAAGAGAAAAACAGTTGATAATCAGTGGCTATGTAACAGGTCACAGAGCTCCACTAAATTTTTAAAGTATGAACAACATACATATAATGACTGTTTAATTTCCACCATCTCTGATTCATCTTGCAGGCATCCATGGGCTATGCAAAGCTAATCCACCTCCTCTGATGGCCACAGTGGTAAGTGAATGAACAGGGACATAGGGTTGTAGCTGCCACCCAGACTCCTTTCAAGACTTGTATTGTAGGTTTTCCTTTGTCATCATGAGCCACTTTTCCATGTAACAGTAATTTGGAATTTTTTCTCTATTTTGACACATTTTTAAACCAACATAGAAGTTGAGATAATGGTGCGAAAACACTGATACCCTTCAGTCGGGACCCTTTAGTCCTCCTCCTTTTTCACTTCCTCCTCCACTTCCCCATCTTCCTTTCACTCTCTCTTCCTCTCCTTCTTCCTCTTTCACTCTTTTCCTGATCACTTAAAAGTGGGCCTGTGCATCTGATGAGTCTTTACCTGAAATGTAGTATTCCTTTAAAAATAGAATTCAGGGTAAAATTATCAATATTTGAAAATTGATTGAAATGATATATCTCTAGTTCTACAGAGCTCAGTCAGATATAATAAACTTCAGAGCACCAACCAAAAAGTCCAAGATGTGTCATATCAAGCATGTGTCATGTAATGTGCTTCTGCCTTTACTTTGATTTTCTTCACAGTAGCTCCTTGATCATGGCTGTCATTTTGCTGTTTTCGAAGCCTTCTCTTACGTAATTGAAATACATCCTATGGTAGATTCTTAAAGATAGGATCATGAGTATAAAATGCCTTGATCTCTGAATGAACAGAACCACTTTTCTACAGAGCTGATGCTTCAAAGATGACATCACCAGATTCACCACTCTTAGTTCCACTTTCAACTCTTGAAGTCCTGGGAATTGCTCAGCTATTATCGGACAAACTGGATGTTGTTTCTGAGGCACCTGATAAGAATCTGAATTTTTCACTTTGAAGTTATTTTGCATTTTCTCCCTAGGAGTCTTAAAGCATTTTCATTATTCTTTCTAATCTTTAATCATTCCTCTAAGAAATGGCTCGAAATTGATCATTTTGTTCAATTTTCCTGGTAATAAGAAGACCCCTTTGAAATATACATTCCAGTCTTCTTTTCTGAAAGTGATGTTGGATAATAGTTTTCTCTAGGCACATAAAAGATACTTTTCTTTCCAGTTCCATCATTTCTGAGACGTCACCTTTCATTTGATCTATCATATACTTTTATGTAATTTGTTCTTTTTCTTGATGGTGCTAGATTCCCTCTTTGTGTTGGCCTGTTTGAGAGCTGGTATTTCAAACCCATAAGTACATATCTTTCATCATAATCCTGAAAGTTCTGACACTTATGATCATCTAATCTTTTTTTCCTGCCCTGTATACTTTACTCACATCAAGGCATTCTGCTTACACGTGCTGTCTTACTTTGCGATATTACCTGACAAGTCTATCATATTCCCTCTGCTCTTTATATTATTTTACTTCTATTGTGCTCAAGACAGCTTTCCTTTTGTTCATTTATCTTGTCACAGGGATTCTCTTCTGTCCTCTGCATTTTGTGACCTTGAAAACTACTTGTTTCAGTCCTAGTTTTATTTTATGTTTTTATAAATCAATAATACCATGCATGAGGTTTGATCAGATCCACTGCCATTCCTCCCCCACCAAGGTCATCTCTTGCCCCGCCCTGAGCTACTTTTCCATCCCAACTTTATGTGTTTTTTTATTAAACCTATTGCATTCTCTTAAATGCAACTTGTTCATGTGTGAGTATTGAACAATCTACCCACCACTGGCTATATCCACCAAACAGACTCTCTATCACAGACATCTGTTTCCAATATCCTATATGGTTGAGAGGCTGTGAGCCCCTTCTCCATATATGCAGGGACTCTGGCCAACTTGCTCCTGTAGAGGTCTAATGCATGCAGTCACAGCTTCTGTGAGCTAAGGGGTACAATGGCCCTCTCACGCGTAGAAAATGCTGTTTTGATACAGGCAGTCATACCTCTGTCTCTTAGAACCTTTCTGTCCATCCCCTCTTCTTAAATTAACCTGGAACTTCGTGGAAGAGGGTTATATTTTGAGCTTGCAGTTAATTTAGTTTTACCATGCATTTGGCTTGGTTAGACTTGGACTGCAAATATATTACTAAGACTTATTTCAAATTCCAAATGAGACTAGTTTGAGGGCTAATCTGAGCCCGATAAGACTCCAGCCCTTGTGGGTAAAATGACACTTGGAAATGTCAGCAAAATGTCTTTCTCTGGCTTTTTTTTCTGACCCAGGAAGATTATTTTCCCTGGTCGTAATTATTCTCCCAACCAAAACTCTCTGGTTGTTCTAGCCAAAATGGCTGCCATTTCCCCACCAATATGTCTACAACTGAGCCTTTCCCAGACTAAAGAACAAAGCAGGTAATTTATCTTATATACTCTTGTATCCAAACTTGGACACAATTATAATCAGTCTGCTTCTGCAGTCTCTAGAGTAATTGCTTCTTGTAGGTTTTTTTTTTTCAGAGTTGTGGTTGTTAGTTGCTTAATATTTTATCTTATTGAACTATCCTTAGATTTTTCTCAAGGCAGAAGTGACACATTGTGTTTTTAAATACTGTTTCTGTTTCATTGGGGATTTTATTAATATGACTTTGGACTCAACTTATATACACAAATACATATTTTTAGCTTGACTTTCTTTTTGAGCACTTATTTCTGACACTTTTTATTGCTTTATTCATACGATTTGCATTATTCTCTAAATTTTCTTTTTCCCTCAAACTGTATTTTCTCAATTACATTTATTATTCTTTAGGCAAATTATAATTTAATCTTTATTTCTAACATTACTTATCTTCAGTTTCTCAGTGCAGCCAACTATATTTTAATAATTTGAATTTTATTAGCTATATTATTAGCTTGAATTGTTTTGGGTTTAATTCTATAGGATTTTAAGGTTCTTAAATGAAAATAGACAGAGAAATAATAATATTGGCATCTGTAGTCTATGGAAAGTGCTAGCAATTCAGAGTAGTTTGTGAGATTATACCTTCGAAATTATATCTTCAGTTGCTAGAGCAAAGAATGGTTTGGGATGGAGTATAAAAGGTAAAGGGAAAGTTATGAAAAAAAGTGATGTGGGAGTGTCATATATTAATCTGTTGATTTCATTGGTTTAAGCAATAAAGAAACTGCTTGGTCTCATAGGTTAAAACATAGGTGGGAGGAGTAAACAGAACAGAATGCTGGGAGGAAGAAGAAGTGAGCTCAGACTCGACAGCTCTCCTCTTGGGGGCAGACACCTCAGAGAGATGTCATCCTTCCCTCTCCCAGGCAGACACAAGCGTTGAAGCTCCAACCCAGGATGGACGTAGGCTAGAATCTTCCCGGTAAGACCGGTGCTCACAGATTATTAGAGATGGGTTGATCGGGATATCAGAATTAGCCAGTAAGGGCTAGAGCTAAAGGGCCAAGCAGTGTTTAAATGAATACAATTTGTGTGTTGTTATTTTGGGGCATAAGCTAGCAGGCGGCCTGGGGTGCTGGGGACGCAGCCTCACTGCTCCTATTACAACAGTTCTATGCTTTTCTTAGTTTTTATTATTTAATGTCATATAAAATTTACTTATTTTCTCTTTTCCACTCAATTTTAAAACATTGTACCCAGCTTCTTCTAATTCACTTTTCCTTGAAACATTCCTTCCCTAAGATCAGTTTCCTAGATCTTGCCTGTGTTATAATGCTCTGAAGACCGTGCTGTGAGGTGGTACACAGCCTCAGCATCTTTACATCTGCAAAGGCCATCTCTTTTGCTACAACACTTTCAAAATCCTAATTTAAGGCCTGCCACCAACTCTACACGTTCATGTGTGTTTTGTTGTTGTTGTTGATGTTGATGATTTGGGGTTTGTTGATTTGTTTCCTTGCCGCATTGTATTATCTAAAAGCTTGTGTCATGGTATTTGAAAGATGGCCTAAAAGATTTAGATCTTTCACTGTTTATGAGTGAATTGAAAATTGGGTGACACTTTCCTTGCAATGTGTTTTTTTCTAATGTTTTCCTTTGTTAGTGAAGAATGGCAAATGTTCATACCTTCTATTGCTTCTACGACTCCCAACTGCATATTTATTAACTGACAAAGAGTTCGAACTTTAACCATTGTCTTTAAATAGAACATTCCTCAAGACTTGTACAGTGATACTGGGTTGCGAGGAAATGGCTGTAGAATGGCGTTAGAGGTGAGTCCACTGTGAAGCCCACTCCGGTCAAATTTTCATTTTTATTGGACCTTTTGTTCTTTAAATATGAGTATGGCTTATTTCCTGATTCTGAGACTGGATTACCCAGCCCTGGAACCTGTCAGCATGATCTTCCTCAACAGCTGCAAGTCATGTAGAAGAAGACCTCATGAAGATTCCCCTTTACACGCTTATGCAGCTGCCAACAGACTCTGCCTTATGAACATACCCTACATATGTGAATTTGATAAAGAGCTGTGCCAGGCAAGAAGACCTAAGTCACCATCCTCCCGTCTCCGAAACACACACACACAATTGTATACAAAGTTGTACAAACCAAACGGCTATTTTAGTACCGTAGCTTCTGCTTTTGCTCCTGGTACCCTGTGATAAACAAATTATAATGACAGCTCATTCTGAGTCAGGACAGTTACTTTCCCACCTTGATCCTAAAATGTGGGTAACTTTCCACTATGCTTCTGGGATCACAGGCTCTTTGTGGATGTCTAACATCAGTATGCTTAAATAACCTCAAAATCAGAAAGTTCACTTCAACTGCATTTATCCCAGGCAGGAGCCCTCGCCATTCAGAGAATGCCATGGAAATACTGTTTAGACTAATGTTCCCACCACAGCACCTTTCTAAGGCCTCACAAAGAGCGTGTGTTCAGGGCCTTCAGGCAATCCGTAGAAGAACGAAGAATTAATTACGCACAATAAATCCACCCATTTCTCCCCCTATCCTTGTTATATAAAAGAATTTAACCATCCAAACTTCATTTTGAATGGACCATCAAACAGCCTAAGCAAACAATGAAAACCACCCCTGCTGCTGTGGCATATTGAATCTAGACTCTGTTGCATTTCTTCGTTTTTAAAATAAATGGCTTTGATCAATGTTTATATTTTTTTGTGTTTGTTCTAGAATTCTTGGAATCCATTCCCACACACACTGCTCTGGTCTTTGTTTTGCTTCTGCAAATAAAAAGGAAGAACTCTGTGTTCCTTGTGGGGGAGACTTTTTAAGACACCTTAGCCACTCTGTAATCTTCCTCCACCTATGGGTCTTGTTCTAGTTGTGTCTGCTGCCGTGGTAAAACACTGACCAGAAGTTGCTTGGGAAGCAGGGTTTTATTTGGTTTGTATTTCCACATCACAGTCTATCACTGAGGGAAGTCAGAGCAGACACTCAAGAAGGAATCATCGAGGATTGCTGTGTATTGGCTCACTCCCAATTCCTATTCATCTACCTTTCCTATACAGCATAGGCACAACTTCCCAGGGATGCTGTTATCCTCAGAAGGCTGTGTGCCCTTGCACCTGTTTACAATCAGGAAAATGTCTTCAAGGCATACCCATAAGTGAATCTGATGGAGGCAATTCTTTAATTGAGGTTCCCTCTTCCCGGGCATGTCAAGTTGATGACAAAACTAACCAGAAGATTTCGTATCACATCCCTTTGACACAGAAATGCATTACCTTAGAGCATAACCTATCATTCCTTGTTTGTGTCCTAATGTGCTGCATTAAGAACACAACATATAATACAGTACAACTTTTCAAAAGCTCCCACTCTTCAAAATATTCCCCAAACTCAAAACACCAAGTTATTTTTTCAAACTCCAAATATCTTAACTGTGGGTTCCTGCAAAATGGAAAATAAATACTTTCTTACTCCCGAAGGGAAGAATGTGGACTTTAAAAAAAAAATCACACTTAATTAAAAACAAAATCTGGTGGATTTGCTCAGTGTTTGACATTTGGTACTCACTCACGATCCTCTGAGCTTCAAAGGGCTTAGTTCTACATCCAGATCTACCATGATAGGCACATAGCCTACCAGGTAGGCTCAGGCCTGCTCCATTCCATATTCCCTGCTATTAGCAGGTGTCACCTAGTTCTAGAACCTTCGTATTCTGTGACCTCTACTCCTACTAAGGCTGCATCTTCACCAGTGTCCTTTCCTGGCATCTCACAGTCCCGAGCCTCGGGTGCCTGCCATGAGCCTTTCAATACTGCAAGTTCTTGACACCAAACCTTTACACTAGAAAATACTACATTTTTAATGTCTTTCTTTATTTCTGGAATGGATGGCAATCTAAGATTTCCCTTAACTCTGGAAGAAAAGGTAAGTCTCCATCTTAAAATCTCATAACCACAAGTGGAGGAACTCTGTTAGAATCAATAGGAAGAAGGACCGATTTAAATAGAAAAATCCTTTAACAGGAAAGATGCTGAAAACCCCGTGTGTGATCAAGCCATGGCTCTGCTCTCTTTTCATCTCTTCTGATGAATATGAACGTAGTACACAGTGTTTACGGTATCTACTTGCTGTGTCATGACAGCTCTTCCTTCAGTGGCAGTGGGGTTAGCCAGGCGGTTTTCATAGGCCAATCAGATGTCAAAAAGCATGTACAGGCCAAGATGAGATAGGAGTTTGAATATGTTTAGGCTGAAGACCATTAAACTTTGATTTTAATTATAAGATTTTCACAGGTAAAATATTTAGAGAACTAGGTTTTCAAATACACTACACTACAGACACACACACACACAGGAACAACACTGGCTACTGTCCTACCATGTTCTATGTATGACACCCACATCTACACAGAGCCTACTATGGCATCTGTCCTGTCCTCAGGAAACAATCTCTGGAGGCTTTTGATGTCATTCACCACTATTCCTTCACCCCAGCTCATTTAATCAGTTTGAGTTTCCCAATTTCCATCTCAACTGCCAAAAAGTTGGGGGGAAAGAATATCTGTGTTCATGTGTCTTGTGTAACTCTTCTGATTCCTGCCAAACAGAGAACATGTTTAAATTATGGGTAGCCACAAAATGACAAATATCTGTTACACCTCTTTTTTCCTGATGAGTGATACAATGTGATATAAATGACATATGCAGTCCTAATGTCAAACTACATCACAGATAAACAACGTAGCAGCAAGAGTGATAGATGTCCTGTAGGAACTCTGTGCCAAACACAGCTGAAGAACAGGCATTAGCTATTTTCCTCATTGCTACAACAGAATATCTGATGAAAGCAGTTTACAGAAGGAAGGGATTAGCTCATAGTTTGAAGGTATTGTCCAACTTTTCTGGACATACCTTCACAGACACACCTAGTGACATGTCTCCTAGCCAATTCTCAATCCATTCCTATTGACTAGAGCCTAACAGTCACCTTGATGTGATTAGTATGTTCCCCAAGCCGAAATGATGAAAGAGTGTCTTGGCAAGGTTAGGCAGGCTGATCATATTTACGAGGTCCTGTGAATGTAGCAAAGCCAGGGGACAACTCGTGGCAAATCTGCAGAATAGGTGCTACACTGTTGCAATGTACTCTTCCTAAAGCATAAAGGTTATTTCCAGGAAGCAATGAGTCCAACATTTTAGGAAGAGGACTTGTGGCTTCATAAGTACCATCTCTAATATTCCCTAGGCCTTAGTTTTCTTTAAATACCTTTTACTTTATTCTTTGGCAATTTCATGCACGTATACAATATATTTTGATGATATTCACCCCCATTCCCTTCTCTTATCTCCCTTCCATTCCCTATGGAAGCCCCCTTCTTCTCAACACCTCCTCCAACTTTCCTGTCTGTGTATACTCATTGGCAAAAATTGATGCCCCTCCTCCAGCAGTCAGTAACAAGGGCGCCCCAGCTGGGGTAAGGTTCCATGTGTTCTTTCCCTTGCATACTGGAATGCTGGTGGGCTCAGTTTTGTGTGGGTCTTGTCCTGGTAACTTCAGTTCTAGTGAGCTCATGAGTGGAAGATCCAGGTCATGTTTAGATGACAGCATTACGCAGCAATCCTGCTCACCTCCACGTTCTTTTTATTATTATTATTTTATTATTTATTTATTTATTAAAGATTTCTGTCTCCTCCCCGCCACCACCTCCCATTTCCCTCCCCCTCTCCCAATCAACTCCCTCTCTCTTATCAGCCCGAAGAGCAATTGGGGTTCCCTGCCCTGTGGGGAGTCCAAGGACCTCCCACCTCCTTCCAGGCCTAGTAAAGTGAACAACCAAACAGCCTAGGCTTCCACAACTTTATAGCAGATTGGCATGTAGACATTCCATTTAGGGCTAAACACTCAACAGTTAAACATATTTTTACATGTTGACCAATTGTGAGTCTCTGCATAAACCACTTGATCGGTTTCTCTGATCAAGGTTGAGAGCAACACTAATCTAGAAGAACAAACGTAAACATTTAGAAGGCATTTTTTTAATTTATTTATTCATTAAAGATTTCTGTCTCTTCCCCAAAGAGCAATCTGGGTTCCCTGCCCTGTGGGAAGTCCAAGGAACCCCTACCTCCATCCAGGTCTAGTAAGGTGAGCATCCAAACTGCCTAGGCTCCCACAAAGCCAGTACGTGCAGTAAAATCAGAAACCCATTGCCATTGTTCTTGAGTTCTCAGTAGTCCTCATTGTTTGACAGCATGCTTGTTCATAAAATCAAAAGTAATAGGTTCCCAGAAGGACCTACAACCTCCTCATCTGTGGGCACGTTTGGAGCACCATGAGTGAATTCCTTCCAGAAGACTGGGCCTCAGAACCAGTCAGAAATACGGTGATTATCCTTATAAAGCCAGACAACTTTTGTACCAATGGGTACATCATACCTGGAAGGTTGGCACCATAGCACTCAGGGTCCACAGCTGGATAAGATCGTTTTATGTCTTTTGTCCTCCAGCAACAAACACAACACTATCAGTACTATGAAAGCTAGCCAGCAGAGGAAGAATTTCCAGGTTGACTCCAGCTTGATTTCCTTACGTTCTGCAAACAAAGCATGCATTGTGTTCTGCAATAATGTCTTACCATCTAGCTCTGGTAGGCATCCAAGAGCTGAGGGGTACTCAGAGACTCTATAACCCACCCAAAGGGAGCTACCCCACACCTGACAGTGGTATTTTGTTTAATAGCTCATAACTCACGTTTTGTGGGAGCACCATTGTCCACCTATGCAGGTTACCATTTAAACTCCTTTATAAATTACAGTTTTTATTATCTTACAAGATAGTAGATTTCCATAAGACTTTCCATGCACCTTTAGCTTTGGTTAGCACAGCCTGCTTTCTGCTGTTCTCCTTCCCCTATCACTCCTTACACCTTTCCATCCCTAGCATTTCTGCCCTCTGTCTTCACATAATACATACTCTACTGTTGCCATACATCATTAAGTCCTACTTGTCAATCATTGACTTTATTTTCTGGGTGTTCAGACTCCTATTAAAAAATTCCTTACCTGTGCCTATATATTTTTATATTTATTTTTAACTAACTAATTAATTAATTAACATGTGTAAGTTCTTTGCCTGCATGTACATGTGTTCAACATATTTCCCTGAAGAGGTATTAGAGGTTGGCAAATCCCTTGGAACTGGAGTTACAAATATATTGTGAGTTTCCATGTATGTACTAGAACTGAATCCTCGTCTTCTAGAGGGTACCTGTCCAGGAATTTTAACCACTGAGACATCTCTCCAGGCTCTGTGCCTATATCTTGAAATGGACTTTCTACTTTTTGCTCTAATTTCAAGGTTCGAGGTCTTACACTGAGGTTCCTGATCCATTTGGAGTTGAGATTTTGTGAAGCATAAGAGATCAGGATTTAGTTCTACCCTTTTCATGCAGAAAAGCTTCTACTGAAGAACAACTTTTCTGAATCATTAAAATCATTGTTTAGGGAAATCACTCCCATGGTGTAGTGATTAGGTAATAATGCATGCATTGCATAACTTGTTCATTATTAAATAGTTCTTGCATAATTAATAAATAACTGGGTTATTTAAAAAAACACCACTTCCTTATCTAGTCCTTACTGAAAGTCAACCATAGAAATAAAATGTTTTTTAACATTTTCTAGCTACCTACTGTTGACAGAGGTGTCTGTCCTACAGACATTCAGTCCCAAAGAAATGCACAGAGGCCTACATTAATTATAAACTGGTCGGCCTATTAGCTCAGGCTTCTTATTTACTAATTCTCACATCTTACCCATAATTGCTGTCTGTGTTAGCCACATGGCTTGTAGCTTTATCAGTGAGGTATTCTCATTTTGCTTCCTCTGCATCTGGGTAACAGCTGTAGACTCAGGCTTTCCTCTTCCCAGAATTCGACTGTTCTAGTCACCCTGTCTGTACTTCCTGCCTTGCTACTGGCCAATCAGCATTTTATTAAACCAATACAACTAATAAATCTTTACAGGGTACAAGATTATTGTCCCACAGCAACCTAGCTTCCTTTATTTTTTCCCTGTCCTTATCAGAGAAAAACAAACAAAGAAAGAAAACAAAACAAAACCTTTGTTTTGAAGAATTCCTTATAATGTAAATACTAAGTCCTAACTTAGTTTTAACTCAGAGAAAGTAGAAATGAGTGTATAATGCTTGATGAGGGAAACCCAGGTATGAACCTATATTGTGGCTGGAACCATTTTTACACATATCTAATTTTTTTATTCAGAATCTAAAACCTAAAACACATGGCATCTCCAGGGCTCAAAGTCAGGGTATTTCTAGCAACTTTATAAATGATCTTTCAAACAACTCATCTTATTAAATAATGGAAATACTGAGTACATAGGGAGACAGCTGGCTTAAAGAGCTTCAGAGTTGGAGGACACATCACATCATAGCAGTACAGGAAGTTACCTTCATGCAAGGTTGGAATTTCTCCTCTCTCTAGTATTACCTTACACGTTGACTGCCAATTTGCAAAGAGGCAGGGAATTACTGATGTCAGTGTGCAGAACTGGAAACTGACTTTCCTTTGAATTGCATCATTCCTTCTCAGCTGTGCAAGCAGGAAGTGAGATCATTCATATTCATTGGAGATAGACAAGAGAATATGTCATAGGCAGAAAGAAACTCAGCTTGCTTAAACTCAGAAAGGTCACTTGCCATCTTGAATCTTTGTAGAATTTTTAATATGAGAAGTAGAGAGTATATGGTATGATAGATAAGTAATAAGCAAATAACAGCAAAGTATTAGAAAAGGCATAGAGATAAAAAAGTTTATTTGATATAAAAAATAAACTAATGAGTTGGAAGACTTTAGAGATTACCTAGGGTCAACCAGATGACTCTGTGGGTAAAGGTCCACTCAAGTATGTTCACATGAGTCAAGATACAAGGGGAGAAAGTTAAAAATATATATATATATATATATATATGTACCTGTGTTCCACACATACAACTACTGCTAATAAACATCCATTTTTAAAAAGAAGATCTAAATTAATCATGCTTAGGAGCCCAAATAAACAAAACAAAGATGATTGAAACTAAAGATGTTTATATTTTCTTGAACAACATTTTCACTTTGACTAGATATCTATTTTTACTTTTTATTTAAAGTAACATATAGTAGAAAAGATACTTTCAGAGCCCATTTGTTTATTTTCTTCTATACTGTAAGTACAAAGCTAAATATATGAACCAAATAAAATAGTGTTATTTCTCTCCAAAACGCATTCTATTCAGCAGCTGGGAAACATTTGCAGTCACATTTCATGATCCTCAGATGGATGAATTGATATGATGGCCAAAGCAAAGTTTTAGCATGAGTTCTTATCTTCTTTCCTGGGAAGCTGCTTCCACAATAAGTCAAATAACATATTTTACCAGATACTTCAAAGGAGTGTTCTTGTTTTGTTTTGTTTTTTAATCTTATTCAGTGCATTTACTTCCAGTTCTTTAGTACCAACTTTCCAGAGAACAATTTAAATATGTCAACCACTGGCTAAACTGTATCCCCATCTCTTGATAACCTAACAATCCATTCTACTATGACCACAAAGGTCAGTCAAGTGTGACATTGAACACAGAACAGTATAGTCTCTATAGGAACCCTCATACTTGTTCCTCACGGGACTGTTTCATCAGGATGCTTTTCAACTGTTAGTCATCCTTAGTTATAATTGCATCAGTATTCTTGGAGGAAAATGTTGATAAATTTTGGCAAAGTCCTGTCTGAAATCTAGCAATTCCCTCTATTGTTTTTTTCTTTTCATCCTAAAACACTATTCCTGGTCTGGGAATGGTGGCTCACACCTTAAATCCCAGGATTTGGAAGGTAGAGCCAGGATGATCAATGTGAGTTTGAGGCCAGCCTGGTCTACAGAGAGTTCCAGAGCAGCCAGAGCTATTACACAGAGAAACTCCAAAATCAAAGAAAACAAAATACTATTTCAAGAATTCTAGAAAAATGAGGCACTAATTCTATTCCCTATTATTTCACATTTTATTTTACTTATAGTCTTTTTTAAAACTTGCATTATTTACACCAAGAGGTCCATCTGGGAATGATCTTAGGTCTCTCGTATTTTCTAGGACAATTGAAGCTCCAAAGCTTCAAATTTGCATTTACTTTGGGGACCTCTGATAAACAGGATCTTATTTAGCTTATGCTGTGGAGTGATCTTTCACTAAATTCAACCTGAAAATGAACAACAGAAGACTAGTTATAGTAGTTATGATATGATGATGTTGCTAATAGAATCATATGTAGCTGAACTATGCTCTAAAAAGGACTCTGCTGGGAACACAGTTCCCTGATATTTCTAGATCTATGTTATACAGTAATCTCTGCCCAAAATCTGATCATATGGAAGGGCATATTTTAAATGCAATTCACAATATACAATGTATTCTGAGACAGGTCAACAGAAGTCTCTAGCTTGACAAAGAAGTCTTTGTAATAAGATATGAAGGAGAACCTCTACTTTGAAGCTACAAAAAGTGCTATGATTTTCAATTCTCCTTGGGAAGAAAATGGAAAATCTGCTGATACCAAAGAAATATCAAGAGCAGTCACTGTGATTCCCCAAGATTCTATATTCAAGCAAGGGATCTCATTCTTAATATTAATGCTCTCAAGTTACCATCTTAAAATTCTTCACAATTTTATCTGAGACTTTTTGTTTTATATATGAAATCTACTAAACAGAGATCAAAGTGTGTTTGATCTCTTTCTTCTTATTCATAGTTGGATGCATTCCTTTTACTCATGTTTAGTTTTCTTCTCTCATTCATCAATTGGTCTCTTTTCTCTCATTCATGGATAGTTTCTTTCCTTTCATTTCTGCTTAGTCTGTTTACACTCATTCATATTTAGTCTATTTCCTCTCATTCATGTTTGGTATCTTTCCTCTCTTATGTTTGATCTTTTCCTTCTCTTTCATGTTTTATCTGACTCCTCAAATTCATGTTTGTACTCTTTCCTATCACCATATATGGCTTCCTGCCTGTCTGAGACAAGCCTGTAGCTATCAGCCTTGCACAGAAATCCTTCCTCCATCCCAGAGTCAGGGCTCATGTGTGATTTCGGGTGTGGAGTGAGCATGGGCACATCAGAAAGGGTGGTTGTGGTCCCTGATGCTTTGTGAAGATGCCAAGCTCAAAAGGACATAACAAAGAAATAGCAAATAATGTATCAACAATTTGAGGGGAGGAAAGAGAGAAAACAGACTGCAGTAAAAAGTGTTTTCCTGATTAAGCAAGGAAAATTGCAATTCTAAAATAATTTTATATTAGCAAAAAGTCTGAATATAATACAATGTCTTACATACCCAACAACTAGTTAAGTAGTGGTGGAATAGGGATTTTTTTTCACCCAAGTTTAGATGGTCCTGGGACTGATGGTTATGGATGTTAACAGCATCACTTTATTTTTCTGGACTGGGGTATTACAAGGGCAAACAGTCTGACACCAAATCGTTATCCATGTACCCAGTGAATGTCATCTGGTATCACTGCCCTTTCTTACTCTGGCTCCTTCTTCTGGAATGTTTCTGCTCCTGCTCTACCACCTTAATGACATCACAAGAAGGTGGCATGTGCAGGAGCAGAACTGCTAAATATTAGCAGGTCTTAGATCTAAGGACTGTTGGGAGGGTACCTCAGTGGTACAGTGCTTCCCTGCCATCCATAAGGCCCTTGGCTCAATCCCCAGCACCACAAAATACACAAATAAATAATAAAATATGAAGACAAAAGATTGACCTTCCTGTTTTGATTATGCAAAGGTTCATTCTTATAATCAGTAGAGGGGCACACACTAGCTTCTTACTGCACAGGAGACTGAGTCAGGAGGACCTTGAGTTCAAGATCAATTTGCCCCAAATGGCCATATTCAACTCATTTTAAAAGACTTTTTAAAATAGTAAAATAACTCAGCTTTGCCTAGCACCCCATCAGAGAAAAGGTGTACCTTTCAAACAGGGAAAACAAATCCAGTTCCAGGGGGCTCCTTAGAGAGAAATAACCGAGGATGTCCCTTCCTGCGTCTAAGCTGATTTTCTCTAGCTGAAAACTAATTTTTCCATCTGTCATCAATGTTGTCACTATTGTTGGAGCACCTTCGGCAAGAGACCTAATCATCGCTCTTCAATCTGTGTGCACTTGACACCTGTTCAAGTTTAATAAACCAGAACCAGATTCATCTTCATGGAACATCAGTCCCATCTTCGTTTCCACCAGTCATTAGAATCAGGAAACCTGAGCGAAGATGACTGAAGGAGCCCAAGGCTGGACCCACCCTCCTCCGCACACCTGAAACCTGTCACCAAAGTGTGCTGTAACAGGAAAGAGGCCAGCATGCCACTGCAGGACTGAAAGACAGGTCTAAGGTCACAGAGCTCCAGCTCTAGATTTCTGCAAAGGGAAAAAGGAAACGCACCTGAACTCTGGCAGCACCCAGTTCTGCCGACTCTCCAGTTCACACCTCTTTCAAGACTCATTTCTCTCACCCTTAGAAAGATTACAGAGTGCTAAAGGCAGTGTGTTTGTCGGGGGCGCAGTTGCTTTGATGCTTTCCCGGCATTTCATTGTCCTCCAGGGCTCTATGTCTTGTGCTTCTTGAAGTTGTACTGAACCTGAATCTGGAATCCATTACCTTTTTATTTTTTTATTTTGTGGTTTGGTGGAAAATTATTTTCAAACGGGTAGTATTCAAAATTAAAACCATGTTTGCTCAGGCTGAGACCACAGAGCAGAGGAGAGTCGCCTATGCTGGAGTGATTGAGTGATGCTATTCTGCTTAAATAGCCTTGTAGACTCCTCTACTTTTCCCTTTGACTTTTAAATGTTGCAAAGACATTTCTTCTCCTACATAAATAACATATCTTGTGAGTGTGTGTATGTGTGTGTGTGTGTGTGTTGTGTTAAGATGTGACTGGGGTCAGAGGAAAGATTTGATTCCTAGAAGGGGAGAAAGGAGACATATAATATGGGACTCACCCTTAGTAACATTGGAGTTGAGACCAGGGAAACTTCCCCCAAGCAAATTCTTGCAGGAAAATGTTTGCTATGCCTTTCTGTTTCCACAGCATACATGCGACCACACTGATGCTCAGTGAGTTAAGCTAAAATCAGCTTAGGTCATCTAGAATCGTCACTTTACTGAAAGCACAGAATCAAGCCACAAATGTAATTTAATAAGAAAGAAAAAAAATGTCCAACGCTATTCTCTTTTCTTTTGACAACACAAAAACAGATCATTCTAACATGAAAATGACATATGGACTGATGAGAAAGCTTAATGGTAGAATGTTGCTTAGCATTGGTAAGATCCAAGATTCAAGAGAAGCTAAATAAGAAGGTGAACCCAAAGAAAAACATACAGGCATCCTCCTGAATATTAGCCTTCATCAGGTGATGTAAGGAGACAGAGACAGAGACAGAGACCCACATTAGAGCACCGGACAGAAATCTCAAGGTCCAAATCAGGAGCAGAAGGAGAGAGAGCACGAGCAAGGAACTCAGGACCGCGAGGGGTGCAC
>NC_022030.1:49565015-49603347 GCF_000317375.1 Microtus ochrogaster | reverse complement strand
GGTCCTTGGACTTCCCACAGGGCAGGGAACCCTGATTGCTTTTCAGGCTGAGGAGGGAGGGGGACTTGATTGGGGAGGGAGAGGGAAATGGGAGGCCGTGGCGGGGAGAAGGCAGAAATCTTTAATAAATAAATAACAAAAAATTTTTTAAAAAGTACACAGATTTTGTCAGTGTTAAAATAGATATCTTATATGTGGGTTAAAGGTTCATTTTCTTCTTGCAAATGTCTGCAAAGTGACAGGAAAGAGATATGGCAAATTCTAAGGTGGAATTCAAAATCTGTCATCAGTGAAATTAGATAGAATGGGTCATTCTAAAACATAAAGACTTTTGACCTCAGAACCCTTTTATTTTCTGATATTTATTGAGAATGTCCCAGGACTTTTATTTCTGTGGTTTGTACTATTGATATTTAATAAATATACCACACAAAGGTCATTAGGAGTTTATTAGTACAGTTAAAATCAACAACAAACTTCCTAAATTTAATGAGTAGTCTTGTGGTTTGAATGAAAAAGGCCTCCATAGGCTCAACAGGATTGGCACTATTAGGAGGTGGGCCCTTGCTGGAAAAAAATGTGTGTGGGGAGGCAGTTTTGGTTGAGGCTTCAAATGCTCAAGACAGGCCTAGTCTCACCTTCTTCCTGTTGTCTGCTGATTCAGATATAAAACTCTTAGCTGTCTCTCCAACACCATGTCTGCCTGTGTGTCACCATGTTCCTTGCCATGATGACAATGGGGAAACCTCTGCACTATAAACCAGACCACAATTAAATGTTTTCCTTTATAAGAGTTACTGTGCCACGGTGTCTCTTCACAGCAGCAGAAACCTGATTAAGACAAATAGAAAAATATAAATATCTTATATTTTAATATCTTGTAAATAAAACAAATGCAGTGACAAGAATGTTCTGCTTCATGTCTTTTAATAATTTTTGTGCTAATGTGACAGAAAGAAATTGGACTTATTACATGTTCCTGCTTTTAATATGCTGAGATATGCTGTTTTGCCTGAAGTATATGAAGGAAATTTGGTATCAAATGCCTCAACTAAATACTCTAAATTAAGTAAACTATACAACACTCATTTTGTGTAACACTAAGAAGTCCCAAGAAAGTTACCAGCTGACTTGATTTCTAGTGTGGGATCTCTGTCTGATTTCAAGGAACTTTCTTTGTGTACCCTTACATGACAAAGAAAAAAGAAAAGAAAAGAAGAAAGAAAGAAAGAAAGAAAGAAAGAAAGAAAGAAAGAAAGAAAGAAAGAAAGGTGGCCTCTACTGTCTGTTGATGAGGCTAATCCTACAGGAAGACTTCTATTTTCACAAGCTCCAATACTTAAATATCTCCAAAGACTCCATTCTTGCAGGTTTATTTAGCATGTGAAGTCATACTGTGTCAGAACATGATTCAAGAATGGAGTCACACAAGGGGGATTCTGAGTGCTTGTGAAAAAGGACAATAGCCTTGTGACTCAGTTTCCTCAAAAACACAGAATTGTTCTTGATATATGCTTCTGTGCCCCTCCCAGGTGTATCAGGCAGGAGTGGGTTTACTCCGGATTGCACATCAAATTGGTGATTGTTATTTATTGCAGAAAAACATGATTTTGTCACATGCAGCTTTCCCTCCATGTGAAGGTTGACCACTACATGCAGCTTATCCTTGCGATTAGAAACTTTACTCATATGCCTCTTTAACCCTTGGAGTATAAATTGTCTGATGCTCTGAATAAAGTTTGCTATCACATGAGACTTTAGTCTGCCTCATTTGGGCTCTATTCTCCCAAGTCCACACCATCAACTAGAGTGGCAAACAATATTGGAATAGGATTGGCCACTCATTCAACATGACAGGTATCCTTCCACAAAAGGGAAATGTGGACAAGTCACACACAGGATCAACTTTCCTAGAGTCTCAGATTCACAGTCAGTTGTAGCTACAGTGGAGTTTGCACATAGAGCTGGTCTCCTCCTTCCAGTGTTACTCTACTCAGGTCCAAGCCCTTTGAGTGGCATCTGCATTTATGGTTGATCTTTCTCAGTTGTTGTTGCTCCACATGACAACTATCTCTGCAAGCATCTTGACAGCCCTACATAGAAGCCTGCTTTATTATTGTCCTAAGGGGGTCTTAATCCAATCAACTTCACAGTCATCATTGAGCATCTTTGCACTTACCAAAACATGCTACACACTTAATGATGAGATTATTTAGTTAATCTGTTAGGTCCCATGAGGAAATATCAAATTTTGTTTATGACAATACCAGTTTTTGAGTTGGATAGAAGAAAGGGTCTCTATACTCTTAGTTAATATAGAAAAAATGCTTAACTGTAGGGGTGAGCATGGTGATAACTGCAGCTGGGGATCAAATGCATCCTGTAGCCATGGGTTGGAAGGGTAGTGTGATGGTGAGATGCTGAATTCCCAGGAGATTTCACACTAGAGAGAGTAGCTTTAACCATGACTATGACTATGCCCATAACCACGTTAGGCTACATATTCAAATAACTTGCAGTTAATTCTTGAGAACAAGGAGGAGGTAGCATGGAATGACATAACCAGAAGTGATACTATGACCTCAGAGGAGTTTGGGAGGGCATGTGGGAACTTCTAAAAATTCACAGGTAAGATGCCTGCATTATAAAATGACAGGCATGTCCCCAAATCAACAGTGCACTACAAATAGCTTCTGCGAGTCAACTGTGTTGCCAAGGACAAAAGAAGGCTGAGATCATAACTGGCCATATTCCCTACTATGACTGAATATATGTGATTACAAAGACGAATGGAGAGAGAAGATACTGTAGAAGATCATACTATCTTGTGAAATTACTGAAACAATATTTTAAGGGTAAGAATAAAATTGAGTTCTGTTTCTCAACGTAGAGGACTATCGTGAGTAATCATTTTTGTCTTGTTTCATTTAATCTCTTATTATAGCAAACACCATTCTTCTACCTTAGAGGATCATTTCTGCAGAGCACACAAAAGGTTTTTATTTTCTTAATTTTGCATCAGATTGATAAGGTTGGAAGTGGTTTGGATCTTTTCCCTTCTTCCTTCCTTCATTTTCCCTGTTCCTTCCCCCTCCTTTCTATCCCTACCTCCCTTCTTCCCTTCCTCCCATCTGTCTTCCCCCCCCACTCTTCCTTTCTTCTTCCCTTTTTCCTTCTTTCCTTTTCTTCCTTTGTTTCCTTCCTTTCTTTTCTTTCTTTCCTTTCTTTTTCTCTTTCTTTCTATCATTTTTTCTGTTCAATCTCATTCACCTTTCTCATTCTCCTTTTCTTCAATATCTCCGTGTACTATTGGAACACTCAGAACAAGCATATCAATGTATCTTTAATAAAATAGTCATTAAAATTTCCATACTGATGCTATCCACTTATGTGCCCCTCTTTATTACTTTTATACTTTATACATTTTAAAAATGATAGATATGGTGTTTTATTAGTGAGGCACTTCAAATCTCTTTCAGAAAAAAAAACAATTTACAAACAAATTAATAAAAAACCCAAGTTCACTTGGTATAGAAAATTGTCCCTAAACCAAGTTAGCATGAACTCTGAAACCACAATGTCTGTGTTTAAATCCTACCCTTCTCACTTAGTTTCTAGCAGATTTTGGGCATATTTTCTGAGTGTCAGATTTATCATATGTGAAAAGGGATTAATAATAATGCCACACCTAAGGTCACTGGGATTAAGTGTCTTGCTGTCTCTAATTCAGAACGTTGACTAACATGTAGTAAGATATCTTTCAGTACCATCCATTATTATCAAGCTATGTAATGTAAGGTTTGGACTTAGAAATGATGTCCAGGAAATCACACATCCTGGGAATTATAAGGGCTTACTTATGAATAATGAATGGTTCAGGATCCAAAGAGAGTTTAAATATTATCCAGCATAGCCTTCTTACTTTACATATAGAAAACAAATGTCTAAGGTCCTGAAAGCCTGGGAGGTTAGCTTGGGTCATCTACTCCTAGGAAATGGCAATCATTTTTCTAAGAAGCAGGGGCCAGGCCCAGAGACTATGGGGGAAAAAAAGGCACCAAGCTATTTTACAAGACCTTTTCTACTTCCCACAAATTGTAATTCTGCTCATTATTATTCTTTTCGGGCACAGGCTTGGTGCTAAATTAGAACCATTTTTGATGTGGTAGATAGATAGCTAAAGTCAGAAAAACTGGTGCAGTGTTTCCTACATCCAGGCTTTGACCCTTGTCTGTGCTCTTTCCCCATCATTGCGAGGTAAAAACATCTTTTAGGGCACTCTGTTTCTATTGGCTAAGGAATCAGTCATGCTAACCTCAGGCTTTGATCCCCAACACAGCCCAGGACACAATCAGGCAAATACAATCTGTATTCTACAGTCACCATTTGGGCTTGAATGCAGCCAGCAAACCATGGCACACACTTGCAAAGTCACTACCCACTTATGGAAGCTAGCAATAAACAAAGAATGATGGGCCAAGATCAGTAATCACCATCCCAAATCCAAGTCATTAATCCACTCACAAGGGTCGCCTGGGTCTCCTCTAATAACAAACACATGGTAGGCACTCAGGGAACTCAGGCTGAGTATTTCTCATTGTGGTGGCTTGAATGAGAATGGAACCCATAGCTTCATGTTTGAATACTTGATGCCCAATTGGTGGAAGTCTTTGGGTAGAACCGGGAGGTGTGACCATGTTGGAGGAGGTGTATCCATTCCTCAGTGTGGGTTTTGATGTTTCAAAAGACCTCACTATTCACCATTCTCAGTTAGCTCTGTCTCTACTCTGGCCTGTGGTTAAGATGTAAACTCTCAGCTACTGCCCCAGCACCATGGCTGCCTGCATGCTGCCATGCTCCCTGCCATGATGGTCATGAACTTACCCTCTGAAACTACAAGCCTGCATTAAATGTTGTCTTTTATAAGTTACCTTCATGGTGTTTTAGTGTAACTAAGCTACTCATGAAGCCATTACCCATCATCATGCCCCCCCAAAAAAATGACAAATATGGTAAGTGCAGAAACAAAAAGAGGCATTCGAACTGTGTGTAATATAAGATTTCACCACCTCAAAAGGATGAAGAATCACTGCATATGTGCATGGCACAATGATCTTGTGCCATGTAAAGACTTTTCGCTTGTATTGCTTTAATAAAATGCTGATTGGCCAGTAGTCAGGCAGAAAATGCAGGCAGGACAACCAGAACAGGAGAATTCTGGGAAGAAAAAGGCACAGTCTGCAGTCATCACAGAGGAAGCCAAACACAGAGGAAGCAAGATGAGAATGCCTCACTGATAAAAGGTACCAAGCCACATGGCTAACACAGACAAGAATTGTGGGTTAATTTAAGATGTAAGACTTAATAAGATGCCTGAGCTAATAAGCCAACCAGATTATAATTAATGTAGACCTCTGTGTGTTTCTTTAGGGCTGAATGGTTGCAGGATTAGGCAGGAGAGAAAACCCCAGTCAGCACTTATGGCATGGAGTTGAGTGCAAGACTGAGAAACTGGAGCCAGAGAGTTGAGGATGCTTCAAGATGAGAAGACAGTATATAAAAGGCCACATGTGTGAACTCAAAATAAAAGGGAGATGACCTAGAGAGTGAGGCACAGGGCACTGTAGACCTGGGTAGAGCTCATCTCAGCTCTGTGTAAGGTTAATGCAAGAAACAGGTTTCTGAGTGAAATCAGTACGCACCCCCCTCCAATTAACTGCATTTCCTGCATATTCTTGAGCACAAGGGGAAAACTCCAGAGGCTTGGTTCAGTCAGTCCCTCTTAGTTTAAAATACACAAAACCATTGCCAGAAATCTTAACCTGAAGCTATCCATAATGTCTCTTCTCGAATGATGTCCCATTTCCTACTAGAAAACAACTTAGACAATGCAATTGTCATCATCATTAACCTTGGATAACACAATCACAATGATACAAAATCACACGAACTGTTTCTGGCCAGATGGCATATTTTTTAGTAGAAATGGCTTCATGGCTTGCCTGCTGTTAGTGGGTACTTCATAACATATTATGTCTTCTGAGGATAATTTTCACTAGGGAAACTAACGATGTAATTCTCTTACTTTTTCCTTTTCTCCCCTTAAATTAAAGAGCAACAGAAGTAACTTTTTGGGTGTGTATACATGTGTTTGTATAGGCAAGTTAAAACCAGAGAATAACCTCAACAGTCATTTCTCAGGTGCAACCTACCTTTTTGGAGAAGCAGCAATGTGAGATTCCCCTCTGTATGCTGTGAATACCATTGGTTAATAAAGAATCTGTCTTGGGCCTGGCAGGGCAGAATAGAGGTATGTGGGGAAAACTAAACTGAATGCTGAGAGAAAGAAGGTGGAATCAGGAGACACCATGTAGCCACCAGGAACAGACGAGCCAGTAAGGCATAGCCACATGATGATACACAGGTTAATAAAAATGGGTTAAATTAAGATGTAAGAGCTAGCCAATAAGAAGCTAGAGCTAATAGATCAAGCAGTGGTTTAAATAATATAGTTTCTGTGTGATTATTTCAGGAGTCTGGGCAACTGGGAAACAAACAAGAGGCCTCCTACAACAAATTGGTGTTCCAATGTGTGCTAGCTAAATGCACATAAAACCTGAGAGGAAAGGTATGCTAGACACTAAAAAACAAAGTTTAGCCACATTTTTTCTTTTGAATGGGCTCTGCTTTCTGGAGGCATGCTGCAGCTTTTTTAAAATAAGTCTTCCTGATTCAGTGGTAAGGAAAAAAAGAAAAAGAAAAAAGAAACACGAGGTTTTGAAAACATTGCTTTCTGGGCCATGATGCTAACATGAACTCTGACTCTTTAAAGAGGTAAGCTACAGAGCATTTAAATGGTTTTTGTGAGCAGAGTGCTACAACTTGCTTAATGATGACATAGAACTAAGGTGTGCCTGAAAATGGGGCTGTGAGCATGGCTTGCACTAAACAGAGCTCCACCCTTCCATGTTTGACTGAACAAAGCCAAAAGGCAAAGCAGCCTTAGTCTTAGTAATGACACTTAGAGCTTTGTATTTTAAGAAGTGGTACAGGTCAGAAAATAGTTACAGATACACAATTAAGACAGATTCAGATAAAAAGACCACTAAATGGGTCACAGTGTTGGATAAATGAATGTAGCCTTGGAAGAGAGAAAAAAGATATAGACAGTTATAAAAGGAAGTAAATGGTTTTTAAAAAATAAAACAAAGTCTTTAAGGAGACAGAGTATAGAGAATTATAGATTAAAAGGAGTAAAGAAAAATAAACCACGTAAAGATGGAATATACACAGAGTCTGGATTCTGTATTTTATTGTGTTTTATTTGAATTTTTTGACTGCAGAGAGATGTTTGATTCAGGGGGCTGCTAAGATACACAAACACAAAGGTATCTTGACTTCGAAATTTGGGCTTAAGGATATTTTGCTTTGGAAAAGTGGTTCTGCTTTTGTTTACACAGAGGATGAGAATCTGTGGAATCCTTCCAGACTATTGTGGTTTGATGAACCAATATCACCCAAAAGTTCTCTGTGAAAACCCCTAAAAGGAAAATACTTCACCCAACAAAAAACAGAAAGCAGTTTGGAAAGAACTACATTCAAATTCTCAAATATTGTTTATAAATGTTTGTTTACATTTAAATGGGAATATGCTATAGATATGAACACTTTGCATTGATATTGATCTTGTTTTATTGATACAAATTTAAGATCAATTTTGTTATATGTTTATTTCTGCTCTTGATTAGGGTACTGTGTTTGTGCAAGTCATTTAAAAATGTAATGTCTAGTTAAGAAATACAGGGTAATAGACAAACATCTATAATAGTCAAGTGTCTAGTCATGTTAGTTAGGTTTTCTAGATATATAGAGATATAGTTTACTTAGATAGGTATTCTTCAAATCTTTCAGAGACCTTCAGAATATGGCATTTAAAATGTTTTAATAATTTAGGACATTTCATGACAATGAGACACATATGCTCCTGGCAGCTCCAATTACTTCAAGAGTAAGATGTTCCTTATGGCATTGGTTAGCCATTTGGTCAAGAAACTGTTCTTGCCTGGACTGCGTCCTTATGCTTTATGAACTGGACATGCAGGACCCAGGAGAAATGATGGCTGAACTTGCTTAAAAGGTGAGATGATCCTTCAAGGTTCCTGCTTTATGAAAGAGTCTGCCAGACATTCTGCAGGAAACAGAAGAAAGCAACTGATGGGCTTTGCCATTACAAGGCAGAACAGATCTTCAAATTTTCTGCTTTATGGAAAAGTCTGCTGGATAGTATGGGCCTGTGGGCCAGAGATTAGATTCCCCAATGTTACAGAAGAACTTTGGGTGACTGTCCAGGCAGCAAGATGTCTCTGTCAATTCTAGAGTTTTGGGAGTTGCTTACAATGTACTTCCTGTTGACTTAGGTAATATTATATCCTTCTGGAGTCTTTGATGGAGTTGAAGAATAGATAGTTATAAATTATAGTTTTCTTTAGTTATCATAAAAGATAAAGTAGATATAAATATTGTTAAGTGTAATTCTTGCTTGATACCTGTCTTGTTATATATAATTTTACTATGTTAAAGTTAAAACATTCCTTTTTATTTAGACAGAAAAAGGGGAAATGATATGGGAAGTCCTTCTGTACATGTGTTTCTTTTATTGGCTAATGAATAAAGGAACTTCTTTGAGCCTATAGCAGGGCAGAACAGAGACAGACTGGAAAAACTAAACTGAATGCTGGGAGAAAGAAGGTGGAGTCAGAGAGACGCCACATAGCCACAGCTGGGAATGAATGATCAGTCTCTTACAACAAAAGCAGTCCCTCACTGGCCTGGATGCTGTCCAATATGTTATCCTGGATAAGTGTCCAGTAAGCTACAGCATCTTCCTGTTTTTGCCTTTCCAGCTTTGGGGTTGCTCTACCTCCAGCGCTGTTTTTTTAATTGTTCTTTTTGTTTTGTTTTTAACGGGGTTTGATGCATGAAACTGGGATCCTCATACTTGCAAAGTGACCCCAACACTAACTAAATCATCTCTGCAGCATCCAGAAGGGGGTAACTTTTAAATGAAATGTCTATAGACATTCATACTTCCACTTTAGATGATTTCTATTAATAAGGTATAATGACATACTCATTAGCAAATGGGGAAATTTTTGGAACACACACCACTCATTTCCCCGTCACACCAGCACTGGAAAGGTGATCCTGACAAATGCTCTGCGCCCATCCCTTACTGTCCTCCATTAGAACTGCAGAAGAGAATGCCACACAACTGAGCCCTCAGGTTTCTCCCTGGAATGGCAATTGGATTGTAAATTTTAACATCTGTTCTTAAGTTAAGAAGCCAAAGTTATTTCATGAAAAGGAGATGATAGGAACAAGCAAGAGTGCATTCTCTGGGTGATTTGCACAAAAGAACTGATGACAGCTCTAAGAGATCCTGGAAATCACGAGGTTTAACCAGACGGTAAATTATGGTGTGTTGACCAACGTCTCACTAAAGTTACAAAAATTGTCACGATGCCATTCAAAGTCAGTTGAAGTAGATGAAACATTTGATTATGTAGCATTATGTGAAACAGCACACTGGTTGCAATAAGGGGGTCTCAAAAACAGAGATCCAACAGTTCAGAATCAACTATATTTTTTATACCTTCAGTATTTTTTTTTGATCTTCTAAATATATGGACACAGCAATAGTATGTCACATGTGCAATCTCTCCCTCCTTACAGTTTCCAAATCCAAGTGTATTCTGCATTTTTACCACTGAACACACAAGCTGAAAAATTAATAAAAACTGAAAGAATAATGTTATGAGATGCTCTCATTCCAAGTAACAAAAAGATGACCCCTGACCTGTCTTCCAGCACCCTCCATACAAAGACTGACTAGGATCTGACTCTCAGTCTAGATTTGTGTAAAGCAAGAGAAATCAATTCCCCTACTCTCACTATTCTCATTTGAATAAGAATATTAAATGTTATTAAAATGCATAAAGAGGCTCGAGGTATTATTTAGGTTTCTGGTTCTTTACTCTATTTTCTTCCCCTTGACCTGGCATAGTTTTCTTCTTGACACCATGAAAAAACATCCAGACCAAAAGCAACTCAGGGGAGGAAAGTCAGGGCAGGAACCTAGATGCAGGAACACTGTTTATCAAATCATTCTGGCTAACCCACTGGCTTATGCTCAGCTAGCTTTCTTTCTTTTTTTCATTTTGAGAAGATACACTTTATTTTTATTTATGGTCTGTGCTTTTCCTATGCCAAGGGATCTTTGTCAAGCACATTTATAAAGATTTTCTGCTTTGTATTTCCTTACATTGCTTTAGCTTTCACTCTTCTATTCAGCTCTGAATTCCATCGATCAGCAAGCTTTCTTATATCATCCAAGACCTAGGGATGGTATCACTCACAGTGGGCTGGGAACTCCCACATCAATCTCAATCATCAGTTGGCCTCAGGTCAACCTGATCTCCGCAACTCCTCCACTGAAACTCCATGGGATGAATCTACAACTGTATGAAGTTGACATCTAACTATGAAACCCTCCTTCTTTGAATGACTAGGAAATCCTCCTTTGAAAGACGAAAGCTTTAGTGTGGATTCTACGTTGTAATTGAACAACAACAGTAAAAAGGTACTGCTGGGGTAGGTGTGCCCTAGAAGACAGCCAGATCAGAAGCATCTTCCTGACAATCCTAGATGAATGTATGCTGTGTCCTATGTTCCTTTACCTAGCTGCTAGATACAACATCAGGCTTGGAGATCAGACCAACTCTGAAAGATGGACATTTAACAAAAGTGCCACCTAGCTCTCCCTCAATACAAATTAAGATAAGGATAATTGCTTTATATCTGACTTTTGTGAAGCATAGAATTAGAACATAACATAAGAAAGTATAGCCTGGTGTATTGGTGCACCCCTTAATCCTAGCATAGGTGAGGCAGAAGCAAGCGGATCTCTATGAGTTCAAGGTCAGCCTGGTTGACATAGTGAGTTCTAGGCTATCCAGGGTTGCATGGTGAGACACTGTCTCAAAAAAAAAATAAACAAAAAAATTCAATGTTTGGTATATGATATGCTGTCAGTTACTTGTTTCTATTTTCATCTTATTTAAATATTACTATAATTCTGACAACATTTAGATTTTAGATTGATATAGTGGGGGAGTTTAGACACTAGGTTCTAAGAAATGGTCTATGGGAGACATCATTTACACTCTGAGAAAAAGTTCAAATGGAAATGAACCACTTTGGGTTGTCACTCCAGCACAGAGGTTAAGACTAAAGATAGTCATTAGTGGCTAGACCAGCAATAGCTGGCCTGATCCCAAGTTCTGTATTCTCTAGTTAGAGCTGAAACCTAATCTGTAAGAAGATGGAGATGTCATCTAGGAGATCAAGAGGACATACGGGAAGATGCCAGAGTCTTTGTGAAGCTTGTAAGTGAATGTCAGGTTGTGGAATCAGAGTGTCCTGGGTTCAGTTACAGGTGTCTCTTTGTCCTTGTGGGTTACATCCCATTTCCTTCAGCTTTGCAGCATCAACTCTTTGTAATGACTGGATGATAGCTTACTAATAGGGTTCTGTCTGGATTCAGTGACATCATGTTTGTACTATCTTGGCTCTGTCAGGAAGATGGATGCAACTGGAGAACATCCTATTAAGCAAAATAAGCCAGACTCCAAAAAGACAAATGCCAGTTTCCTTCATTTGTGAATCCTAGGGTATACATGGGTATGTAGAACCATGTATGTACTGTGGGATCTAAAAGTAGAAATGATGCTGTCTGGGAAAAGAAATGGAAATAACATGAGAGAAGGTCAGTAAGTGGGGGGGAGTCTGATTAAGGGTGAACAAAGTACATGGTATACTTGTATGATTCTGCATTTATTTAATCCATCAATTCATATAATGAATATACGTCAATAGAAATATATTTTTTAAAAAAACCTATCGTCTTTGATTTATCATCAGTCTAGCTATTGCCCCTGCTCAATAGAATCCCATAGCTCAGAGAGGTCACTACACTGAACATTAATGAAACAGCTTGTCCATCACCGTCTTGCTCATAACTACACCATGGGGACATATGTACAAGGCCCATAGAAACGAGTTTTGGAGTTCCCTTTCTAGTGTATCTTTAGTCTTTAAATAAAGTTTTAGAAAATCCTTAAAGAAAGGCAGAATACATTAGGTCCTATTCCCTTAAGCACTCCTGTTAAACTACCACCACTGTTCCAGAAATCAGCATTACTTAGGTTGACCGAGAGAGGGACCAGCGTTAGTCTTACCAATATTACTAAGCTGAAAGCAATTGCAAGGCTCATTAAATTTTCAGAGGGGGAAAAAAGAAATAAAACTTTTTCCAAGTTTTCTGACAGGAGCCAATATTAGGGAGAAAAGGGGGTAATTTATCTTTTAATAATGGAAATTTTCATCATAATTTAATGAAGATAACCTTTAACAGAGATAATTGAATAACCAGCCTGGAAAAGCAATCTAGAGGAATAAGTTCTCCAGGTTCCGGCAGCTAATAGGAGACTGGTCTGAGCTTATCAGAGCAGAATACCATTAGAGCAGTTTTGCAAATACTGGCAAAAGACTCTTTTCCTTGGTGAGGCAAAAGAATCTAATTCTTCAGGACGGTGCAGAAGAGGCCTAACCACGTACCAATGTCTTACAACCCGAGCATCATTGGCAAATCCCAAATTCTGACCTTCAAAAGATTCCTCTCTTTGTGATGTGGGGATTTTAGTTGGATCATATGGAGTTGCTTGGAAATACCAGTTCCCTCTAAAATAACAAGGGTCACCACAAAGGAAATTCTGGGCATTGGCTTAGAGTAGGGGTGGCGTGGCCTAAGGAACTTGGCCTTAGAAAGTTGGCTAATAGTGTCACATAGAAAGGGGCCATCCTGCCTGCTCTGAGCTGAATTTCTGAAATTCTCCAGCTACTTGCCCTTCATGGCTCCATTTCCAGCAACCAACAACTGAAAACAACAATAACCAGACAGACAAGAAAGGAAATGAAAGACAGGAAAGAATAAGTTCAAGGAATTTTTGGAATTTGACTTTTTGTTTTGTTGTGGTTTGCTTTTTCTGTTGTTTTTTGTAAACTGTGAGTATTTCAGAACCATGTTTGTTTTATTTCACACACACAAAAAAAAATTGGTTCTGTTTTGCTTTGTAAGAATTTTGCTATGAAATTCATACTGATTAGAACTTTCTATGAAGCCTAGGCTAGCCTCAAATTCATAAAGTTTATCAGGTACTTGGATTATTGGAGTATGATACTATACTTAGGTCACAAAGATACTTGTTTTATTTATTGTATTTGTTTATGTGGGTATGGGGGGACAATACATGTTTATGTGAGTATGTGAAAGTACTGTGTGTACACATGGTGTAGATGCCAGAGATCTATCTCACTTGTCTCCCCCAGTTACTTTCCACATTAATTTTGGAAACAGTTTCTCATTAAACCTGGAACTCATAGATTGGCTAGGCTGTCTGCCCATTAACCTCCAGGAATCTACCTGCCTCCACCTCACTAGGTACCACCATGCCTAGCTCTTATGTGAGTGCTAGGAATCTGAACTAGGTTTCTTAGCTTAGGCAGCACATACTTTATGCCTAGAACTGAGTCCTCAGTCCTGAGAGTCATGCTAATGCTTGAGTTTACTAAAGGAATTCTTACTTGCTCTTAACAATTCAAGCACTGCTCTGCATGGCCAATATGAGGAAGTTCATACAATAACAGCTCCCTGAAGGGAAACAAAGGAAAATACATTGAATTTGAAATTAACAGACCTAAAATGGAGCCCTACTCTGTCTGTCTCAGCCATAAACCCAGAAACAAAAGTCGTCATTAATATCAAGCTTATTGTAGGCTGACTTGGGTTTCCAGCTGCTCATTAATCCACAGTATCTGAGAATTGGTCTCAGCTCTAAAAGGAGTTCCTTCGAATTCTATGGAGATACGAAAACTATATTTACTCCAGATGGGGCACCAACGAAAGACAAAAGAAAGGATTCTACCCACATCTAATTTGGCAAATCAATGAGTTTATTACCATTGCTTACAGCAGCATGAATGGCTCTCAGGAAACTTTATAACCAAGACAGCCCACCCCAGCACAGCAATGACTCAGGGACGCTACATTCCTGGAGCACCGATGCATACCCACACCCACCATCCCCACCCCCTACTCAGTTATTCCACTAAAGAGAGAATCTCTTCCCCTGCCAGCTGTGTTCACTGCCTTCATAACTATGGGGAGAGATCTTGAAAAGCTTGTATTTTTTTTTTTTTTGCTTCCTGAGCCTCCTAATATCTATGAGCTTCCAGAACCCAGTAAATTCCCTAAGCTTCCTGAATCTTACTCTCCTTCCTCCTCTCTACAGAAGAGAATGACTCAGTTGAGTGGAAATAATTACACAGAAAGACTTTAATTTGATGGCTAGTGTCCTTATAAAAGGAAGAAATCAAAGACACCACACACACACACACACACACGTGTGCACATGCGCACGCACACAAAACAAGGCAGAAGACACTAGAATGGTACAACCGAAGCCAAGTATCCACCACTTGCCAACAGGCGACAAGAAGCTAGGAGATGCAGGAAGCAGAGGCTTCCTCAAAGTCTCAGAAGGAAGCAACCTTGACACTATATGATCTCATTCATTCCGTCTCCAAATCTATGAGGCAATACATTTCTCTGGGCTATGCCTCCGCATCTGTGGTGCTTCATCATACAGCCCTGTCCCGCGCTACCGTCTCGCCAGCAAGAACGACGCGGCACAATCAGGATCCTTCTGCAGAAAAGCTTTATGCGTCTTGAGAGGGAGAGCATAAGCTTACAGAGCGAAGACCTCAAGGGTCGAAAACCCGGCCCTTATATAGCTTAACAGTCCTCGCCTCGGACGTGTCAAACTCTGACTGGCTGCAGCCTGCCAAACCCTATGACGCCACGGGAGACGCAAAGAGCAAGGGCTGGAAAGTTACTATGTGCATGCGCACTGGCTTGACATGGTAAACTGTCATTTACCATGCACATGCGCACTGGCTTGATTACGGTGGTGGTGCTGATGGTCA
Organism: Microtus ochrogaster; assembly: GCF_000317375.1. Taxonomy (NCBI): domain Eukaryota; kingdom Metazoa; phylum Chordata; class Mammalia; order Rodentia; family Cricetidae; genus Microtus; species Microtus ochrogaster. Next base: position 49,588,245 of record NC_022030.1, on the reverse strand, counting down.
GCGCCATCTTGCAATGGAGTATGTGGGAACGGCTCCCCACACAGCCCCAGAAAATGGACCCATGTCCATACCTGCAGTGGTTACTCGCAGACAAGACATTGACAAGTCAGCAGGCTAGGTTCTGGGCATGCATGATCAGCTGTGTATTCACACTCTTGTGGTCTGTGCAATAAAGCATGGTCACTACTAATCATACACCTAATGCAAAAGAAAAATGTAAAATATGTACAAGATTTCAAAGGCTACATAAAAATCAAACATCTATCAATAGATGTTACAGTTTATGTTGAGGACCTGATACTGTTGATATATTGAGGTAGAGTGTACAATTAAAAATGGACTTCACTTACTTCTTTGTAAAGTGTTTAATTTGGCTTCTGGAAATTTTTAAATTATATGGGAAGATGATATCATGGCATTCCTGAACACCACTGCCTAGAAGCTCTCAAGCCGTGACTGGAGTTGATTCCAAAGTATTATAGAGTGTTAAGCCAACACAAATGTGAAGGTATGTTCCTCTGTCTTTTGGAGTCCAAAAGAAGCTATCGTCACTGAAGGGGCATAAAATGACATCAGACGAGGGTGTGCGAAGGCTACCATCTCAATCCTCCTGAGAATTTCATTTAACATTTCTCTATAGAGAAGTGAGAGGAAAACAGGGAACCACTAGCAAAAAAATAATGAACATCTGAAAATCTGAAATACATGGATCCCAGCCTGCGTGGGCACTCACTGCATCTCAGCCACTCATCCATCATCCCCATGTTACAAATGAAGAAACTGAGGCCCGAGACAATAAGTTCTTCACTCAGAACAATACTGACTTGAGGTTTGAAAATAACCCCGGTGGAGTAGGTGGGAGCCATCTTGGAAGGGAGCTTAGATATTACACTAAAATGTAAAATAAGGCAGGAAGGCAGGCAGGAAGGTGCTCACAAGCATCTCTTGAAGACAGTAATGGGGTGTGAAGGATTTTAAATAAAAGCCTGAGCAAATCCATTTTGGGCTAGGGATCTACAGAAGCTCTGTGGGGCAAGGAGAGTGGTGGAGCTGAGATCTATGTGCTCAAAGCCCGATCCTGGAATTAAGAGACCCATCTGAGGAGCTTCCTGTATGTCCTGTGGCATTCCAAAATAGACGGTTAGTGTCTGATGTTCAGAAGTGATTCGGGCTGGTCCTATTGAATCCAAGCTGTGGATAGAGCATGGCTTTCTGCTTTCTTTTTCATAACTTTCTGAGGCGGTCCAGGAGATGAGCCCCTCCCTGTCACAGTCCCACAGGACCTGATGACAATGGCAGAATTAACATGGAAGAAGGAAAAATAGAGACTCGTGCCTTCCAGCCCAGATGCTGGGAGTAAGAGTACTGACAGGTTTTTATTTATCTCCACATTCTAGCTCATTCTGCCACAGGCCTAACACACCTCATCCCTAGCATCCCCAGGATGAATTAATTCTTCCTGAATTCTGTCTTATTTCTAACATATGGACTGTATTACATCTTTCTCTCAAGAGTGACAGGGAAGAAATATCACTAAGGAAACAATGGTTCTATTCTTAAAAAAACAACTCTTCATACCACAGCTCCAAAGACGCAACGACTTGAAGCTGACAGCTGTTTGGATTCTGAAGTTAGAAGTGTGACAACTGCTGCAGTCAGGTAAGGTGACTTTCATCCAGACGATGACCCCAGAGTCCCTGGTGCTCCTCCCCTTGGCTGATGAAGCTTGTCGTGTAGTGCATTGCCCTGTGTTTGACATTCAGTGTGTCTGGTCTTGAATTCTGATTGAACATTCTTTCAACCAGAGGAGGCATATTCCTACATGAATGTCCCTTGAGGTAGTGCCTGTAGGCACAGTTTGTGTGTTTAAAATGCCACCTCCATTTCTTCCCCAACTCTTTAAGAAGTGGTTGTGGGGTTTGATGATTGGCAATTAGATAAGAGGAAAAATCAACAAGTGATCACCCTCAAGAGGAATAGCTCCGATATCAACCACTTCCCCTCCCCATGAACCAGGATGCAGGGAGCATTCAGAGCTTCTGTTTTGAAGGTGAAATGTGAAAAAGTAGACTCAATGGGCAGAAAGTTCCCTGTGCATGCTAGTGGACACAAAATGGGTCCCTCATCTGTAAACTGCCACCTCCTCTAGCGCCAGCCCTAGGTGCTTAAACTGTTTTAACATCCCTGCTTGCCTCCATTTACTAAAGACCCTTGTATAGGGCCTAAGCTAAGTGGAGTCAACCTTAGAAGGCCCGTGCTATTAAAATAGAGTTGATTATTTAAATCAGTATTGGGCCAATGTGACCCCAAGCTTATGCTAACCCGAAAAAGTCCACAATATTGATTTTGAAATATGAATCACACCACTGACGAAGATTGTCATAATTGATGCATATATGTCAGTAAGTGACTGACTTACTTAAAATGCTATAGATTGATTTAGCATCTTGATAGTTTAAGGAAAAAAATCGTCTATGAACAAAGAGAAGACTACAAAGTCTGTTGAGCAGAGAAAACCAGTGTCATTTCAGTTATTTCCACTGCTGGCTCTGCATCTGTGAGAAATGGGGGAGCTCAGTCATTTTCAGTGTTTGTTTTGTGTTTTGCATGCAGATTTCCCAAATTCCATTTTCTGGGCATGTGAGCAACATCTAATAGTATACCCCAAGTCAAGGCAGGGAAGATTTAGGTCGAATATGAGAATGTTTGCAAAACAAATTTTCAAAAATTGGTTCATATTCTTATTGGACTCAATTTTGGCAAAGTATACAGAAACCCCAGATGATTTTTGTTGGCAAACTCCACAATAAACACCCCCAAATCTCTTTGCAAACACTAGCTTTGCTCAAATAGTCCAAGACCAGGTCTTAGATTTATTTTCAACAAGTGTGTTTTATTTTTAACTGTCCATATTGGGATGGCTTAGATTTTTGTCCCTGGGCAGTTGGCTTGTGTTCTTTCAGGTGGTTTTATTATTAAGTCTGGTATTTTACACTACACCATACATATCTTATAGTGGAGACTATTGTCACCTGACAACTCTTAAATAAAATAACGAGTGCTTTATTTTACTGAACAATATACTCCATGAAGTTGTTCCAAGAGTCAGACCTTGGCATCGCTCAGAAATTGCTGAATATCAATAAGAATTTGGGAGTTGCTCCTCATAGCATAAAAGTTCTTCATCTTCACTTAAAATTAGGCCAGTGTCTTCTGGGAGATGGGAAGAGCTCACTTTGGAAATCCTTAAGAAATATTAAGTTGTGCGTGAAATCAGCACCATCTGACTAAAAACCTAAGTAAGAAAAACTGGAGATAATCTGTAATGTTGTGGTCTGAATGAGAAATGTCCCCCATGGACCTGTGTCTTTAAACAGTTGGTCCCCAGTTGGTGAAACTGACTAGGGAGGTGATGAAACCTTCAGGAGGTGGAGCCTTCCTGGGGTAGAGGGGGAGCACAGCACTTGGGATTTCTTGCCCCACCCCTGCCTTTCACTCTGCTTCTTGAGTGCTGATTTCTCCTATCCCCATGTTTCTCCTGCCATGCCTTCCCTGATTTGATGGATTCTATTCCTGGAACCATAAGCAAAATAAACTCTTTTTCTGGTCTAAGTTGCTCTTGTCGGAATGTTTTATTACAGTGTATTAGTTTGCCTTACGTTGCTCTGATAAAATATTCTTCCCAGAAGAACTTGACACAGAAAGAGTTTATTTGGCTATGTTTCCATCTCACAGCCCATCTTTGAGGGAAGCCAGGGTAGGAACTCAAGGCAGAAACTGAGGCAGAAGCCACAGAAGAATATTGCTTACTGGCTTCATTTCTAAGGCTCGCTCAACCTGATTTCTTAACCAACCCAGGATCAACTCTCCAGGGGGTGGCACTGCTCACAGTGGGCTCGCCTCACCCACAACAGTCATTAATCAAGAAACTGTCCCCACAAAACTGCACCCAGGCCAATCTGATGGAGGCATTTGCTCAGCTGAGGTTGTCTCTTCCCAGGTGATCCAAGCTAACTTGCATCAGGGTGACAAGAAGCCCACCAGGGCACACAGCTCCAAAAAATAACTAATGCATGTGGTTTCCTAACTACTGTCAACCTTCGCATTAGTGGACCATGAACCACGGAGCATGTGAAGAAGCCTGGGATGTAAACTACAGAGAGTTAAGGCAGAAGTTAGGAAGCAGGGAGTATAGATAGCAGAAGGAAATAGAGAAAATCCATTAAGGGACAGAAGGAAATAAAATGTGTCTATAGTATGATCTTGTGAGCCAGCTGAATCCCTAGGTGCCACACTGATGGAGGAAGGTCATTGGTTAATTAAATAAAGAAGCTGCTTGCCCTGATAGGTTAAAACAGGTGGGAGGAGTAAACAGTGCAGAACTCTGGGAGGAAGAGGAAGTGAGCTCAGAGACTCGACAGCTCTCCTCTCGGGGGCAGACGCCTCAGAGAGACACAATGCTCCACTCTTGCGGGCAGAGGTGAGAGCTCTGCTCTCTGAGGCACACGCGATGAAGCTCCAACCCAGGATGGACATAGGCTAGAATCTTTTTGGTAAGCACACCTTGGGGTGCTATACACAGATGATTAGAAATGGGCTAAATTAATATGTGAGAATTAGCCTAGAAGAGAATGGGCCAAGCAGTGTTTAAATGAATACAGTTTGTGTGTTGTTATTTCGGGGCATAAGCTAGCCATGCAGGCGGCCTGGGGTGCTGGGGACGCAGCCCCGCTGCTCCTATTACAACACCACACTGAGAATGGCAAGGTGTCCTCCTTCACCATCCCATTGACAGAAATCATAGCAACCAGCAGAAGCCACTACACAACCAGTGTTCTCTAATCTGCTAGGCACAGATACCATGCACTGTCTTATCTGTCTGTTTCTTTGGGTCATGCATATTATATTTCAGCTGTATGGTTCATCTAACATTATTTTTCTCCCCATCTCTACATACATCCTCAATTTATTTCCACAATTAGGCAAGAGCCAATGCTTAAGTAAAAAGCAGTTTACACATCTTTGAGGCAACTAGGAAAAGAAAACTCTAGGGAGCCTTCATCCTTCCAGGGTTTTACCCTCAAAGCTATAATCCAGGACATGGTGATTAATCCCTCCACCTATGCATCCTTCCATCCATTTGGCTGCCCTCTAACAAACTTAATTAGGTTCTCCTGGCGTCTGCCATAGAAGTGGAGATAAAACATGAACAATAACAACAAAAAGACCATTTCCACCATCTTAAAGATAACCCACAATTTAAATAGACATTTGCATAATTATATAAATAAATAAATAAATATATAAATAAATAAATATATAAATAAATGTGTGGTTGGAAACCATAGTGAATAACATACAAAATCCTGTAGCAGAAAGCCTAGCTTTAAAGAGTTTGTTGTTATTATTTAGGGTTCACATTATTTTATGTGCATTTAGTGCCCATAGAAGCCATATCAGGGTATCAGATCCCATGGCAAGTTCATTTATATGTGTTTGTGACCCATAGGATACAGGGTCTGGCAATGAAACTTGGGTCCTTTGCATGATTAGCAATCACTCTTAACTGCTGACTCTTCTCCTCAGGTCTCTGTTTCATTTTAGTATGTCCTAGTGAAAACAAACTCAAAGGGCCATCTTGTGTAGGCTAACCAGAGAACTTTCTCCATTGTCCACAGCGAGGAAAATAACTTGATCAAGATTTTATGTTATTTGTGCTTCAGCAAAATCTCTTGGACCTTGGCTTTTAAAATTCTGCCTCTGTTAAGCACTTCAAAAACAAATAGCAAAATAAATAAATAAATAAATAAATAAATAAATAAATAAATAAAAAGAAAAAAGTTCATTTAGAATGTTTTAGTATTCTAACTTAAAATAAGCTAGGCTTCACTAAGAAATGAAACCCAGAGAAGAAGGATCTTGCCTGAACACAGTAACAACCTTGTACCCCTCAAGGGGATCTCAGTACAAGTCCTGGCTCACCCTTGGCCAAGGATACAGAAGATCTAGGATTTTAATGTACCCCTCCCCCACCCTCATATTACCAGTGCATCTGCTGGACTTGAGTGGGAGTTAATGCCTGTGGCTGCTAGCAGAGACTGTGGTACAGAAGGGGACAGGAAACACTTAGAACAGGAAGAAAGGCAGGCTCATTTGAGAGGGTGACAATGAAGCCTAGACAATTTCATTAGCTTTTTCAAAAATAACATATTATTATCTTTCAATTACTTACATGCTGATATTATCCCAGCCACTCACATAGCATATTATGCTTTGTGCTCAAGACCGAATTCTAGCAATACTCTTTTTTAATGAATTACCCTTGTGTATACAGGGATTCTGATGGGTGATTACTGAGAAAGGAAGGGGACATTGTTTTCAGATGGTATGGCTGGGTTCTTTCCTTTTTCTTTTCCTTCTCGTTCTTACTTTCCTTCCTGCTTCCTCTCTCCCCTTCTCTCTTATTTCCACCTTTCCCTCCCTTCTTCACTCTTTCATTCCTTTTAAATTCCAGGACAAGAGTGTGAACATGAAATTGGGAGAACTGCAACACTAGAGAAGCGCCATTCCAAGCAGGATGAGGTAGTAATCCACACTTGATCCCATCTGTTCAGCAGACACTCACATTTTCTCCTTCAAAGCCTTGTTTCTGTTCATTCCCAATTCCATGAAGGACATTTCTCCATAGCCAGCTTCTTTGCTGTATTAATGTGGCCCATTCTGAGATCTCATGGCCTGGGGAGACATTAGTATCCATTCTCCAAAGGATTCACGCTTGGCTTGCCTTTCAGGAATTCAGGATGGTGTTAAGCTGGAAGCATAGACCCCAGCCCTGAGCCTGAGAGTTGTATTGATCTGGACTCCAAAACCCAGAAGGGGGACCACTCCCACAAAGTATTTAAGTGAACTCCCAAAAGAGAAACATGTGGTCCCTTTTCCTTCCTCCTGTGGTTGCATCATGGCCTCCTGGTTCCCCCTTGGGGCCACCTAAGAACACAGGAATCCCATTAAACCTAGATATTTCTTAATTTGGCTTGTTTGGGAATTTGTGTTGGCAGAGAGCTCATGTTAGGGTTCTACAAAGATGCACAAGGGGTTTTAAACAGCAGTGGATTACAAGCATTCTTCTCTGAAATCAGTGCATCCATTAAGAAAAAAAGATCAACACTGTTAATAACATTATTACCTCAATTAAGGAGCAGCCAGCTATGAAAGACAAATCTACAGATCTAAAAAGATCTGTAAACACAAAAACTACCCTATATACGATCAATTTAAAAAACAAAAAGATAAACTTGCCCTGTTTACCAAGTTTGGTTTATTTTACACATCAAATTTCCATTGCTTAAAAAAGGGGAAGTTCATATAAAGTATGAAACACCCTGGCTTTATTAACACAAACATATTTTTATTAAAGAGTGAATGCATTTATCTAAAGAATAGTTTACATATGTCATAATGCAACAAGCATATCTTCAGGAGGTGAGTCCTCACCAATACAACTCCATGCTTATTGTACATGCCTTGAAACTGTACCCACATGGGGGACATACGCACAAGCGTGTGCGCGTGTGCGCACACACACACACACACAAACACATACATGGACACACAGGTACACAAATCAAAAATACCAACACCATTGCTGTCTGGATTATATTAGCTTTCTCTTAAGGCTTCTAAGGTGCCCTGTTGCCCCTAACATCACGAGAAGTAAAACACACCTTTTAAAGGGGCAATATCACTTGAAAAAAGTGTTTCATGTACCCTCTTAATGTGTCTATTCATCTTAAATGTGTATATTTTAACAAATACGTTCCATGATCCTTTATGATATGCAAAGATCTTAAAATTGAGAGATCTCAAGCTATCAGTGAGAATTTTTCTTCAGAACTGATGTTCAAAGGGATCATTCTGACTCTAAGATATTATTGACTTTAGGACAACAAGATCACATTTTCCTTTATAAGTTTCCAGATAGACGTGGGATTTCTACACAGACTTGATTTCACTCATTCCCTTCTTGAGTTCAATGCTGAATAATAGAGCAAGACTTCCCAGGCGATGTCATGTCAAAGTTTAAAACATCCATGAAAGAGTCATCCAACAGTGTAGTAACGATGTAAGCTACTACAAACCAGGACTTTTATAAAGGGAAACCTCTGTAGACGCTGGCCACCCATCCCCCTTTTCTCTAGGGTGTCTGATGTCTGAGAGTCCTGGTAGGTTTGCTGACTGTTCATTTAATTAATTTGTTATTTCTTCTTTGTTGGAGTCCTGCAGTATGTTGAGCCTCCATCCCTTTTGGGGAGGCTGGAAGAAGGAGAAACATGGGCGGGGGGACAGGAGGAGAGAAATGATCATTAGTTGCAAGGATTCTAAGAAAATAGATGAAGTGAATACAAGAGGAGGGTACTACTTGGTATACTCGTGTAAATCAAAGCATTATCTTTAACTGTGAACTATCTGCCATCTAGCGTGCTGTTAGTTGTAAAGCTTAATCCAAGCTGTGCTGATTCATGTGCTGAGGAGAGCATCTGCCAACATGCCAAGCAAGGAGGAGCAATCCGTCAGTCACCGGGACAAGTCCTTTCCATCCTGAAGCCTCCACATCAGCATCACCTCCCCACGCCGCCCGCCCGCCTAGGGATCACAGAGATGCTGCTAACATTCTTGCTGGATTTCATAAGGCAGATCGGAACAGTCCATCAGACTACAGCCACAGAGCATTTGCCTGAGAATGGTGAAAATAGGCATGGAGATCTCCCACCCGGAAATGTTGAAATAGGAGAAAAACCCAAGAAAACAGTCTGGAACTTTCCTCCTCGTCCACACGCCCACTCTCCTCATGGTCACAGCAGCAGCAGATATCAACGTCACGTAATTAATGATACATTTCTTTAGATTTAGAATTGCTCTTCTGAATTTAAAAAGCATGGTCAGCCAAGAGTTTTGGCAGTCTTTTCATACCAAAGTTGAATCATTGCAGATGCATCTGTCTTCTGAAACTCCTTGTCCAAATGCTGCCTTCGCTGGAACATCTCAAGTTCCTTCAGCCATCATCAGATTCTAGTTCCTGGGAAGCCTCTTCAGATGAGCTGCTCCTATGGATCCGCCCATCACTCTTCATACTGTGGAAAGTCTTCCTGAAGGCCTCCATCATGGCGTGCGCCAACTTCTTGGCCTCCAGCTTGCTCTCGCACTGCACGGCGTGGCAGTCCATCTGGTAAGACAGGTCGTCGTTGATCTCTCTGTACACCCAGGCGAAGATGTTGGGGCTCACGTTGTGGTCAGCTGTGCAATAGGCGATGCGAGCCACCTGGAAGGTATCCATGTGCACCGTCGCCTCACCTTTGTGGTCAAGGTGATGAAGCCAGACTTGGAATGGACGGATCTCTAGGAGGGCATTGGCTGGAAAAACATCTTCTCGGGCCAGAGTGTGTTTCTTCCAGAGCTCAATGACCGGCTTCTCCGTGCAGCCAGATAAAAACTGCATGCCTGTGGTAGAGACTTTCCCCAGATAGGTAACCTGCAGACGGGAGACAGGAAGGAAAGGGGGAGGTCAGCATGGCGCACTGAGCTCACTTGGAAAAGCTAAGAGACAAGACATGTGATGTACACCAAAGTGGCAGAGCCACTCCTGGAAGCAGAATTTCTTACTTTTCTTCCTAGCAAGTTTCCTCCAGGGCAAATGTATTGAACTTCTTTAAACAGAGTTGGACTTTTTAAAATCTAATACCTGGAGAACTCCTTCCCTCTTCCAAACCCCTTTTAAATTAAAAAATGACAATGATGATGATCTTTCATTTAATTTGGCATTTCTTTGAAATCAGAGGTCACTAGAAGTTTACTTTCATTCAGCCAGAAATGTGAGCTAGAGCTCAAAGACAGCAGGAAACCAGGAGGCCGGCGCATCTGCAAAACAAAGCCTTTATGAAGCTTATCTCTTGGCTGAATCCTCTCTGCAAATCCTTCCCTTTCTGATTTCCTTTATGCTGTTTGCTTCCAGCAAATACCAAAGACACAAAAATGTGTTCTGTTCAAATTACAGCCTGAAGCATGATTTCCCCCTTCCACTGAGAAGTTTTAAAAATACAACAATGTTTTGCTTTTCAAGCTAAACAGTTTGTGAAAGGAAGGGTATCTGGTTAAATGACTGTAGCTGAGAGACTAGGGAAAGCTAGAATGCAAGGTTATCAGATAGCTAGCTAGGCACTATTCAAAGGAGGGAAAATCATTCCAAAAGATTTAGATACTGTCTTTTTTAAAAAGCTTGGGAGAAAGCAAAAGAACTTAGCTGTATAAAGGCACCTGTGGCCAAGCCTGAAGACCTGAGTTCAGTCCCTGAACCTACGTGATGGAAGGAGAGAACTGACTTCCATTTGCTGTCCTCTGACCGCATCTGCCTCTGTTCGTAACATACCCAGAGGTCTATGTTATTGCTTTTCTCATCAGGACAGGTAGACCTGCTACCCCTGAAACGTAGACATCAAAGAACTGAAGGAAACCCAAGTGGTCTGTCGTGGAATATTAAAGATGTGCTACATTCTTTTATGCTGTGGAATATGTGTTTAATGATGCCAGGATGTGTTGCATTCTTTTATATTTCATTTGTTTAACTCTATGAAACTGTGTTACATTGCCTGCCTAAACCACATGCTTAGTCTAATAAAGACCTGAAGGGCCAATCGTTAGGCAGGAGAGAGAAAGAGGCAGGGCTGGCTGGCAGAGAGAACAAAGAAAGAGAAGAGGGAGATGAGCCAAAAAAAGAAAAAAGAAAGAAAAAGAGGAGAGGAGGACACCAGGGGCCAGCCACACAGTCGCGCAACCAGTCTCAGAGTAAGAAAGAAAGAAAGACATATAGAATAGAGAAAGGTAAAAGTCCAGAGACAAAAGGTACACAGGATAATTTAAGAAAATCTGGCTAGAAATAAGCCAGGCTAAGACCAGGTATTCATAAGTAAGATTGAGTCTCCATCCATTTGTGAGCTGGGCCTCCAAAGAGTAAAAACAAACAAACAAAAAACCTACAGTGGTCAACTAATGAACAATGTAAAGTTGTGTAGAATTGGTTAATTTAAGTTATAAGATCTAGCTAAAAACAAGCCTAAGCTATCAGCTGAGATTTTATAATTAGTAATAAGTCTCCATGTCATTACCGTGGAGCTGGTGGTCCCCATGAAAAAGTCTGACGAAAAGGAAGAAGTTAGATGCGGAGCGGGGGCAGAAAAGACAAGGGAACAGGGACAGCTAAGCTTGAGTCTTTTACAACCTTCTCTTAAGAACTACAAAGGGGTTCACATGAGATATATCTCACGTCCCTACTAATTCCTACCTTCTCCAAAGTACTGCCACATCCCAACAGTGCCAATTAGAGGACTGGCCTTTAATCATGAATATATTCAACCTTGATCAAACACTACAGAAGTTCATCAAAAAAAAGTTAAACCATACTTTGATTTCATTTTGATATGACTCATTCATTCTTTCTTCTCAAAAGAGCAAATTGCAGGATTTTAATGATTTTAATTTGTCTACTCATGTTCACGGAACCCATTATGCCTGAAGTTAAAATGTGGAAAGAGCCCACATATGCAGTGTCATACAAGTGAATACACACATACAATGGAATATTACTTTGTACCAAGGGGAGGGAATTCTTACATATACTACCACATGGATAAACTCTGAGTATATTAGTGTGCAATAAAATAAAATAGATAAACACTGTGATTTATCTCATATTAAAACAGTGAAAATCACAGAGACGGAAACGAGAGTCTTGAGAGACGGAGGCATGGCGCACAGCAATGGCTGCTCTTGCTTGAGAGGTCCTGAGCTTCTGTCTTATAAGCCTGGAAGAGTTATGTTGTTCAGTGGAGGTGATGGCACTAGAACATCTGCCAGCATTAATACTACTGAAGCATATACTCAAAACTTGCTTAAAATGCAAGGATAAGGATGCTGAAGTGTAGCTCTCCACAACTGATGGTTCCTGGTGGGGATGGGAGTCGAGAAGAACTCAGTTTTCTTTAAGGGACTGGCCACCAAGTCACTCATCCTTCAGTGAGTATACGAGCAACACCAATTGGACTTGGTTTATTTGTTATTTTATTTTTTTGTGTTTTGTTTTTTCTTTTGGGGGGAGGGGTCTTAAAGGGTGGAGGGAACAGATCTGGAGGACTGAGAAGTGAATGTGCTCCAGGTTTATGATGTGATATTTCCAAATAATCAATAAAAATACTATGAAAAATGGCTTAAGATGTCATTTTTAGTGTTAGATAGAAAGAAAGATAGTCTGTAGGAAGGGAAATTTTTTTGATTAACTTTCAGTGCATTTACACACACACACACACATTTTTTTTTAAGTTATACAGAGAATTCAACTGTAAGAAAATTAAAAGGTACTTTTTCAAAAGCTTCATTAAAAGCTGTAGATGACTTACTCAAATCAAAAGCAATTTTCTAGTAATAAAATTCTGGCAGCCAGCCAAAAAAAAATGTAACTCTCCTTATGAATGCTTATCATCCATAAGGTAAGGATTTTTAAGGAAAATACTTTTATTTTGGAAGTTTGTTCACTGAAGAATGGAACAGATTAGACACTCAAGGTTTTGATGAGACAATAATAAAAGCTATGTAATAATGCATAGATATTTACAAAGGGAATTTTAAAGCACTGTGGTAAAACATAATGCGTAGAATTTATTCTGGGTAAACTAGTGTCTACTTTCACCAATGACAGAAAAGAGCCATCAAGTAGCATTGCCAAAGGTGTCAAGTCATCACATATGCCCACAGCAAAATCAAACCCGAGTAAACTGAGGAGCTATAAAGGATGTTTGTGTCATACGCGATGGTAAAAGCATCAAATCTATCAAATTCATCGACAACTGGTATTTTTAATAGGATCTCGTTACATAAAGGGCCGAATTTATACATAAGCAGGAGACGTACCCAGAATCATTCAGATAGTAGTAGGAACATACCTTGTACATAAAATGTGTGGGGTGTGAGTAACAGCTTGTTGATCTGTGAAGAACTGGACATAGAGTCTGAATGTCCACTGACTGTTTTTGCTATTGGATGAGAGACAGAGACATCCCCATTTGTCCTTGCTGTCCCTCCATGTTCTCACTACCTCTGTCCTTAGATGGTCACAGGCATCTAAGATGAAGTTAGCCTTGCCACATGACTAGCGAGATTCAATTGTCTGGCACTTTTAGAAACTCTTCCAGATTCACATATATCCAGACACGTTTTAAAATAAACATGTTATTCATTTTTTTGCAACTCTCACAAATGACAAGAATGTGAAATCTAAAAAGGCCAAACTTGCAGAAATAGAGAGCAGAAGCTTGGAGGGTTGGAGGGGGAGGACCCGGTTCAAGAGTGCAAAGCGACAGCTAGACAGAATAAATCAAATATTACATATACTACTGTATATAAGAGTGATTGCAGTCACATGTATTGTAAAACAGATAGCCCAAAACAGCTTAAAGACAGGATTTTGACTATTGTTATCATGAAAAAATAATAAATGTTAAACATCTGGACTATTTATAAATATCTGATAGCTATTCAATGTAAAAATGAACAAAATTATCCTCCTGCACTCTGTGAAGATGTACAGCTATAATCTGTCAATTTAAAGAATTTAAAAAATTAATTAATTTTCTCAAAATACCCAAAATTCAGTGACACTCTAAGGAACCTCCCTGACTCCATTTTGAAATCAGGAGCAATTATGTGTTTTGTTAAAATTAAGTTTCTATTTACTGTAAAAGCTGAGTTCTCTCTGTTTCCTGGAATCTGACCTTCCCCAACCATGATCTTGACTTGTTTTATAGAACATCCTTACCCTTCCTGACTCTCCACCCTCCCTAACAATCTCTGAACCCTCCCTAACCACATGGTAACCACATGTCTTTTGATTTTTTTCTGCATTTATTTATTGCCCCATCGTCTCTCTTATCTAAGCCTACTTTGCAATTACTCTTGATTTTACTCCTTAAAAGGGATCCAAGAAAGCGATTTGGGGCTGCTCTCTTTAACCTGACTTCAGAGGCAGTCACTGGCCAGCTCTTGGGTGCACCCCAATAAAAATCAAGTTAGCTTCAAAGTTGGCTCAAATTGTGATAGAATCTTACTCTCACTGGTGGGGATAGCAACTGTGTATGCAACTACACCCCTGCTATATACTGGGTCAAGAAGTAGCTAGATATTGGCAAAATGAAATCCTAGAGCATTGGAGCATTGTATGTGTATACACCTACGTCAGCAACGTCACAGGGGCTTGCTCGAAATCTATATCGGGAAAACATTCCATGCCCTAGCTACCCTCCACAGAGGCCTGCCAGGCTTGCCATCCTCTCTGTTGCATGGCACTGGGAACACAAGGCTCAGTGTGTGCTACCACCAGCACAGCTGTAAACAGTGTCAGAAGCAGGTGATGAGAGAGAGGGTATGTGCCAAAGAGATGAATGTTTCCTTGATGAATGGGCTTCTTTTAAGCCCTGACCGTAAGAGGTACAATCTTCTGGGGCTACAGAGTTACAAAAAATTCCATATTTCAAAACTGGTCACTAAATCTATCCAAACTTGTTCTCTCTCTCTCTCTCTCTCTCTCTCTCTCTCTCTCTCTCTCTCTCTCTCTCTCTCTCTCTTTTGTTCTTTACTTTCCAGGGGGGAATGAATAAAGAGACTTGTAAGATGACAGGAGCAGCAGCATTCAGAAGGATTAAGAGCTAGTCAGGCTCAGTTCATGAACACTGGAATCTCTTCTGTGGTCAGAGACAGGCGTGGGGTAAAAAACCAAGTGTAAATGAATCATTCTAAGAGCGATAAACAAATAGCAGAGAAAGGAAAACTTGTCCTCGTGTGTCACTTGATGGCGTAAACTCCCACCCCAAATGGTATCTGCAGTGAGGGACAGTGAGCTTTGTACAGGCCCAATTGAGGAGACTGTCTGAGGACATTTCGAACACGTGGCAGTGAGAGGCTGTGTGTGAGAGGGAGCCATAGCATGTCTGCAGTGCTGACAGCAACCACAGAGCCGCTGTCCTCGGAACCTCTCCTTCCCAAGCATGAGCTGTCCAACCCACTCGCCAGCTCTGCGTTCGTGTCCAGTCTTGCTCAGCTCTGGCGAAACAAGGTGCGGTTCCTGAGATTTTTCCTCATCTCGGCCAACACCACTCCTCCTTCCTGGAGGCTAAACACATAACTCATTCTGCTTAGATCGGACAAGAGACAAACAGTAGTGACCTTGACCTTTAACAAGGATGCAAGATGGATGGATAATAATGTTAGAGTCCACACGCCTTTGCAACCAAAGAGTTTTCCGGCCTTCTTGGCTGCATAAGCCCAGCTTTATAAACTGGGCATCAGTCCAGTGTACTTCTGGAGTTCTCAAAACAGAAAAGGAAGGAAGGAAGAACGGAAGGAAGGAAGGAAGGAAGGAAGGAAGGAAGGAAGGAAGGAAGGAAGGAAGGAAAGAAGGAAAGAAGGAAAGAAGGAAAGAAGGAAAGAAGGAAAGAAGGAAAAGACAAGAAAATGGTCCATCGAGAACAAAAGCTCTCTAGAAGCACCCCTTAGGCTATGAAAGATCTTGCTGTTTCTCTGTGTTCTGTAGGAGACTGCCTTTCTCTGACTAATATAAAATAGCATGATAGAACAGAAGGCGAAGAAAGCGTAGCTGGATAGCCTCATAGCCCTTGG
This sequence comes from Microtus ochrogaster, assembly GCF_000317375.1. Lineage (NCBI taxonomy): Eukaryota > Metazoa > Chordata > Mammalia > Rodentia > Cricetidae > Microtus > Microtus ochrogaster. The sequence continues at coordinate 49,572,528 of NC_022030.1, read as the reverse complement.
GTTACAAGCCAGAAGACGAGAAAAACAAGAGTTACTGTTAACCCTGGGTCCAATGCCACTGCTTTGCTCTCACATTGATTTCCACTGGCATACTTCAGAGAACCGGGAATGAGAAAGCATAGGGATTATTTAAGACCTTTACTTGAATCTTCTCTCTTCTTGCTGGACAAAAAAAAGCAAAATTCCACTGGACACGCCAATCATTTTACAGCCCAAACTGCAAACAGATTTGGCAGTTATGGGCATGTATCATGTGCTCTAATTTGCAAAGGCAGTATTAAGAGATAATGATGATCATAGTAGAAACCATGAAATTTTTGTCTACAAAATAATAAGCATGGAAGATTCTAGAAGAATGGTGAGTGAAGACCAAAAGGTAGTAACTGAAAATAGTTCCTGAATCCCATGACTCAAAAGCAACAACAGCAATTGGACCATAGATGGTGACAGTCACCCAGGGCTTCCTTTATACAAGGTTAGTGGTGAAATGTTTATGCAGATCATGACCCTTCATTATGACTCCACATGTAAGGAATATTATTACCTTGTTTCTATAGACTAGGAGCCTATGGAGAAATCAAGCAATTTGTCCAAGCCAGATGGGGGCTGGGACTTAACGTTGGACAGTAGGATTTCGAACCCTTGCTACCATCAGCTGCATTCCGTCTGTCCTCTCATAGATGATCTGCCCAGACAGGAGGAGGTCAAGAGGCCAGTGGGTAACCAGCAGGCAGCCAGCAGGTTCCCCTGAAGGGCCTTGTCTGGCATAGGTGTCACCCTCCCAAGAGTTGAGACATCTCCATTCAAGTCTATCTGCAGACTGAGTTCCAGAGTAACTCAGGAAAATAGTGCAAGGGAGTAACTGATCTCTTAACTATTTTTAATGTTCCAAAAAGGCTTTAAAATGTGTTTGCTGATACTTTCCCGTGGCATGCCTACATATAATTTAGCAAATAATAAATTTCATTGACAGGTTGAGGCTTGGGGGGCAAGGAAATAGTTCAAAGCATAGCATATATGATAGAAAATATAAATCTATTGTTAACCACAGTAGAAACTGCTGATCTGAACTAAATCACCCATTTTCCAATGAGAAGTCAGCAGATGCTTCAGGGTCCACTAATAAACACAAGTAGAACTTGGGTCTACATCTCCCAACTTGCAGAAGAATAACCCTGTAACTCAGCATGTAACTTCATGATCTAACTTCTATGAGTCATAGCATAAGTACTTGTAATGGTGGAGAGTCCATATGAGTTTGAGTGCACTACAGTTGCCAGCTGATTAGACAAGCATTGGGTTGCTGTGCAGGTCTCTTCTTGATTGTGACTAGCATCTAAGTCAGATATGTCTGAGTCAAGCAAACCAATATTCATAAGGAAGGTAGATCTGGTCCCATTCCCTGCAAGGCTGTATATCCCTCAAGGTATCTGTTGGTACTATTTACGACAGTACCAACAATACTAAAAGCAATAATTTTTTCAAGTGAATATTTATCCATAGCCTATTTATGCTCAAGCCCTTGTTGAGAAATATTTAGTAGTTTTTCCTAAGGTCACAGATATGAGGAATATTTTATAGCTTCAACATTTTCATGGATTCTGTTGACAAAACCTAAAATCAGATTCGTGGGAACTTTACTGAGGGATATATTGTAACGTAAATGTATACTATGGGGGTAATAAATTAAATAAGACTAGATATCTAGGAATAATTAAGTTCTATTTTAACTGCAATGAAGTCATGCATGTGAAGCTCTGCTGTTCACCACAGCGTGTGCCTCACAATTACATGTTTAGGCTGGCAAACTTGCTTGTGTTATATATATGATATCAAGTTGTTTCAGTAAAGCAGATGGATTAGATTTTTACATCCTACCTTGCATGTACCCAGCCATTCTGATGTGCAATTTATCCCGTCATTTGGATCTTGGATGTGTGAAGCCTGGAAATATTGTCACTGTCACTGTCAAAGATGGGAGCAATTAATCTAAAGGGCACCAAAGTGTACCCCTGAAGACAACGACACTTAATAAAAAGGACGCCACACTAAAACCCACATTTCCTCAGCAGGTCCCATCTGGAAAGCTGACCTCAGAGTGGTCCAGACCCAGAGCTGCTCCACCCAGCGGCACCAGAACAATTTATTTCATGACAAGGCTTTCATTTCACCCTCTTCCTTCTCATCGGTGGAACTTGCTGGAAGTGAGACTGACGTTCAGAAGCCTGCTATAGGCAGGTCCTCGAAGGGTCATGTTTTCTTAATGCTAAATCAGTATCAGGCACACTGCTTGGGAATTACTCTGAGGAATGGTTTCAGGGGACGGGCACTGCAATGGGGAAGAAAATGTCCCCGGTCTCAGCCCTTGGAACTTTTTCCAGTTCATTTTCCTTGGCATACAGCTTATCAGAAATAGACCACATAAGGCACTCAATGTTTGAAAAGACTAACGTTGGTACAATATTGTGTTAAGAAGTGATAAATATACAAAGCAAATGTATATAAGGTCCATAGCTCTTAATTTTTGTCCTATGGAGGTAGGACAACAAAAAGGAAAGGTACTAGTAACCAACCATGATTTGCCATGGATTCCAGAGCAGTAAGGACAAATTCAAATGAAAATCTTGGCACAAATTTTCACTGAAGCTTTGGTTTTGTTCTGTTCTAACTTGATTTTTTTTATTCCCCTTTTTTCAAAACGACTTCTACTCCTGAGAGGATACCCTACAATGGTCTTTTTCCTAAATCAATTTAATTTCTAAATGCTTATCTTTATGCACACAGGTAAGTACAGCTCCCACTCCGTCTCAAAGAAGCTCCTTTTTACAACAGGTGGAGACTATTAGAGAGAGCCACATTCAGTCAAAAGGCAGAGAATAAGAAACTGTGCCCAACCTCAACAGATATGCCTACAATGTGACTTTTATACTTAAACCTCACAGAGAATCACAGAAGATGGAGCAGAAATATTATAAAAGCCACACCTAGTTTGGTCTTCCATTTTTTAATCACCTTCCTTATTTTACTCCTTCAAAGAATTGTTTATTATTTTTGGGGTATAATTCTATTATTTTTCCCCCTTCCTTTCCCTCCAGTATACTACTCCTTGCTTGCTTTCTTGATAACAAGAATAGGGGAAGCGGTCACTCTGGTTTTTTGATGATTGGATTGAAGACTGGTGTGACACTTTAATGGGACTGTTAATATGGAATTCCCTCCTGCCTTCTGCCTTAGCAATGCTATAGATGTCTCATCAATATAAAAATGCACTATTGCGACTTTACCCATTACATCATCACTCATAATTATAAAACTCATAAAAGCTTTCATGCTCATACAAAACAAAGCAGTTTGATAAAGTATATTACAATCATCTAAGATGTTATTACAAAAGCATATTATATGAACTATAGCATACTATAAAAACAAATTTATTCATAGAGAATGACTTATTGGCTATATTATAATGTAAATTATAGCAGACCAAAAAGTTACTGCTCTATAAGAGCAAGAAGAAGAAGTAAAAGCTCATATTTTTATGAATTTGCTCAGTTAGGAAAAAGAAAATCCAGAAAGAACAAGGACTTGTTTCCAACAGGGGGTGGCTGGTAATGGGAATTAAATCTCACAGTGATGTGAGAACAGGGTACCCACTTGGGGAAATGATAGCTTTTAGAACACCATTCCACACAGTTGTGGCATCCAGAATAAGGGAAGCTGAGATTAATGCAGGCCACAGGAAGGGGGAGAAAGAGTTCAAAGTGAAATCAAAACAAAACCGAGGAAGTCCCATGGGATTGCAAAGGAAATGTGCAGCCAGAGAGGAGGGGACAAAACGCCCAAGTGATGTTCCTGTCCTCAGGCTTGAGCAGGAAAAGCTATGAGGCAATGTGGAATTCTATGTGCTGTTTGCTTTTGAAAGCAGTGAATATGCGTGACCCTGCACCTGTTTTGTGCTTACTAGAATTGCAAGTTAAACCAGTAAATGAAGAACTAGGTCTCTCACTTTTGGAAGTCAATACAGAAGGCAAAATTCTGGGGGTTATGCGTAATTTGCACAAATCCATGGCTTTTGATAGACAGACAGGTTGACACTGGTATCAACATATAGGTAGATTTTGTCCACACGGGTGCTTACACACACACATATACATGTTTTTTCGCTGTGTCCAGTGCCCTGTGAACAGTAGCATGCATACAGCAAAAAAGCCATGCCTGGAGAGAACCAGTCCTAAACCTAACAGTTAAAACTTGGAGACCATTCCAGAACATTGAACTTTGCCAGAAAGTGGAAAGACAGAATGAAATAGTCAACAACAGCCTGAAGGCTCTCCTGTCAACCAAATGAGGGCTATCTGGCTATGGATATTTATGATGATGGTGGCAATTACACACTGAGAGAGTCAGGGTTTGTATACAGAAGATTCTGTCCCATCTGGTCCTGCAGTCATTCAGTCCCAAAGAAACACACAGAGGCTTACATTATAAACTATTTAGCCTATTGTTCAGGATTATTACTAACTACCTCTCACAACTTAAATTAACCCATATTTCTTATCTATGTTTAGCCATGTGGCGTGGAACCTTTTCTCAGTAAGGTATTCTCATCTTGCTTCTTCTGCGTCTAGATGGTGACTGACTTTCTGTTTTTCTTCTTCCTGGGATTCCTTTATTCTGGTCACCCTTCCTATCCTTCCTGTCTGGCTACAGATGCTGCAAGGATGTGCTACCTGCCTGTCAGTCATCCAAAAATCATCAAGGATAAGCAGGACAGACTCAAACAGGGGAGGAGGGTGTGCTATGCTTTGGATCTGCAATGTTCTCCAGAGGCTCATGTGTTGAGTGTTAGTTGCCGAGCTTGCGGCACTATTTTGAAGGCTGTGGAAATTTTAGGAATGCACTCCTAAATTCAGGATTAGCTGTGATAGAATACTGATAGAAAAACTCAATGAAAGAATGGTGTATTTCATTTCATTATTCCAGCCCTTCTTATCCTGAAAAATACAGTGTTGTGGGCCAATTTGATTTATAGTGCTAGGAGTGCTTTCTAATGGCTTGTTATCAGGCAGTAGGCAGTAGACAGTAAGTATAGACAGCTAATCTACCTCAAGGGCATTGCTTAGACTTTATATATATATGAAAGAATGAAGATCTTTGGGTTAAGAACACTAATGAGACTCATCCCAACTTTAGACTGGATCCTGACACTTTTCCCTTTTTATTGATATGAAGTATATTAGTGTGTGGTTACATACACCTTGCTTATAATTCCAGTCTTTTCAGGAGGCAGAGGTAGGAAGGGCAGGAGTTTAGGATCATCTACTACATAGAAAGTTCCCCACCAGCCTGGGCTACTTAAGCTACTTGTCTCAATATTTTTAAAGTAAATAAATAAGAATATAATGGAATACAATTATTTGGACACAATTTTACTTATGGATTCTATTAAATACAAAGTTACACAGATTTGAACTGTACGGATCTCTTCCAATTGTCACAGTAACAGTACTTGGGATTTAGGAACAATGAAAAGAAATTCACATGCTATGAGTAGCTGCCTTTTTGTCAACCACTGTACAGTGGGAGAGAGTAATGCAGATTTGGTTGCATCACATGCTTGCATTTTTCCAGGAGAGGATTCTATAATTTCATGAGATTTTTTCAAAGTCTTTAGTAACACAAAAAGACATGTTACCTATGGCAAATTCCTGTGAGCAATTTCGCTGTAGCAATGAACATGAACATGTTTAAGATTTGGATATGCATATTTAATTGCCTTGCAGGACATCTAATCCATGTCATATCCTGTAACTACATGAAAGTCTTTCCAGGGACCAGATACTTTCAACAAGGGCAGCCATCTTGTTACCAGCTTCACTAAACTGACAAATAAAAGCGTTATCCTGCTATTGTTTTAGTTACCAATAAGATGGAGTATTTTGTGTGCTTTTTGGTGATCCATATTGCTTCCCTTGTAAATGACCCATTCAATTTCTCTGACTCTCGTTTCCACAAAGACTGTTTATCTGTTCTTTCCAATGTTTGTATTTCATTTTGTTTCAAATCTCCCTTGATGGCCCAGAATGTCCAGAATGATGATAGATAAAACGAATGATAATGGCAATCTCGATCAGAAGCTGATAGATAAAACGAATGATAATGGCAATCTCGATCAGAAGCAGAAATTCATGTGAATCGCAAGGCAATATCAGCAGAAAAGCAGAAACACAACATAAAACAATCATTTCCCCGGATGGATTGTGATGACCTACTAGCTGAGGATTAGGGGACCAGGTACACAGGAATTTACTATTGCATGGGAGACATATTGTAATTTCTTTTATAAGTTTAACCAGTTGTGCTATTTTTAATTAAGAGGGGGAGATCACATAAAGCCATTTATACACAGAACACATAGAACTCTGAAAATGTTTGCTGTACTACCCAGGGGCATGGTGTTAAATCATATTTCCTGGAAGCACCACGTACCCTAAGAACTACATTACTTCATTATTACCTTGGGGGTATTTATGTATAAATTAGATACACACTTAGACATAGACGTATACTATATTTAGATACATACATTTTCATCTGCATGCACCTCACATGGATAATGAACTCCATGGAATCAAAGCCCTGTAACTATGGAAACATGCCCAAATGGTAAAGTCATTTGTCTATAAAACTTCCTCTAATGTAAGAGACCCCAGTGTTCAGGTAATCTGCTGTTGTGGCTCTCCACAGGAGTGTGGTCCCTGAAGCAGTATCAGAAGAGGCTGTAGGACTCCAGGAAGAAAAGCAACAGTACATCATCTTTGCCTATGAATTCCCAATTAGAGCACATATCTCCCTCCACATCATCACAATGTCACAAGAGGGCCATGACAGAAGAAAGCCCTGGGGAATTCTCTAATTGTCAAAAGGGATGGATAGATTCTCCAGCAGGGTTCTGGTGCTATCCTGGTCCTATGATGCACACAGAAAGCTCAAGATTGCTGTCGCTGCAAGCCCCTTATAAGTTCAGACAGACTGTACATCTCGAGAGGTTCTTGTACTCTATTGAATTGCGCATGGATCCTTACTGATAATACCTTTTTGTAGTTGCCAGAAGGTGGTATATTTGGAAAGGTCCTGTGAAGTTGTGGCCCCTCTACATAAGCACTGCACCTGAGCCTAATCTATATAACATGTACATGTATGCTGCCATGTGTACACAATATGCCTACACAGAGACACCTTAGAGACAAAGGAGAGGTCATTAGAAATCTTGGAATAGAATGTCCCATCTCAAGATCAGTGAGCTCTGTGGGACTTTAGTCCTCAGTGACCATTTAGGTGTGCAATTCTTTGCTTTTATTCTTCCAACTGCATTAGGAAGTAAATTCTCCATAAATTTTGATTAAAACAAAAGTAACAAGGTTAATATTCAGGGGGATGCCTATATGTTTGTCTTTGGATTCACGTTCTCATTTAGCTTCTCTAGGATTGCGAATTATAAGCTCACTGTCCT
>NC_022030.1:49549845-49564379 GCF_000317375.1 Microtus ochrogaster | reverse complement strand
GAGGTGGGCGGTCCTTGGACTTCCCACAGGTCAGGGAGCCCTGATGGCTCTTCGGGCTGATGGGGGAGAGGGACTTGATGGGGGGGGGTGGTGGCGGGGAGGAGGCGGAAATCCTCAATAAATAAATAAATTAAAAAAAACAAAAGTAACAAAAAATTAACAGAACAAATTTTAGCTCATTAAAAGTGGAAAACCTGCTGACTAAGGAGAGCTGATAATATTACCTTTTGGGCACTAGAGTTTCTGACTGCTTGTGATTATCTGAATCATAGGATACATGTATGCATGCATGTGTATATCTATGTGCACAAGCATATGTGAGGCCCTATGTTTGGCATCTGGTGGTTGATATCAAGCACCTTCCTCAATTATTCTCCTTTGAGAAGCTTCTCTTACTTCATCTGTAGTTACTGACTAGGTTAGGCTAGCTAACCAGCAGACCCTAGGGACCCTCCCATCTCTTGCTAAACAGTACTGAGATGATGTCTGGGTGCCAATAAATCTCTTTTACAAGAGATCATGTAATATATACATACACAAAAAAAGTAGCCATGAGATGCTGGCCTTTCTTAGACTAGATTATTTTATTTAACAGGATTCTCCAGTTGCATCCATTTTCCTGCAAACTCCAGTCAGCTCTTAATGGATAAAAAAAAAAAAAAAAAAAGGTCTGTTGTATGCACGTGAGAGTGCTCATGTGGATACATAATGTATAAGTCTTTTTACATGGATATGGATATGCATATATATACCACATTTTCCTTATCTTTCCCCTTCACAACTGGGCAGCTTTATAGCCCAGTATGAATTCTTCAAGAGTCCTCAATTCTCCCCCTTCCTACTGAATACTCCATCTAGCAAGTAATATGTTCCTTTTGCAACATGACCTCAGTTGATTTACTCGGGTCTAAAACCATGCTTTGACCAGGTATCTTCCTTCAGAAAAGTGCTAGTTGCCTGATTTTTATGGTAGAAAATACTCAAGTTCAGCTTAGAGCCAAGACAACATGGTCTCAGAGTCCCAAAATTTTTACCTCTTTGCCATCCCATCCAAAGACATTGTGAAGTTCCCACCCTCCTCCATCCTTCCTCCAATTTTGCTGATGTGGCTAAATAACACCACAATGCCCATTAATTCCTCAACAAAAGGAGTAAACATAATTAATACATATAATAACTATACATATATGTGGACTAAGGGTGATAAGTTCTCAGGGGGATGTTCAAAATCACCATCTTGTGGGTCTGTGAAAATGTACATAGAAATATGAACAATAATGCAAAGAAATGTCAGATCTTTAGAGTAATGGACATAGAAGAAAACTCTCTAATTAAGTATTCTATTTTAAAGAGTCCCACTTTAACTGGCTTGCCAGCAGTAGCATCTTATCACAGCTCCTGCTCCTCCAGGGAGAAGACTGACCATCTCTTCTGCTACCAGGGACCTTCCCCTCTAATTGCTGTCACACAGGCCTTATCTTGAGGAGATTTCTCCTCAACAAATGGAGATGGATAAAGCACATGCTGCTTTTAAAGCAGATTTTCATGCTGGTCCATTTCCTCCCCTGAAGCCCTCATCCATGAATTAAATTTACTTGGTAATTTATCGTCTAATTTTACCTGGAGGTAGGTGTTCATTTTAGAAAGGGAGATAAAGCTGGTCTGAAAATTACCTAGAAGCTCCCTGGTCTCGAGCCGATGTGAAGGGGAAAGGTATTCAATTAAAATTCCAGCAGCTGGCTCCCTGCAAATGTTGGCAGTGGGCCGAGAATAATGGAAGCAACCCAAACTTGAGCATGAACCCATCTGAAAGTTTCCTTTATGAGTAACAGTAGTGTCCAGTAGATGGTTGCAGTGCAGAAACACAGCTTCGTTTCCATGGCATTTATTCTTTGCTATGTTCCAGATATAACTGCTCTGGAGCAGTGAAGTTTTTAAAGCGGTCTTAGTCACCAATGGCTTCCAACAGCAGAAGCCTGTGCCATACGAATCCAGCAGAGTCATTGTAATCCTAAACATAATAGCACCACATATGAATGGAAGGCAGATTTACATCAATTAAAACACCTGCCGAGCAGGAATAAAACATATATAAATTTGCAATATACATACAAATTTGGCTTTTTTCCTGAGTGGATTTTTCTCAGACAGCTTCATTTCTTGTCTGAGTGTTTACATCTATTAGGAAAAATGGATGACTTTGAATCCTCCAAAATCAGAGTCCCAAAATCTGTGAACTTAGAAAATAGAAATATACCAGGTGGTCAACGAAAGCAAAACAAGCCTTTGCCCATCTGAAAGCAAGCATTTATCAGGCACCCAAACCATGCCAGACTGTGGCTTGCATATTGGCGACAGTGAACAAAATGGGAAAATTCCCTCCCCTCATAAGAAAAACATCCCATCTCCTTTACTGTAGTACAAACCGAAGCCCAGAGCTTCTGGAAGTTTCCAGTGTCACATCAGCCTTTCAGGTTGTCACCGCAAGGAGAGATGACCAGCTGTGGGAACACCCTCCTGTCCACCAAGAGTTCACATCTGGCTTTCCAAACAAGAATGCTGCTTTTAGCTCTGAAGCAAAGCAGAGCTTCTATGATATCTATCTATCTTGAAGAGTTTGCTGTGGGATGTGTGGACCTGGTGAATATGTATCGCTTTCATTGTTAATAAAGAAGCTGCTTTGGTCTATAACAAAGCAGAAAAAAGCCAGGTGGGAAAACCAAATGTCTCCATTTGGGAAATAGGGAGATATAAGGAGAAAGAGGGGCACAGTCAGGGAGACTCCAGACAGCCAACCAAGAAGGACCGGTAAAGCCACAGCCATGTGGCAATATATAGATTAATAGAAATGGGTCAGTTTAAGTTGTGAAAGCTAATTAGTAATAAGACTGAGCAATAAGCCAAACATTTTGCAATTAATACTAAGTCTCTAAGTGATTATTTAGAAGTGGCTGCAGGACACGGTGGGGTGAGGGAGCCAGCAGAGAAACCTCCATTTACAATAGTTGCTATGACCACAACTATAAATGAATGGCAAAATAAGAGAAAACTACAGGCTGGTGGTTGTGCTCAGTGGTACTTAGATGTACAAGACTCTTAGTTCAAGTTCTGCCCTCCTCCAAACAAAAGAAAATCTGATAAAGGTATTCCTTGAATTATCTGTATGTATACAAATTGATGTACAAAATGCATCATCTGATAAACTGATGATGATCCTGCCCTTAACAGAGAAAAATTATAAATATAAATATGATTCTGTTCTAAGTAGTCTGAGAATGTGGCCACAGACACGGATTTTGAACTTTCACAGCCACACAGTCTCGTTGTTTTAAAAACTGGTCAACATTTTCACATATGGCATCCAAGTAGGACCTAATTTTGTAAGCGGTGTATCTGTTACTCATGTAAGAAGCAAGATTCCAAGACTGGGCCACTTTTCCAAGGGGAACCTTCAAGTTGGGGAGAACTAGACTGCAAATCCAGAAAACCTAGAATTTCAGCTAAAAATTATTCCTCAAAGGCAGTGATAGCTGAACACAGTCATGTCGAGTAATCTGCTTTGTCTCCTCATGAACAGATACTATCCTTTAACAGACACTATTCAGTAATCTTATTCAAAGCATCTTAAGCCAAACTATTTAAACAATAAGAATACTATGAGGCAGCCTTGAAGGTCAAAATCTGGGCCAACAATCTGACCCATGGCCCCCAGTTAATCTTCGAACACCTTACCATTTAAATACATAAAATCGATCCATAGCAAGCTAGTGAGATTGGGGTAATTTGTTATACAGCAGTATCATAGCCATAGATGACAGATACATAGTGCTTCTCACTGGGCAAACTTCCTCCCTGTCATCTGAAGAAGAACAATCCATATGACTAAGTGGTCTATCTTTAGGAAATGCAAAATCTAGCAAGCACATCAATAAAGCCTCAATATAATATAGCATAAATGAGACTCCTCTAAAAAATGAAAAGCAATTCCTATGATTGCAGCCCAGAGCCAAATTAATCTTTCTGCCTGATGTGCCTCTCATTTGCCTCTTCCCAGTGCATCCACCAAGCACTCTGGTAATCGAGGTGTTCACACATTTCTTCCTAAAATCAATTTCCAGTTTGAAAAATTGTCCTGCCGCTATGATTAAAATAATTTTACCCCCAAATCCTTAATGGTCTACACTAAGATATACTCTAATATTAGAGTTCTATTTTCTTGATATTTCATTTCCAAAGGTAAAGAAAATAGATGCGAAATTACCTGGTCTTTGTTTGCCTCGAGGAGGTAAACCTATTTATTTCAAGATGGAATTATCAACTTTGTTTTTCTAGCAGCATTTATCTAAGGTTTTCTCCAAGTACAAAGCAGTAGACACAACTTTATCATAACACACAGAATTTCTTTTCTTTTTTTCTTTTTTTTTTGCTGACCTTGAGATATGCTGAATGCTGCTGTGGCAACACCAGAAAAAGACAAAATCCTTCATGCCAGCGTTGCAAAAGTTAATAAAAGCATTCATTTTTCATCTTTGACTCTGTCCAGCACACCTTCCCCCTGCAAACAAGCATTTGTCTTTTTGTTTCATTAAATTACAGGTGCACAATGAAAACAACATTCAATCACAGGGAGAACATGCCCTGCACTGTGGTGGCCACATTTATCTAGGAAAAAGTCCATCCCACAAGTAAAATACCTAAGGATTATATTAGAAATATCTTTAGGGAATTGGAATCTAGATGAAATGATATCGTAGATTCTACCCAATGGCAGAACACTCTCCCTCTGCCTTGCCCAACTCCGGGTTTTTGTTTCAATTTTCCAGAGAGATGCTGAAAAGGTATTTGGATCACATATCTAAGAAAATGCTCTAGATCGTGATAGTACAAAGAATTCACTGAATTTTCCACCCCCAGCTCACTGAAAGCCAAAGAGGAGTGGAGAGTTAAGATCTGCATGCAATAAGCTACAGAAACAGAACAAAGATTTCCTGCTGAACTATGCATTTGCAAAGGAAATAAAGGACAATTAGCAAAGCAAAGTTCTTTCTTCTTCTGAGTTAAGGAACAATTAGAAAGGTCAACTGCGCTGAGGTGGATGGCTGTGGGTCCCTTAGTGAGAGAGTAACCAGAATACAGACAACCTCCATGACGTGGAAAGAACTGCTGTCTATGAGGAAATGCCAGAGAACCCGGCACCTCAGGATGCAGATATGCTAGATATACTAGAAGATTGTTGGAAGTCATCTTGGAAAATCAAAAAAAGTGTAATCTATTTACTGAATAGTTTTCATAAGTTCTGTTTCTCTAATGGAAGTTACCACGTTCTCAAAAGGAGAGGTGAGGTCAAGGCAGCAATTCTCTAGTAGTGTCTCTTCTTCTGTTTGAGGAGTCTTGCGACGGCAATGTTCTTCGTCATTAGCACCCAGTGGTCTAATGCAGCTCAGGTAAATGCCAATGTGAAGATGATGATTCCCTCACACTAAATGGACATTCAGATCAAGCTGACTGTATTGCAAAGATTTCCATAGGACATACACTTTGTAGCCTATTCCCCTGGTGGTTCTCCTGATCTTAGTGCTATGGCTCTTTGTGAACCTCCTGCTTTCCTTGGTCTTTCTTGTCCTGGACCCTTTAGGGACACCTGATGAAGATGCTAGGCCAGTAGAGCTTTAAATGCATTCAGTAAGTTGCTCACATGGGGAGAGAGAGCTGAAGAAGAAAAAGGGGGCTACTTAAAGAGGAAATGAAGTCTAGTTTTCCTGCCCCTGGTTGTTATATTGTGTTTATAAGATCCATTTTTTGACCAGGAAGCATGTCTACAGAGGAAGACACCCTTAGAAATCCATAAAAAGTAACCCAGCCAAGGGTTACTGGCCTTTCAAAAGGAAGACTGCATGTTAGGGTAACAGCACTCATTTTTTTTTCTCTGCATGCAGTCTCAATATAAAATTCTATAAATATCATTCAAATCTATTTCAAGACCCTTTAATGCAAAACGAGATGAACAACAAATATGCAAAAATGATAACAGCAACCAACTTGGAGACAGACTTACCCATTGTCTTGACTATTTTCAGTAGGATAAGATACAAAAAAAAAGTGACAAAGAAGAGGCAGGGGACAGGAGAAGAGACTGAGGTGAGGGTGGGTTGATTGAATTCTACCATAGTGTATATCTTTGCATTAATGTTAAATAAAATGTCTTTAATGATACAAAAGAAGAAGGAACATCTGAGTAATTAGTACGTGGGTAAGAAACAGCAGAACTGATAGAAGTAAGTGAACACATGTGGATGGGAGATGAGAGTAGAGAGAGAGAGAGAGAGAGAGAGAGAGAGAGAGAGAGAGAGAGAGAGAGAGAGACAGAGAGAGAGAGAGAGAGAGAAGGGATGTAGGAGGATTGAAAAAGGAAGGAGGGATGCTGATGATGAAAAAAAGAGGGAGGGATGCCAGTCATTTTAAGCTGTGTGGTTAGTTTTCATAGCAGAACAGAGACACTAGGAGGGACTGGTCAATCATATCCTCCACAGTGACTTGAATTCTTGAAAAAGATACTGAAAAGCCTTGACCACATTGAAATAACTCTTGTGCATTGCCCTCCAGGAAATCAAACACCTACTATGTCCCATGCACTGTGGTAGGCAGTTTCATAATTTCCTGTGTACTTTTCAAGGTCATGATCACTCTGCTGATTGACAGCAGGATGTGAGTCTCAGAGAGGCAACTCAATTTGCCTAGCACCATAGAGCTACCTTCTTCCCCAGCCATGCTAAAGTTCTCAGGAACTCAGGCCTCCATCAATCAGTGCCAACTAACAAGCTAGCACAGGGACCACATCTTCACTTCACATAGGAATTCCAGCAAGTATCATTTGGGAAACCAACTGTAAAGTTTGTGAATAGCTTTTCCTGTCCCTTTGTTACATTCTCCCAAACTGAATTCTTCTTCATTGAATACATATTTACTAAGAATATTCCATGAGCTAGCATTATCCAAGGCATAGGACTATAAAAAGGAACAGGTTTTACGTAGCCCATGTGGAATGACCAACACAGTGATACAAGTATTATACATAAGCAATGTTTCAGGTTCAATGTTGGGGAAGTCATGAGTATCTTGGGCTCAGAGTAAGGATCCAATGTCCAGTTCAGGATCAGGGTAACATTTTCTGGGAAAGGATCCACATTTGAGTCCCAAAGAAACAAGATTTAGGAGGAATCCCTGAGGCTGGATAAGAAATAAGTGTGCTGGTGATGTGTAGAACCATGTGATTTATCCCAAAGCCATGACTATAACAAGTGCAGAGCTTCAGGTCAGAAGATAAAATGCTCTCCTACTGAAGAAAGATCTTTGTGTTTGTAGAAAGCAAATAGACTGGGGGGTGGGGCCCTGAAGCAGGCAGGGAAAAAGGTCAGAGGTCACCACAGAAATAAAAGAGGGCTTTGTTCACAATCAATAAGACATGAAGCCACCCTGATCCCTCACCAACCATCTGGATATATATATCACATGGGGGGAATGACAAGACTAGGTCAGACGTTCTCCAGGATACTTGACAGTTGACTGAAAGAGTGGACAGTCACTCACAGCTGAAGGGAAAAATGCAAAAATAACAATGACTTGAATCAAGGAGAAAATGAATTCACGCATCTTCCAGGCAGTCTAGAGTATCTGAGACTGGCCTTGACTACTTGAAAAATATAGCTTTTAAGGAACTTTCTTTAAAAGACAGGTTGATTTGCATTTCCCTGATCGCTAAGGAGGTTGAGCATGATCTTAAGTGTCTTTTGGCCATTTGAACTTCTTCTGTTGAGAATTCTCTGTTCAGATCAGTGCCCCATTTTTTAATTGGGTGCACCCACCCACGGAGACAGTGGGGCTGATCTATTGGGAGCTCACCAAGGCCAGCTGGATTGTGACTCAAAAAGCAGGGGATAAACCCGGACTCTCTGAATATGGCAGACAATGAGGGCTGCTGAGAAGCCAAGGACAATGGCACTGGGTTTTGATCCTACTTCTTGTTCTGGATTTGTGGGGGCCTAGCCAGTTTGGATGTTCACCTTCCTAGACCAGGATGGAGGGGGGAGGACTTTGGACTTTCCACAGGGCAGGGAACCCTGACTGCTCTTCAGACTCGAGAGGGAGGGGGAGAGGAGTGGGGGGAGGGGGGGAGGAGTGGGAAGCTGGGAGGAGGCGGAAATTTTTTTTTCTCAATAAAAAAAAATCTTTAAAAAAAAAAGACAGGTTGAACTTTCCACTTTGCTAAAATGAGAGTAATTCTCAAGATTAATACTTAACGTTTAAATTCTCTAATTTTTGACCAAGTTGTGTTATGAGAATACCAGGATGAGAAGTTTATTTTGTGTGTCTGTGTGTGTGTGTGTGTGTGTGTGTGTGTGTGTGTGTGTGGTCACATCCTAGCTGCCAGCTACCATGAATGGCTGAAAATTATTTAGAGTATAACTATTTTCTTTGTTTGTGAACAGGAATTTTGGAAGGCCATGTCACAGGACCATACTAGAATCTTCTAAATGAAGGCTTTGGAGTAAAAACACAATTAAAGAGTAATAAAAATCTACTCTGCTTTCCCGCTAATTCCAAAGAGAGCCCAATAACGTGGAGTTTATAAAGCAGTTAATGGAAATGTGGTAGAGTCCTGGAATGGTGCGGCATTGCCTTGTAGAGAACAGATGGTGGCTATGAAAACTGCGAAATTTAATGAGCCTAGAGTGGCCTTGTGAGGCATTGAGGCTCAAGAGAGTGATAACTAGGTACCAGCCATTGGCCCCATATTGATAGTTTGATTTTTCAGGATAACAGCTTGCCAGATGAGCTTAAACAGTCTCTGGGTGCTTAACAAGAGAGACCTTGGCTGAGTGGCAGCTACTCAAGGCTGTCAGACTTTGCTTTGAACATAACTACTCATTTGTATATCTAGCAGGGAGACTTACTTTATTTGGATCAGCAGCAAGCATCCAAGATTCTAGGGGTGTTATTCTATGACTAACAGGGTTAAGATCTCACCCAGTTCTTAGATGGGGAAGGAAATACCATCCTCATTGAGCCAAGCTGCTGTCTACTCTTTCTATTGTGGGCAATTAGATGCTGCCTGAAACTCTGATTCAAAAGTAGAACCTGTTGGGCGTAGAGAGTGTGGAAAGTATCATCAGGCACCCTATTAATCCTAGTGTATCACATCTCCCTAAATTTTTATGTTTTATACCCATATCCAAGTAGTGTAAATATACAAACACACAGAGATACACATATGTGCACATAATTTTTTAATGGAAAGAAGAGACTGAGTCAGGATACTACAAGTCGAATGTATTCCTAGCCTACCCCGCACCTTCCAGTTCTGCCTGTTATCTTCCTCTTACTCCAAACCTGAGCATAACATGTCAGGCCTTCTTCATACCTGCACAGACATGTGATGGCTGTGGCCCCAGTTACATATACAGTTTATTGTCTCATGTGCAGATTACTTTCATCATGGCTGAGCTATATCATGTATAAAGAAATCATGAATTTTATTCACATTTGTAATCCAAGTCAATTCCCGCGATTTGCGATCTTACTGCCTCTAATCTCATTGCAGTTGAGTGAAAACAAGCGCCTAACCAAAGCTGAAAGCCAAACAACAAATTGAAAAATAAACCAATCAACTAAACAGAACTATAGGAACAGACATAAAGCAGAACCCGAGATTCTGTATATTCATCTGTCAAATGCCCAACTTAGACTGCTCCAGGTAGTGAAATTACAAAAACAAACAACAGTTTCTGACTTCAAAGATGAGGGGTATAAGTTGAGAATTACAACACAACTGGAGACACACGGAAAGCATTCGGTGGGGTTTGAGGGGTTGAAAGAAGCTGGTCAGAAGAGCTACATCTGTAGGATGTGCAGAAGATAGCTGAGTACTTACAGTCATTCTTATTTTTATGTACATGAAAACAGCCTAAAACATTAACAAAACAAAGAGGCTTGAATAACCTCACCGAAGTCCGCGGAATCAAGACCCAGTTTATTAAGCTGCACCAGTTTACCAAGCATGGTGCTGTTAGCAGTGGATTTGAACACCCAATCCCCTGGCTTTTCAGACACAGATCTATGAAAGAACATGTTTACACCTAGGGGAGATAGCTGTTCATACACGGAATTGAGGCAAATAGTCCCCTCTGTACTCTTCATTCGTCCTCAGCTTCAACGCTGGCCCTTATGACCCACATCTAGCAATCTCCATATCTCCTTCAACACCCTCGCCCCGCCAACTTCCAGTCCTCTGTGAGGTCACCAGTGAGAAAAATTTAAAGTACCTCCCTGTCTATGGGAGAAACGAACTCAGCAGCAAGGCAAAAGAGTTTCCCTTAACATTCATCCACCGGCACCCTCTCCACTCTAGGCTGTGGCCACCCCTGGAAAGGCATACAGCACTTCTCACTTCCCCTGCATGTACCTGGTCACATCTCATCATCTTGGCCATCAATGATGGAGTGACATTTGCTGAAGTGGCCTTCAGTATTCTTTGTAATCACCTTACTATGCAGATCTCTGCGGGGAAGTCCCTTCCAAAGCCCGCCACCAAATCCCCAACAGGCTTTATTTCTCCATGCCATGTGACTCCTGGAGTCCACTGACCATTGCACTGAGCACACCCTTAGACAGTCACTCCTCTCCTCCACATCTGAGGTGCCTCTCTCAACTGTGAAGCCACCCACCATGATGACTACCATGTGACGTGTGCTAGTGGAGCCAGAAAAGACACCTGGCATTAAGAAGGAAACACAGAGGGAATATCAGGGCCACACAAAGAAGAATAGGCAATCAGAAGGAAGCTCTGAGTGTCAGGAACTAGGTAGCGTCACTGCTTGTCCTTGCTTCTTGACTTGGGGCATTTGTTTCCACTGCTCCCTGAATCTGCAATGAATGCATGCAGCCAAAACTCAAACTGTCTTACAGAATACACATCCATCATGAGAAACTTTCTGATAGACAGGGCCAAGTCAAACAGTGGCAGAACTATAGCCACCCTGTAGTGGCTCTTCCCTGCCTCAGGATCTCTCCTACAAAAGTGCCCTGGCATCCCATGGGGATTCAAGAACTACTTCTGATTTCAGACTCTATCATTTATAAACCATTACATGCTCAAATAAACTCTTGAAATAATCTTATAGTACCTCAGTTTACCTTTATAAAAAACTACAACTCATCTCTAACTCAAACTTTTTTTCCTTTGGATGATAAGAACTTACTATAGAAGCTGACAATTTATCGTGATCCTTTCCAGTGTAATATTTCATCAGCTATAAGTATTGAGGCATGATGAATCTTGTGCTTTTCAACCTCTTAGAGAAAACTTAGAATAAAGCTTTCTAATATCCCTGAGATCAAAAGCACATTTCGGTCTAAACAATAGGCCACCACCCTTACCTCTCATGTCATGAGACACTGAAGAAGTAACATGACTTCTACCTTGTGGTCACAAGAACCTGCTTCAAGAGAAGACTGTCTGGCAGAGGCCAGACTGAGAATCGGAGCTGGCTAGGCACTGTCCATCTTCCTGCCCACATGACCCCTGTAGGTGAAGATTAACATCTTCCCTTGGGGAACAAAGAGAGCTAACTGGAGAGGCCATAGCGGAAGTACCGTTTTCAGTAAAAGCTGGTGAATGGGTCAAGGATCAATGCTTTGCTTCTAAATCTGAAGCATTTCCCTTGTATGGCGGGCATTTAAGAATCACCTGCCTCTCAAAGGGCTTGGAATCTCTCCAGATAGTTTGCGCTTTTCTAACCTTTCTCAAACTCCTCCTCAGGCCCCCCTCCAGGTTGAAAAAATTTTGAAAAATGTTAATCCCTAAATAACCATAACCCAAATTCTCCTCCTGACTTTAATGTGAAGGCACATTAGAAAAGAAAGCCAGACTGAGCAGAGAGATTACACATTTTCTCCTATATCCCATCTTCCTAGAAACAAAGCATTAATCAGAAAAATGTATAATAAATGCAGTTGAAATTTTTTTAACCTTTGCATGAGAAAAATAAACTGTAGGGTTGATCTGAACTTGGAGAGTGAGGCAGAGAGCTGCAGGCATAATGGAGGAATTGATCATCAGTGTGATACCGATGGCCAAGCACAGGTGACAGTTGTAGAACTTACTACTCATGAGACCTGAAGCATGTATGAGTTAAAGGTTTACCCCTGGGGATCCAGGATTATCTCTGAACTGACCTTGGGAGAGTCACAATTTCCACCTATCACAATGCCTCTTTATTATCATCTGATCCCCAATGCAGCAAGAGTGTAAGTAGTTCTACATTACACCTGCTTTAAGTGATGGCACACTGCCCCCTGTGAAGGTGATGTCATAGTTGCAGCTTGCTGAGCTTGCGAGACACCAGCCCTCTGCTGAGGATTCTATGAATTACCTCAATAATAGTCACATAGGCCAGGTACTGAGATCTGCCCATTTACTGATAAAGAAGAAGGACCGATGGAGTCCAGCTGGCCATTCTATAGTATTTTCTAGATACATATGTTTTGGCTTCACCATCTTTCTATACATAAACCCACAGGCATGTAAAGTTCTATTTGAGGCTGCTAAACCTCAGGAGGAAATTGTAACTGCAAGACTGAAACAGAATGTCTGGAAAGTAAGAGTCTGTTGAAGAAGAGGAAACTCTGCATTCCCTGGTTTATAATCATAACCAGCTCTATAAAAGTGTGGGATGAGGACATGGGGAAGAATAAAGAACAGCCTAATGTGTCTGCTCTGACTCCTCCCAAATACCAGCCTCTGCTCAGCTTTGAAGCCTCTCTTTACACTGAGCGAAAACATTTCTCACATCACCCTTCTAAAAGTAATTTAATGTCTGTCACTGCCATAATACTGACATTTTCTTATTTGACACTCTCAAGTGGGCCAATATCTCTCTTCATAATTTTAGACACCCAGGGGATCACATATAAATCCACAAAAATAATGAACTTGTTCCCCTCTTGTCAACAGAACCTACATTTTCATAACATAATAGGGGTGTGTGAATCCTATTAGAAATCAAATAACACAACCCATCACTGCATTGTGAACAAGATGTCCTTCATTTTAAAGGTTCATAAACAATAAGAAGTTAGCAGAGTCAAAAGAACAAAAATGCTCTACACTTTCTATTGAGCTGAAACCCTTATTTTAAAAATCTCAACATTTTAACAATTATAATTTTAATGTGCATGTGTCTATTAACTCTATAAATCTAGGAATAGTTTCCTCCAAACCCAGTGAAAGAATTTAGCTGCACTGCAGCCCTGAGTGTAGTTTCCATTAAGGGTGATCCATCACTATGAGGTCTTTAGATTTCCACTAAAAATTGGGTTATATCTGTTTCCTAAGTTACTTTAGGGTTACCTCTTCAGAAGAGGGGACAGTTAGAACAGCAATAAGGACCAGTAAGGGAGAACTTCTGGTTCAGAGAATAGAATCTCCGGCCTGAGTAAAGACCCAATGTTCTGGGGAGCATGTCAATCACCTGGTCAGGGATTACGCCCAGGAAGGTGAGTTCGCCTTAAGCCATGATAGTTATATGAGGAGGTCATAGCCCTTCAGTGCAATGATATACTTTTGTTTCTCAGAATCCCCACCTCCTCGGATCCTCTCTTAAAGAGGTAGATACACAGCTGGGTAAGTCAGCCTGGTTTTCTAAATTACTCAGGAAAAAAAAAAAGCACAATCTTTTCGTTTTTCCTTTGAACCTCTTTGCTGAGAATGATTTCTAACATGACAGGCCTCACTCTATCTCTAAAGCTCTGCTCCCTGCCCCAGGACTGCCAGGGACTATGTGGCTGGCCTCCATACTGGCTTCACCCAATGGCATTTTTTTTTCTTGTTCTTCTCTGGTCTCCTCCAGGCAGCCGATAGGATTTACAGCTTGCTAGACCTGAAATTTTTCTTTTAAACTTCAATAAAATTATTCTAGAGGTAAAGGAAGGAAGGAAGGAAGGAAGGAAGAAAGGAAGGAAGGAAGGAAGGAAGGAGAAATAGAAGGAAGAAGGTATTCTTACACATTTAGTGGTGGTTTGGGGTCTACTGTTTTCAAAGCCAAGGTATTCATCAAACCTGATACATGTTTTATACACAATTGTTAAAGGCTAGGCAGAGGTTTAATCAGGCAATAAAGCTCATAACTGAGTGCAAAAAGAATGTCTGGGATGCAAGGAGCTGCCACAGTATCACAGTGCACAAACTGGAATTGAAGCTTAAAAGATCTCTCCATTACCCCTGTCATATAGACGTATCTACTCAGCTAGGTAGATTAAACTGAATTGCAGGGCCCACAATGCAGTTATCGTTACAAACTGGGTAACTGTTGCCATCTTTAAGCTATAATTTGGGCAAAGAGTTCTAGGTTGTGACTTTAAAAAGACAATTTGTTCTATGTCTCTAACGCCATCCATCCCCAGATGAAGGTTCTATGATGATATGCAAGATATTCGTCAGTGTTGCTATAGGGTAGGGTCATTTCAGGTTCTTTATCCTC
>NC_022030.1:49546344-49549272 GCF_000317375.1 Microtus ochrogaster | reverse complement strand
AGGGTGGGAGGAGGGGGAGGGAAATGGGAGGCTGGGAGGAGGTGGAAACTTGTTTTTTTTTTCCTTTTCTCAATAAAAAAAAAATAAAAGAAAAAAAATTAAAAAAAAAGACAATTTGTTGCCAAAACTAAATTTTATTAAAAGACAGCAGGTTCTGTTGTAGCCAACGCATCATGCTAGTGGTATTTAGAATGGACAAGCCTCACACAGGTCACATCTCTTCAGCCCTGAGTAAAGCAACCACTGCCCACCCAGAGGGAAGAGAAGACATGTGCTGTCCTAACATAAATACGCAGTGAATAGTCCAGACATCATGAAATCCAACACAACTAGAACTCTCTTTCACATCAGCTCGCAAATCCAAAATTCATTATTAATTTCCAAAAAAAGAAAACCTTTGGATTCAATCAAATGAGGAATGAAAGCAACTCACCTGAGTTGATAAATATTTGCCATATAATCTTGTAAGATGCTAAAATATTTCAGAATATTTTAAAGTCATTGATTATTGTTTTATGAGAGAAAACAAACTTATAACAAAAAAAACCTACTTTTTATGGGCTAGAAAATGATCCAAGAATATGCAAAAATATATAAAAACAATATCATTCCCACACCATTGTGAGGATTTCATGCATATTCTCCAATCCCAGGGCCATCTTCTAAACTAAATGTAGAGCTGTCAGGTCTCCTTCAAAATAGACATGATTAAAACATGACTCAAAGGCTTGCAGATTGACAAACTGTCATTTTTATAGCTTGCTTTTACAGGGCCTGTAAAACAGCAAGTCGGATGGTAAAACCTTAATATAACGATGGCACAGGAATCTTCTAGAGTGTTACAATCTGTTTGGGTAATGGTGCTTAAGATATCTGATTTCTCCTTTAGATTTTCTCAGAAACAGACCAATATCTAAAAATGCAGAGCAAAGCAAAGGGAGGAAGAGTCCTTAGAAGATCAATGATGAAGACTTGACTGTTAAGATGGAGATGCATGAAAACGGGGTTAACCCGAGAAAAGAGAGGGAGAGAGTACGAGAAGTGAACTTAAGACATACAAATTTCGTGGGTGCTTTTACTAATATTTTACAAACACGTTCTGGCTCACTGGTAAAATCTAATATGCATTTATACAATACAAAACTTAGGAGATGACAATGGCTCTTTCATCATTAACTGTCATCTCAGGATCCTCCATAAATTCTTCAGGTAGGTATGCCTACACAGTCACTGAGTGTGACAAGACATTTGCCTGCTGTAGAAATGGAGAAAAAACAACTGACATCTCTTTTTCATCGAAGTGATCAAGAACAACAGAAGTTGCCGAAAGACAGATTTCAGTCTTTTACAATTATTGATGGAGAAACCTTAAAAAAATAAGACAAGCTAGTTCAAACATTAATATATTTTTTATGTCCAGGCAGCTAAGTGTGTAAAATTTATAATTACATAAGATATATACATTGTAATATATATCTATATTGTTATCTTAGTAAAATGTGTCACTGCAATTTTTCATTGTTTTCAAATTTTTCATCAAAGCCTGAACCCACAATGTATCAGTAAACATGCACTGGTTGCTTTTAATGAACAACTCCACCGTCTAAAATGTCTGAGTTTTGATATTTTGTCCCAAAAATCCAAAGAAACTCTTAGAAGTAACTAGAGTCCTGCTGTACTGATAGCAGTCACATAAATATACAGTATGACAAGGGACATCTCTTACATAAAGAACAAGTTCAGGAAGACAACAACCACAGGACACCAGCTGCGCATGTCATTAGTCTGCCATTCACAGAAAACCAACACAGCTCCTGAGTTCTTTCATCCCGAGGAGCTCTGTGAGGGTGCAGGTCTTGTCCATGTCTCAGCCTCCCTGGTAACCATTTTTGTCAAGGCAGAGTCACTCCCTGGTGGATAGTATCCTGGTGGTAGGATGCTCCTACCCTTCATAGCTTCCTTTTCCTAATCTACTTCCAGAAATTCTTCAGGTAGGTATGCCTACACAGTCACCGAGTGTGACAAGACATTTGCCTGTCTAGGATGCTCTAACCCCTTCTTCAGAGTGCCCACAGTATCAGGAGGGGAGGTTTACATAGCTGGCTCTCGCGGCAGGTATCAGACCTTCTCAGTCAGCCTCTGTGTAGGATGCAGTAACCCAGTGGTTTTAAAAAGTAGAGTCCTGAGCAGATGTTTTCGAATCAGCTGCTCCTCTTTCTCCAACACTCAATGCCTTCTTAATTGCCTAGTGGTGGGTCCTGTTCGTAAGATGCTCAGCTATTCTCCTTGACGGCCAGTAACCTGCCCATTAGTGTCAAGTCTTCACTCCTCTTTCCCTCTCTTGGATCTAGTTTCACTCGTTCTGTCACACTCTTGGTTTCAGGGATGGTACCACCTCATTTCTCCTCCTTAGACCATGCTTTCCCGCTGCTCTTTTGCCTCCTGCCTAGCCTTGCCTAGCAGTATTCTTTCTCAATCAATTTGTTCTTGTGACTTCTGGCATCTTCCCGTTGACAGATGCAAATGTGCATCTTTTCCCACACTTGTTCTTCAATATCATTAGAGAGCAGAAAAGTTGATTTTCAGAGAATAATGAGGAAAAATAAACAAAAATGATGAAGTGTAGTTTAAATAGAAACATTTTATAACATTTGTTTAAACAAAACAAGCCAGGTTAACTTTCCAAGGCAAACTTGTTTAAACAATATCAA
The DNA here is from genome assembly GCF_000317375.1 of Microtus ochrogaster. NCBI lineage: Eukaryota > Metazoa > Chordata > Mammalia > Rodentia > Cricetidae > Microtus > Microtus ochrogaster. The sequence goes on along the minus strand of NC_022030.1, from coordinate 49,546,561 downwards.
GAAATTGTGAGAATACTAATCTAAAACATAAAAGGAAGAAAATAAGATGAAATATTTTTAAAATATTTTTGTTTGAGAATTTCACACAGGCATGTAACATATTTTGATCAAGTTCACCCTCAGTTCTTCACCCTATTCCCTTTCAATTTTATGTGTTCCTTTATTTATTTATTTATTTATTTTTTTATTTTTTTATTTATTTATTTATTTATACTCA
>NC_022030.1:49415777-49545654 GCF_000317375.1 Microtus ochrogaster | reverse complement strand
AAAAAACAAAAAACAAAAACAAAAAACAAAACAAAACAAAAAATCCCTCTGGGGACTCTCTTTCCTGTGCTCTCCATCTTTTCATGTTGGTTATCCCTGTTTGGTTTCTTTGGTTCATTTTCCCAGTGTTTCACTCAGGTCCTTACTGAGTGTTGTGCCTAGAGAGGGGCCAGCCAAGGTTAAGGAATGGATCTTCTAAGAAGATTTTCAGTATCTTATATCATTCCATTTGAGAAGATAATTAAACCATAAAGAGAAACACGAGTCAAGATTTTATGAGCTTTTAATAATCAACATGCCCCAAGTTAAAAGAACACAGACCTGGGCTCAGTGACCAGATACATTCAGTATCTATTGTATAGTAGTAGCTGAACTGTGGAGGTGAGGCCAGGAGCCAGACACGAACATTTATAAATATTCCAGAATAAGTTTAAAGCTACAGAATGCAAGAAAGAAAAGTCTTGGGTGGACATCCTTAACATGGAAGATATGAGGTAGATGTGGGGAGATGGGATGGGATTGTGCTGGTCAGAGAAGGAGGCCTCTGTGCAGCCCTTCAAATAGGAAGGGACAGGACAAAGATAAGGTCTTTCCTTCCTACCCTTCCTCCAGTCTACCATCTATAACCTATACATGACCTAGGAATACCAGAGAGTTCATGTCCCCACCATTCACCTGACCAAGAGCAGACTCAAGCAAATTCTCAGATTTCAGGGTTCATGTGAACGAACAAATAAAAACGAGATAGGAATCTTATCTTGTTTCTTCCTTAAATTCCTGCAGTACTTGTTTGCTGTCTCCTGGTTGAAGCTCAAGGCACTTGAGGATTTTATTACATAGTTTCTCCCTCTCTTTGCAGCCTCATTTTTGCCCTAGTCTTTAGGGTCAAATAAATTCAATGCAATGTCTTGAGCACTCTCCTCATACACCCCTGTACCTGTACACCTTTTGTCTAATCACTCCCGTGGAGTGGCTGCCCAACTCCATCCCAGCTGCTGGGCCCACTCTGTGAATGCATTCTGCATTCAAAAGCAATGCGAACATCATCTCTAAGTCACCAGATGAAATCAAACAGTCTGCACACACTGCTTCATCTTCATAGATACTAAAATTAGAGCTATTGCAGGATTATCCAACGCATGCCTTCCTCCGCAAGCCCAGATCATCTCTATGGCAGATGCCACTGTCTATTCTTGCTTCTTGTAGCTATTTGCAAAGTTCAAGAAGAAAATAAGGGCCAGGCAGTGGTGGCACACACCTTTAATCCCAGCACTCGGGAGGCAGAGGCAGGCAGATCTCTGTGAGTTCGAGGCCAGCCTGGTCTACAAAGGGAGTTCCAGGACAGGCTCCAAAGCTACAGAGAAACCCTGTCTTGAAAATAAAAAAAAAGGTTAGATAAACATTGAATAAATGAATGAATGAGTGAATGAATGAATATTGAATAGTTGACAGATACATTTAAATTGACTTAACCACTATTTCCTTAGCACTTACTAAATAGCAGACTTTTGCAACATTAAAGAAACAAAGAGAGTTGAGACTTATTAGTATGCTTAGGAAGTTTCATGCCATGCAGGGAAAGCCAAACACAGAAAAACATAATTATAATACCACACAAAATGTGCAGTCATAAGGTGTGTAAATGGCTCAGAAGTAAGACTTGAGAGAAAATATTGAGGCAGAGTCTGGCTATAGCAAAGTCTTTAATCCAGGGAGTAAGGAAAAATAAATTTGGTCAGGAGGCTTCATTCTGATTTAGAAGCCACTGGAGAGCCACTGAGAAGCTTAGGAGAGAAATGGCCTATTGATGCAAGTGACATTTTTAGAGGCACTATTTGGCAGCCAACTGAATTCACTTGGGCCCTGAGACGGCGTCATGTATAAGATGACCTGAGATTCCTTGTCCTGAATAATAAGACGAGGCTTTCTGCTTTATAAACATACCTTGTTTCACAGCATGAATGGTGTTTTTCTCATTGGGAGAAGATAAGCAATCATGCTTCCAAAAGTTAAGCCTTAGACAAATAAAAGGGTGACGTTATGTGCAGGAGACAGTGCCTGTTTGCATCTGCTGCATGGTGCAGTTGAGAGAGAATCATTCACGACCTTGGGAAAATAGCACAGGATTCTCAACACCAAGGGAGTCTGGGAAGAGCAAAGAGCGTCAAGGGACATTTTCAGTCTAGTAGGTCCAGCTGGCTTTTCAAAGTATTTCATCTGTCAAATGAAGGCAGTAGAGAATTATAGGCTTAACCCAAAAGAAAATAGGAATGAAAATTCAATAGTGTCTGCGCTGGGTAGTTTATGTTAACTTGGCACAAGCTGAAGTCATCTGAGAGAGTGGAACTTCAATTAAGAAAATCCCTCCCATAAAATCAGACTGTAGGCCAACCTATAGGGCATTTTCTTAGTGATTAATAGGAAAGGGGGCAGGCCATAGTGTGTGGTACTGTTCCTGGGTTGGAGGTCCTGGGTTCTATAAGAAAACAAGTTGAGCAAACGATAGGGAGCAAGTTAGTGAGCAGCACTCCTCCAAAGCCTCTCTGTCAACTCCTGCCTCCAGGTTTCTGCCCTGTTTGAAGTCCTGGCTTCCTTCAGTGATGGACTACATTGTGGAAGTGGAAGTCAAACAAACCGTTCCCTCTTCGATGTGCTCTTTGGTCATGGTGTTTCATTGCAGCAATATAAACGCTTGCTAGGACAGTCTCCAGATGGCATTTCTACATCTGGAGCTGCATGGACTAAGGATGTCTCAGTGACTCAGTCTCAACACTCAGTAACTGCTTTGGGGGAACAGAAAAAAATGTGATTGTGGGGGGAAGCATTCCTGCCCTAGCCGGTCATAAGCAAGTATGCAGGCATCATTTTTCCCAGCATCCTTTACTCTCAGAAGTCTAAATCCTGAGATTGATCACCTGACCATCACCTGTATCATCCTAGTAAGATGAGATTGTTAGCTGCCTTGGCAGAAGAGTGGCATCAAGTGACTCATCACAGACCTTTAGAAAGGTAAACTGTCCACATTACCGCAAGGATCTAACCACGTGAGCAAGCCTGTTATGCAAAGAACTTTAGGCAGATAAGGTAGGAAGACTGGAGATTCTCCAGCTGCACTATTGATTCAAAGGTGGTGCAGGGCAAGTGACAAGGACTCTGGGTGGTTTCCTAAAGTGAAGAGACACCCGTGACTGACGGCCACTCAGGAAACATGTAGTCCATCTATACACACCAAAGGAACTGGACTCTGCCCACAGTGTGAGCATCCCTGAAGTGACCTTTTCACCCCTGCCAATTGGGAAGCCAGTTCAGCTGTCATTAATTTCAGCTTCTGAGGACCATAGCAATGCACTTGGCCTAGACCATCGTAACTCTTGACTCACAAAGGCTGTGAGATAATAATCGGGATCCCTCTAAGCTGTCAAATTTGCAGTAACTTGTAAGAGCAGCAATAGCCACTGAGTGTACCTTTAAAATGCATTAAATGATACATATCAATTGGTACCCATACATCACTTAGAATATATACTCCATTCTGATGTGATTTCACAAAGTAAGTGAGTAGATCAGACAATGCAAACTATGGGGTATAAAAGAGTGTTGAAGAGTAGCAGGTTATGAAAAGGTACCTCCAGAGGAAAGGGGACCCTGTAGGCACAGTCTCGCCTCACTCTTCAGAGAAAACCTATCTGGTCCAAAACTAAACGTCTTACTTTGTAAGAACAAATATTGTGAATCCATCCATTCAAACGAAGTTCTAAGCAGTCAATCAATCCAATGTTCCCCCAGAGAGGCCGTGCATACTCGTCAGTAGATGGTCTGCTACAGCCACACCAAAAGAACAAGGTCAGCTAGAATTTACTGCTGGCCGACCCAAGGGAAGAGAAGACGGACCAATATTACCAGTAAATAAGAAATGAAATTAGACCTGGAAAATAGCTTATGGCCAAAAGCTAAACTAATATCAGCTGGAAAAGCTAATGTTGGGCCAAAGAGCTTGAAATGAATGAGAGAAGCAAATGTCAATTATTTAGAAGGTAAGAAAATATTTGATTCAGACCATCTCTTCACTAAGTCAAAGTCTATTGTGTATTGTCCTTTGCAGTTGTCATCAGCTAATCTATTATGGACCATTCTTGTGGTTCCATGAGGCTGAAACTGACCCAGGGGTATTCATGGGGACTCACTTGTCCAGAAGTGGCATGTTTACCCAAAGTACAGAGTCTGCCATTACCCCAGACAAACCACCAAACCACCGAACCGTCAAACCATTTCAGATTAGATCATTCGTAGTTACCCGTGTTAGCTAACTATAGCGGTTTAAATAAGAATGTCCCCCCACTGCCTTGGAGGCTGTTTGACTGCTTCGTTCCCAGTTTGTGGTGCTCTTTGAGTAGGTCTGGCAAGGATGGGCTTACTGTAGGAAGAATGTCACCATCACTTAGGGGGAAGGCTTTAAGAGCCTATAGCTTCACCCGACTCCCAGTTTTCTCTCTGTTTTGTGTTTTGATTCAAGGTGTGAGCCCTAAGCTGCCATGCCTGCCCCTATGCCTGCCACTTCTCTTCTGAGGGAGTGAGCTTTATATCATCTTGATACAAGATATTGTCAGTAGAGAGTCTTTGTTGAAAGAACACAATCACTGTATAATTGTGCTTCTCAATCTGGGGGGTCACAACCCCTTGGTGGGGCAGGTTAAATGAACCTTTTACAGACCTTCCAGAAACCACAGGTATGTGTATATATAATATATATATATATTATATATATTTCATAACATATATATGTTATGAATTACATTCATAAATATTCATAGCTATAATTCTGCTCCTGTTATAACTCTTCCCATCACTATTAAGCAATTCAAAAGAGGAGCAAAATTAGTTATGAAGTAACAATGAAAATAATTTTATGGTTAGGGATCGCCACAACTTGAGAAACTATATTAAAGGGTCACAGCGTTAGGAAGGTTGAGAACCACTGCTCTATAAGATCATGATGTAGACAAGCATGTAGGGCATTTTCTCAATTAGTAATTGATGGGGGAAAGCCCATTGTTGGTGCTGGCATCCATGGGCTGACGGTCCTGGGTTCTGTAAGAAAGGAGGCTGAGGAAGCCAGGGAGAGCAAGCCAGTAAACAGCACCCCTCCATGACCTCTGCAACAGCGTCTGCCTTGAGTTCTTGCCTTCAGTGATGAACAGAGATGTGGAAATGTAAACAAAATAAACCCTATCCTTCACAAGTTGCTTTTGGTCATGGTGTTTCAGCAGCAATAACCCAAAGATACCTTCTAGGATACCTTTGGAAACCGTAAGCCCAAAGAAACATTTCATTGTTTTGGTCATGGAGTTTAATTGCAGCATCAAAAAGTTAACTAATCTACTTTAATAGGTCAGTGCCCCGGGGGACCTGCCGTAGCAGGAAACCTCGTGGCAGAGTGATGGGAAGAGTGAACTGGACAGTGACGAAAGTAGTCTGGCAGCCCACCAGCTGCCAGTGTTCACACCATTCACACCACTTTAACCAGACAGAGATGGTGAGTTACCTACCACACCAGGTCTGCAGGAGAGGAAACATTTACTTTACTGAATGGTTAGAAAAGGAAAGCTTTTGAAAGAACTCAACACCAATGCGACCCTTTGAATAGTTACATCCTCTTGACTGACCAGACACAGTGTTTATTACTGTGGCGTAGCATCTTAGATCCAAAAATAGAACTATGCACAAGCAGATTTTTTTTTTGTCCAAGCCACTAGCCCTCACAAACAGAAAATCAAAAGTATGACAAGGTCAGAATTCAGGTCAAAGAATACACGTGTTCCTGCTAACAGCTGTCTCCTCATCATTCATTCTTCTAAGCATTACCTAGCCAATGCTTCTGTGGCTACCGTAGCAGACAAAGAGAAAAGTCTCTTGGCGATAAGTGGGAGGAGAGAAAAAGCCTCTGTATTTGTAGCTGGACATGGTGTAGACAGTTCTCAGCATCTCCAAGTCAACCTAACATGATGACGCTTGCGGCAATGATTCAACTCAGCTGGTTGGTTTGCAGGCATGCAAACTGGTCCCGTCTCAACCCGACCTGCCTTGAGAAATTTTATCTTCTTCTTATTCCAAGTAGCCTCATGTTCCTGATTAATAACAAATGTGGACACTCAGACCATGAAGCAAGGAGAAGGCGACCAATCTTCAAACACCACAGCAATTTTATGGCTATTTAAGAAAGGACTCTCCAACCCAGAGCCAAGATAGGAAAACTTCCAAAAGCAAAGGGTACGCCAGGTCTTCTCAGCACACTCTAACTGAGCGTCAAGTCCAGCAGGAAACAGTATTAACCCTCCAATCGTTTGGGCAAAGCATGTTTTGTCTCACATGTTAAAGCGACATCATTTCCACTTCTCCATGAGGACATGGCCCAAGACAAATATTACTTTATTTTCCTTAGTAGTTCAAATTAGATGCTTTGTGTCAGGAGGAAATAGAATCACTTGTTTTTTTTTTTTTTTTTTTAAAAAGATGCTTTCTTCTCATTTCCTTATGCATTATCATTTCTGGAATGGATACAAGAAACTTAAAGCGAAAATTCCCCAGGCTTCAGTTTCAAAGCTGAACAAAAAAATCTAAGCGGCGACCTGAAGTAAGACGCACCAGGTTTTCTCTCTAAGTTCTGAAAAGGACAACGCCTATTGTAATTATGTTAACGGCATAGACAGCTTTAAGAACACAGCCACATACATCTCTTACGTCCTCCACTACAAAGACTTGTGAAGGTAAGAGAGGACAAGTGTTAATCTTATGCAAAGGAGGGAAACACAAGGACACAATCTGATGTGACTCCATGGTCTTTTAGGAAGTTCATGACAAAAATTTAGGGAATGAGTTTAGATTGCTCCATCTCCCTAGGAGAATGAATCTTCAAAAATATCTCATCTGTCATTCATTCATATAAATTCTCTACCTGATATTTAAATGGTAAACCTCCACAGAGGTTTATTAGTGAACTGAACCATGAGAGAGATAGCCACAGTGCTGAGGTTCGTATGGTGGCTACAGACCTATAACAGCATGGCTTACATGCAGCTGACCTGCAGTTATAATAAATAAGGACACAAGTAACTATGGCAGATGGCAAAGGAGCTCTTATCAATTACATATGTCCCTTTGTCCTTTCTCTGGTCAACTGGCCCATCAGACGACAGAACTAAGTACAATTTCACTTGATGTCCATAAGGAAGTATAAATTAGACAAACCTGAAATTATTTAGTACCTAAGGATGCAGTTTCTAGAAAATAAATTTAGAAGAAAATTGCCTTTTATTTAAAATACATATATTTATTTTCAAATTAGCAACTTTGAGAATAACAATGACTTTCTTTACACATAACATTTTGAAGATCTGATAATCCATATCCTGTTTTATACTACTTACTTATATTTACATTCTGGTCTTAGTCAAAACTATAATGAGCACATATAAAATAATATATTTCTAGCTTTAAAGGATTAGTTTTGAACAGTTTCTTTAAATTTTCAGTTGTATTTATTTATCTTTGCAAAGTTTCTATAGCCCAGGCTGGTCTCTAACTTACAGCATCATCCTATCTCAGCCCAATCCCCACACCAAAGGGCTGTGATTACAGATATGAATCACATCTATCCAGAAATCTTCTGTGGTTTGGAAAAGTTCTGTACAAGTAAAATGGAGAGAGATGGCATGCCTGCAAAGAGCCTGCAGCTATGACTTGAATAAACTCCCAATGCTCTAGATATTTAATGGCATCTGAAAACGCGCTGGATATGGAATGTCCTGTTCCTCAGACTTACACGTCGTCCGCAACCACATAGATCCCTTGGGTCTGTTTGATCTCTACTGAGATGCTGCTGTATCAGCTACGTGTAGACCGGGCTCCTTTAGAGGCAAAAGGTAATAAGCCAGTCTTTGGAATGACCTTCATCCCAACACTCCAGCGTTTCCCTGGTGAGGATTCTTATTGTCACACTAATTAAGTAAAAACATAAAAGGCTTCCCCCAGCGCTGTCTGCAAGGAAACTCTTCTTGTTGATTTTATTGTATGAAATCTTTGAAATGCTAGGAGGCATATTAATTAACAGCGGAAAGGATGCTGAACATCTATGGAATGCTTAATTAATTATACCAAAATGATACCTTTAATACTTGAACACTGAAGAGCCCACTCTTGGTGACGCTGTGTGGAGGGAAGGATCCTCTGCTTCAAAAGACAGGCAATGAGTTTGAGACTGTGGCAGGGGTGAGGTCCGTTTTGCCAGCTGACACAGTGATTGGCACCCAGAAGGGAAATTTCTGTGTGTATTACAGGAAAGCACTCCCCAGCGGATGGATGAAGGTAGAGGGTAGAAAGAAGACTGGATGAGAGAGAAGATCAGAATGGAGATGGAGTGTGGCCTGTGGGTCTCTAAGAAAGTAAAGGACCCCATTGATTGAAACAATGTTGCACACCAATATGAAACATATGTGAGCAGTTTCCAGTACTATTTCCCGGTCAAAAGTTACTCACTTATCCCTGCCAAACCTGATCACAATGGTAATTACTGTGCAGGGCTTAACTTGCAATTCAGACCCTCCTTTCGGATATCCCACAGTAAAGACAAGGATCTCAAACATTAGCCGGTGCTGAATGTCAGTCAGCCTCCTAGGATGGCAATGTGCCCTGTTATGTCATGTCTAATCAAGTAAGTTAATCAACTTAGAACTAAGTGATGAGACTCCATACGACACAGTACAAGGAGGAGGAACCTGCAGTTGGCCGAGTTGATCTGATTAAATTCACTTTAATTACCTTATTCATTTAATATTTGAATGAGAGAATTAGGTCCTGCTACTTGCTATTCTCCCCGATGTGAGGGGAGAAGTTGGATGTCAGTGCTGGCCATTTTGACTGTCTCCCTGTCTACTCATGAAGGCAGGTAGCTGCTGTAGTACAGGTGTAAGGCTGGTAGCTTGCAGCTCTCTTGACCCCAAGACCAGAACATTCTCATGCAGTACAAGAAAAAAAAAAAAAGACAAACCCCACCCCTCCGACACGTCTACTAATTTTAAAGTATCCACCTTCCTGCCTGATATAATTAGCACTTTCTATTTCCTGAAGCTGATTCTCCTGGGTGCTTTATTTCAAAAAGCCAGAGCTTACACAAAGAAACGAGAGGAAAGTCAGATGATGAGCCAGCATCACTCGTTCATGCAAGCATGGATGCAATATATTCATTATATAATCTAGCTATGGAGGTATTTATTGAGCGAGTACTATGTGGTAGACACTGTAGACCTGCCAAGGAGCTTTGACCTTTGGAAAGAGCATAATAGTGAGAGTAAGTTAGAGGACTCTTAGTCCTTCAGGATCACAGCTGCTAAACTGAGCCACATTTGAACCCTCTTACTGGGCAGATGCCTGTATAGCCTTATCCATCCTCTCTGTCGTCCAGTACAAGCTTTCCTACATGGGAGCAAGGTCAAAGAGGTAATAATTCTCTCCTAAGCTTTCTGCAAATACTAGCACTATAATATGAAAATGATACACAATTTGCAAGCAATGAACACAACACTGTCTCTCATTTGGATCATTATAGGTCCCGTCTTGTCTCATCTTCCCAGAAAATGAGAACTGAATTGCCTTCCCAAAGCACATGGACTATAAAGTTCATAGGGTTAAAGCACAGGAACTGGGCAGTGGTGGAGCACACCTTTAATCCCAGCACTCAGGAGACACAGGCAGGCGGATCTCTGTGAGTTCGAGGCCAACCTGATGTACAACATGAGTTCCTAGATGGTCAGGGTTATACAGAGAAACCCTATATCAAAAAAACAAAACAAAGGCACAGAAGAATATGTAGAAGAGGAACCACAAAAGAATGTGGGAATGTGTATTGAAATTCCCTCTGGGGTGGAAACAAGGGATGAGATTTTTAGGAAACACCATCAAACCTGGGTAGCAGAGGTCCAACCAAGTCTCTATGTTGAAATGCTACGCCCCCCCCGCCCCCAAATGATGATTTTAGAAGGTGCTGCCACTGAGAGATGATCAGGTCATGAGAGCAGGACAAACAGGATCGGTGACCTTGTGAGATTCAGGGAAAAAGGCCTTCTGGGACGCACTCCCTCACGGGCACTCGAGTCTTCAACTACCCAGCTCCCATGATGGCAATAAATAAATCTCATGTTTATAAGCTGAAATGTCTAAGATTAAGTGGTCTGAGTGTTTTTAGTCATAGTAATTAGGCAATGTGAGAATCAACCATATTGCACAGAAAACAACAATGGTAGCCTTCACTTTGACTGACAGTGTGACTGACAAGGGCCAGGGAGATTAGTAACACACTTCTATGGGTGTACCTGTGAGGAAAATTCCAGAAAAGACCAGCTTGAGTATGGGTATGAGTAGCATCGTCCTGTAGGCTGGAGCTACAGCTGGAGTGAAAAGGAGAAATGGAGGAGTCCAAGTAACACAGACATACTCACATATTTATTCTTTCTCTCTCCCCCCCTCATTCCCTCCTTCTCTTCTTCCCTCCCTCCCTCCCTCTATCCCTCCCCTCCTCCCTCTGTCCCTCCTTCCTGTCTACCCCGCTAGGCCTCTTCTGCTCTGCCACACCCGTCCTAATATGACGGGCTGAAACTATGGACAAAAATGTGTTTTCCCCCCTTAAAGTTGTTCAGCTCCAACATCTTGCCCCCTAGCTGAGAAGCATCTGTTAGGATCAGGTGTCTGCCTCACAGAAATTATTCATATACTCCGATGATGTTACTCTCAGTGCAAACATATACTAAGGCTATTTCCTATCTTGCTGCATGTTCAGCTAAATCATTTGAAAGCCTATTAGCTCTTTTTGAAGTTGGTGCCAACCGCCCTGGCCTGTGCGTAGGTCCTGTCTTGACGAATGTCGATTGCATCCACAGACAAGACTAATGAGTTCATCAGCAAGGTGTTTCTTAACTTACCTCAAATATGGATTTATAACCCTCAAACTAATGCTTGCATTGAGGTCGGTATTTAGGCAGCTGTTTAGTGCCTCAGCATCTAAGGACCTCTTCTCTGAGAGTGAAAAGACAGAACTATGACTCTAGGAAATGAGCAGAGAGTTTCAGATGCCCCAACATAGAGAAAAAAAATTGAATTTAAACATGGGAGCTTTTGGCAACTCTGCTAACTAAACTGACCACCTGATCCGTCTTGCAAAGGAGAAAGCAGCAATGCTGGGAAACTGGCCCAAGGGACCACCAGTGGCTGAGAAGCCGTCCTTGAGGAATCTTGCTTATGCTTTCTCTCAGGCATCTGAGGGGAGTTGTCCACCTCAAAAATCATCCAAGTAAAGAAGAAACACGTTCAGTTTCCCACTCGACTAAACAGTAAGGGTTGTGAAGAGTGGGTAGGATCCAACAGTCTCATCAAGAAAGTCAGGCTTCCTTGATCTCTCCACTCAGGCCTCAACAGGAACTCCTGAGGTGCCTCTCTTCGCCTCACGGTCTGGAACTTGCACAGGTCTCAAGAGTACAACTGAATATGTGCAGAAAGCCAAATGATTTAAATACGGGCTTAAATATGTCCCCTCACAAAATGAAAATTGAATACTTTGCTTGTGGAGAGCCTTTTAGTAATGGGCCTTTGCATACCTCTCTCAGTTCATTTCTTCCTCCCAAAGTGGGTAGCACAGTCTATAAATCTACGTAAAACCTCACGATGTGCTCGCTCTCAGCTCACTTGACATCTGCTCCCCTGAGCACTCAGCTCCATCACTCTCCATTTCCTATTGAGGCTAAACGTGATGTCGGGGTAATAAACCGTGGGGCCTCTCTTTACCATCACCCCTCCCCTACCCTGCAGAAGTCTGGGCTCTCTTCTCTCTTTCTAGTTATCCTTGCCAACTCCCTATTCTCTCTCTCCTTCTCTGATCTTTCTTATCTTGCTCTCCTTGCTTCAGCTAATTGTTGCTGTGTAACAGAAAGGTCAGTGGTCCCCACAAACATTCATTTCTCATGTACCTGCCCTTTGTGGGGTTTGACAAGCACGCCTCCACTGGACGGTTCTGTGTTCTATGTCTCTTCTTCTCGACTAGACAGCTTTCTCCATCTCACTAGCTGCAGTATGAGAGAGAGAGAGTCACAGTAGCCTCTATAGACCTAGGATCTGTCATCAACTCCGCCACACAAACCTAAATGAGAAAGGGACAGGATGAACTCAGGATCAGAAGTTGGAGGGGGGTCAATTTTGACTCTGTAAAGAAAAAGTATAAACTACATCATATAGTGTCCCCTTTCCTGGTGAAGGAAGGCGCTGCGCAAGCTACTGGGAGAAAAAAGCCGTTGGAGGTCTGACTTTGTGATGGACCCTTCATACTGTAACACCAATCTGCCAGGTGAGTGTACCTACTCGTGCACTAGTGTTACAGCTATGATGGGTGTATCCAACTGCATCCCAAAGAGGAAGGGATATCTGGGTTGCTTTCATCAAGGTAGGAAGACCTGCTCACTGTAGGTGGCACCGATCCCCTGGCTGAACTCCTGGCTTGTGTAAAGGAGAGGGGGCTGAGCAGCAGCCCTGCATTCATTGCTCTCCTCCTGACTGTAGATGTAGCATCTCCAGCTGCTTCAAGCTCCTGCTGCTTTGATTTCCCCACCACAATGTACCTTGAACTGGGGGCTGAAACAAACCCTTTCTCCCTGGAATGGTTTTGTCACCAGCAGCAGACGCTGTCTGCTGGCATTCTCAGCCTTTGCCCTGGTGGAGGCTGGAGGTCTGTTAGCACATTCTGGATGGATGAACCTAATAGTCAAGGGACGTCACACACAGGGGTAGGCAATAAAGGGATATTTAGGGTGCTAACCATAAGCTTAGATAAAGTGTCTATGGAGCCATGACCCCTCCTGTGAATCTGATGTTTTGATCATCAATCTGCCTTGTAGAACGCTTAATGGAGGTGCTGCTGTTTCCTGCGAGCTTCAGTTCATACGGTGCATGGTCCGTCCTCAAGATTCTGCTAACTGAAAGCAGGAGTCTCTCCCATCCCAAAGAGCAGCAAAGCTACACTTCCTGGTCTTCTCTAATCACTAAGCCACTTACACTCAGGAAAACACTGGGTTCTCTGCGGAGAGACACAAAACAGAACATTTAGAATGAGTAATCTAGTAAAGGTTTGGCCCTTTGTTTCATACTCGGGCTTCTGCATCTCAAAGTCTAAGTGAAAGAAAAGGGGAAAAGTACCCCACAAATGGGATTCCGTTCTCCAATGGGAGAATTTAAAGCAGCCCTGAGATTTACATGTCCCAATAGGCAAGCCTCCTTCAAATGATATTTAGTAGGAAATACCCATTTTGCATTTGGGGACAAAAGTGCCATGGCCTCTTTTTTTTTTTTTAACTGTACAAATTTGGAGTCATTTTTGATTAACAAGTTACTTTAAAATTCTTTTCTATGCTTGTTCTTTTAGAAGCCCAATTACATTTCATTTGGGGGAGGCGTGAATTAGAAAGTGAAAAGACGTTTACATAAAATTAACATCCCAATAGCTTCCCTTGCATTGATAAGCAAATTTCTTTTCATATCAGAAACCATTCATACAGAGATGCTCATTATAGACATTGGGATCTGTCAGCTCACTGAACACAACACACTCTAGTCATGCTGCATCCAGCTCCCCCAACCTCAAACAGACCCATCAACTCTTGCCTGAAGGCCACAGACTAAAAACACTCCTAGGTAAGAGCAGAATCCCAAAACAAAAGCTACTGTTCACTCTTAGGTGTGTGATAATGACTTAGTTTTCCTGGTCATTCCTGGATTTGGCTAGATCTAATCTGCTGTACACATTTTTAGGTTAGGAAAATGAGCCCGTCTTTGCAACAAACCAATTTAAGATAAAGTAAACCATAGCAGCTCCTTCTTGCATTTCTCTCTGAATTCACTGGAAACATCTAGAAGCCTGTCAGATAATTCTGAAGAATAGCCCCAGAAGTAACTCAGACAGAAACATCTGCATATATATCTCCAATTCCGTGAGCAAAACTGTCCAATCGCCCGTGAGCAAAACAGCCATATGTGTAATAGAATTACACTTAGAACTCATGCAGTCATTTGCTTCAAGGTTGGCGCTAAGGAAATGGCAGCTATTTGCCTCTTTTATTTTACTTTGGAAAATCTAAATTAAGGAAGGGAATCATAATGTCAGCATTTGCTAATATTCTCAGTTTATTGAGTAGAAGCGTATGCTGCCTTTTGGACAGTGTCAGCATTGATCTAAATAATTTGTTTTGGAGGCAATATTCTTGCTAAATGAAGTGGAGATAATTTCCAGTCTTCATATAGAAGGCTCTTTATTCAGCAATTTTCTCTTAACAGGTCATCAATAAACATGACATGATCTCCAAGAGTTGACATCTAAGTTCTGGAGTGTTCGCTAACGGCGCAACAGAGCACAAAGAAGACAATGTGATGAATTTAACTCTGACTCATAGCTCCTGGCTGAAGTTTCACCTTCTTTATCTTTTCTACCTAGTAGTTCAGCTAAAGACAATGAAGTAAGGCTTTCCAAAGAGGATCACACAGGTAATATTGAAAGCACAAGAACCTCAAATACTCCAAGTTCTCAGAGAATTAGGTCTAGATTATAACATCATGGAAGAAAAACATCATGCCTGAGCTTGATCAGAAAAGAAAACAATTTCTAAGCAGTGTCCCTTGACCCTTGCCATGCGTTCTTATCCTAACAACCCCAAAGTCAGATCTCAAGATCTTGCTCAGAAGGCATTTGCATGTGTCATGAAAACTAAACAAGTCAGAAGAGGAAACCAAAGAAGGAACATATGAAGCACACCACAAATCCCCAGCAATGAGATCTCAGCTGTGAAAATAGCCTATCCAAGTCATCCTGTGTTTGATTAAAAAAGAAAACATTTCTACCATGTTTGAAGTTCACCGCTGTAGCAAGACAAAACGAAGGCTTCAAGGGCTTTGCAATGCAGAAATGCATGGAGTGTTAGTGAAAAAGCAGCTCATTTGACCTCTTCGAGGATGCTTGCGTTCCCTGGTATGCGGCTGCCTTCTTGGAAATCTCCCTTGCAGAAGTCCGACTTGGTATAACAGTGCCTCGGAAGGAACAAAAGCCCTGTGCTTGCCTATCATCCAAGGACTCTGTCACAAATACAGAATAGTACACTTTGAACATCCTGGGGGAACATACTCCTTCTATCTCAAGGTCTGGAACTACTGGGTTTAAAGCTGGAGCTTATAAAGATGGGTTGCTGTGGCTAAGAGAACTGTCTTGGGCTGTACATCTACGAGGCTTCTCAGTTTAATTTATGGATGCTGTAATAAAATGCACAGACAACAACAACAGAAAGGAGAATGACCTTATTTTATCCAGGTTAAAGTGTATCATAACAGGGAAGACATAGCTGCAGGACCCTGAGGGAATTGGTCAGATCACATCTATAATCAGACACAGAACAATGAATGCATCCACGCTGGTGCTGAGCTTGCTCTATCCAATTATACACAGTTCAGAATCCCCTAGCTAGGGATTGTTACCACCCACAGTGGCAGTTTCCCTACTTCAGATAACAATATCAACATATAATCCCCCACAGACATGGCCTCAGGTCAATCTTCTAATCTTCTAATCTAGAAGGTTCCCCATTAAAACACTCTTCCCCAGGTGATTCTGGATTGTGTAAAGGTGAAAATTAAACTAGCTATCACAGCTGAGAAATACGTGCCTTAAACTCGATGTTGATATGTTTCTTTCCCAATGACTCCTTCAAAATGATAAGCATCCGATATTATCAAATTTACAGTGTTTGTGTATAAAAGAAGTCATTTGATTGACAATGTCAAATATAATTATTCTGAAAAAAAAAGTACATATTATAGAGTGAAGTGTGTTGAAAAGATGGCAAGGAATGGCTCCTGCACTCCTTAGGTCAATCGTCGCAGAACCTTCTGACCACCATTTTCTCTGGGAAGTAACATTTATAAATTCTTCTTAACACGGCCAAAGATTCTTTCTTGAGTTTTACCAAAGATGTAAAGGATAGGACTGTTTTTGAGATGTCATCTGTCTGATTCCACAAAGAAGATGGGCAATAGGAAATCCTTGGAAACCTTGCTCTCAATAGTCAGACTTGGAGGTGAATGAGATGGAGCAGAAAGTTTATCTGAACCAATCGGAGACAACAGTTAGGGATTCTGGAAGGTCAGACTCATACTGCCAAGGTTCTGCTCAGTTAAAACATGCAACAGTGTGGATCCAAGAAGGCAAGTCTGAGTCTGCTATCTAGTGGTCCCTCTAAGGCAATGGTTCTCAACCTGTGGGTTGCAACCCCTTGGGTGGTAAAACAACCCTTCTACGGGGGTCACCTAAGACGATTAAAAAACACAGATACTTACATTACAGTTCATAACAGTAGCAAAATTATATTGATAAAGTAGTAACAAAATAATTTTATGGTTGGGAGGTCACCACAACGTGAGGAACTATATTAAAGGTCGCGGTGTTAGGAAGGTCAAGAACCCCTGCTCTAAGAAGTCTGAGGCTGACATGCTGACCACAGGTGTGGAACGGTGCAAAGCACAGGCACTAGTCTCAGCCTAAAGCTCCGAAAGGAAGGGTCTTTGACGTTGCTTCTGACCCCATTCATCAGTTGTGAACTGAATAAGACAGACAAGTGTTCCTCCTGTATTCTTCCCACTAATCAGTACCTGTGAAACATGAAAGAGCAAAGAAGCAGACAGGCCTACCCTCGGGAAACAAATTGAAAACTCTTGTGAAAGAGAATGGCCTCTTTATAAAAAGACTTCTCCGGACCTAGGAATAACATCATTGAAAGCATGAGAAAATATTCTTAAGTAGCTGTAAAGTAAGTGACCACTAAGCATCCACAACTTTCTGTTTGTTTCTGAAGAAATGTATTTCTTGTGACTCAAGTAGTAGTTACTCTTTTGTGGAGTTTGGGAAAAGATTTCAATCCGGCAGATATTTGTGGTGCTCATACACAAAGCTTACATACAATATGTCTACAAGCCAATTGGTCTAATCACCTATATACGAGATAGCCATATTTGCATTCCAATTACCCGTCTGGGAGTAAACAGATGGCTGTTTTGAAATCAGAGAGAAGGATACACCTTGCCTTTTCCTATTCTACTTTAGAAAAAAAAAGTGATTAGTTCGAATTGAGGAAGCACAGTTATACCAGCATCTGTTCCCTTCTTTCCTTCCCTTGCAGTTTACTTGGTAAAGATGGATTCCTTTTAATACACTTTACTCCCTAAGTGAAAACCCTTTCTCAATTTACTGCCTATTCCTGTGGCTACTTCCACAACTACATACCTCTCCCCTTTCTTGATCTCTCTCACTTTCCGGAGCCTTGCTCCCACGTCCCCTCTGAGCATCTCTCCCCACAGTGCACCGTGAGTTCACATCCATAGCTAGTAAGGTGATTCTGGGCTGTGTGCTTTGGCAGTCGGGAATGATTTCTTTTTCCAGAGTTCTTTCTTCTGTTTACAGAGTGAAACTCCATCACCATTCTTTGGCACTGTGCTCTACTACATTTCTCTGATGCTAAAGGGATGCTAAGGGTTTTATTGTTCTTCTGTCTGTCAGCATGGTCAGACAGGTGTCACCCAACATCCTGGGGCTTCACTGGAAAAACTGGCTTGGGCCTGAAAACTTCCAAGAACCAGAATCCTTACTTCTTTCCAACAATGCTTGCATCCTTCTACCACTGAAATTAGAAGTGGAAATAATTGAATCTTTTTGTTTGATTGGGGTTGCTTTTTGAGAAGGTATCTCTTGTAGCCTAGATGGACCTTGACCTGGTCAAGACAAGGGTATAGACAGGTATAGTACCTATACAGACAAGGGTAATTCTGAACTTCTGATCCTCCCACCTCTGGCTCCTTTCTCAGTGCCAGGATTACAGGCATGCACCACCACTCCCATTTTATACAGCACTGGAGACTGAATGGAGGCCTTTGCCCACACTAGACAACTACTTTACCAACTGTGATGCCTAGCTTTTATGTTAACTTGACATAAACTCAGTTCATCTAGGAAGAAGAAATCTTAATTGAGAAAATGCCTCCATAGGATTGACCTGTAGACAAGTCTATAGAGCATTTTCTTAACTGATATTAGATGTGGGAGAACCCAGTTCACTGTGGATGATGTCATCCTTGGTCAAGTGATCCTGGATGCTATAAGAAAGCAGGTTGAGCAAGCCATGGAGACCAGGCCACTAATCAGCCCTCCTCCATGGCTTCTGCATCAGTTCCTGCCTCCAGGTTTGCAATGGGCCTTGCCAGAGAAACAGCAAGTTGTAATCAAAGTTCCAGGTATCAGCACACCAGAAGGGAATCCTCTGATGGGCCAATCTTGTTTAGGCAAGGCCACAGGACTACAGACTCCAGAATGTCTTTTGCTTCTGTTGTGCCTTTTCATGTTTCTTGCAGCTCTTTTTCTCTCGTATCTAGCATGGTATGAGTGGATGTGGGGAGATCTCCATTGCCTGTTATACAATGTGATTATCTCTTGGAAACATCCCATTCTACTGGGCATTTTTACCTGGGGACTGTCAAGAAGATGACCCCTCCCTGAGTTGTACTGTCTAATTTGATAATAATAACGATAACTTATACAAAGTTTTAATGAATAAAAGTAAATACAAGAATATGTTTCATAGCCAAGGTCTGTGAATCTCACCTAAGGAGATGCATGGATTGTAGCTCAAGTTAATGACCAACAGTTGAGTCCCAAGAGCCCAGCTAGTTTAAATTCTTTTAATAAAATGTTGGGAGATGTGTTCACAGGTCTTGGAGTGCATCACAGCTAAAAAAAGCTTTGAAAATAACAAAGTTAGACTAAGATGTTTTTGTTAAATAACTTTGAGGTTAAAAAACACCCAAGCTTTAGAAAGGCACAGAATTGAATGAGAAACTCTTTAAGGTCAGAGAACAAGAACAAAGCAGCTCAATTATTACTGGCTGACATACTCTCCTTGCTAGGTTTGGCTGATTACCAAAGGTGATAACTAACTACTTATACCCATTTCTGCTCTCAATCTCCTGATGTAAAATCTTAATGAATGGATATGTACCCTAAAGATTTAAAGTAGAGCTGACTTTTTTCATATATAAAAGTTTATATTTTTGATTTCTTTGAGATTCCCTATAAGATTAACTTTCAGAATAAGTAATTACATAATTGGCCCTTTCTTTGTACCTGCAAAATGCAGCCTGCCAGTACAAGACCTGACAAAAACACCTTACTTGCCACATGGTTAATCTATAATAAGTTACTTGGGTATAAATGTATGTGGTTTCCTGGGATAATTTGTTTTTTATCTGTACTACATAAAATCTTTAACCATGTGAGGGAGATGAAAAACATGTTTTTACCTATAATCGTTCACTTGAAAAACGGAATGCAACTCTTTTGACTCGTGTACTGCCTGGAAAATTCTGTTGGGGCATAAAATCTGTAAAACAACATGAGATAAAGGAATGAAAAAGAATAGGAATAAAGAAGGAAAACACCAAGAGGGTTTGTGAGGGCTATAACTCTCCTCAGATAGAAAAGTTTAGCCTTGCTGAATTTATTCCTATCAAAGTCCTGTGCTGCTGGAGGCTGGTCCACCAGACAGAGGCACAGGTTCCTGCTTTGAGTTCCTGCCCTGACTTCTCTTGGTAATGGACTGTTTCTTATTGAATGGAGGCCACTTGTTTTTCCCAGCCACCCAGAACCGAAATAATCACACAGAAACCATATTATTTAAATCACTGCTTAGCCCATTGGCTCTAGCTTCTTATTGGCTAACTCTTACATCTTAATTTAACCCATATCCATTAATCTGTGCATTACCATGAGGTTGTGGCCTGCAAGCAAAGTTACTGCATGTCTGTGTCTGGTGGCGGCTTTTGGCTTCTCCCACTCCTCCTACTTTCTCCCAGCATTCAGTTTACTTTGCCCCACCTACCTCTATTCCCTGCGCAGGCCCAAGACAGTTTCTTTAATAACCAATGATATTCACAGCCTACAGAGGAGAATCCCACATCAATTTCTGGAATGTGTAAGAAATAAACACTTTCTTCATCAAATAAAACCTTTCTTCCCCTTGCTTTTGGTCATGATGTTTTCTCATAGCAATAGAAACCATAGCTAACATACCAACTGAACTATATCCCAGTCCAACAGCTTAAAACATAAGTTTCACATTTCCTTGTTTCCAATCATGAACCGGTCAATCAGTAAGATAATAATCATGGGAAAAATGTTTCTAGAATATGTATTTAGAAAAGAAGAAAACACTGTGATTTTAAATCTAAAAGGAAAAAAGGGAGGGATAGAATCTGCAAAAGAACAGCAAAAATAAAGAGTACAATAACAGAACCACATCTTTAGCCCCTGCCCCACCACACACTGTAGAGGAAACAGGTATGGACGTAGCACATACAGGTTTATTAACCACCTGCACAGGGCACATTTCACCCACTGTCTTTGACAGAGGCCAATTTGAGGAAGGAAACCTAATACTGAAAGGCATGGCACTAATATAAGCTTTGCTTCCAGCACAATCTAGACTGAAGAAAGTATAGGAGAGTGGACAGCAGCATGGCTAAGTGGACAGAGGCGCTCGAAACCAAGCCTGACAACCTAAGTTCAAACTCTAGAACCTTTACAATGGAAGAAGAAAACTGACTCCCCCACATTGCTCTCCGACCACACACATGCTATGACAGACATGGTATACACACACACACACACACACACAAAGCTGTATTAGACGTGTAAATGAAATGGTGCTTATTTAGTTATAAACTTGGAGTAGACATAAAGAAATGTTTAAGCCCACTGTAGAATGGTACTTTGAGTTGAAATCCTGCGAGAGGAAGAGATTCCAAGAAGTACTTAAAAGGCTAGATTCCTCCTGGTGGACTTGCCAAGCAGTTAAGAAAATGTCTCCTGACTATAAGTATCAAACTAAAAAAGAAAAAAGGATTAGTGCTGACTTCTTCAATATTTAAGAGTAGAGAATGACCCCTTTTGCTTTCCATAGACGTATCTCTCCTTATAGTGCCAGAGTGAAACATCTTACTCTGGTCTATGAGGAAGGTTTCCCTCCTCCAAAATTACTTATGAAACCCTAATGTGATGATGTCAGGGGTAAGACTTCAGAGGCAATGAGATCATGAGGGAGGAGCACTTACAATGGGGCTAGTGCCTTCTCAGAATAACATTAGGGAGTTTGCTTCTCCTTGTTCTCTGCTCCACGCTATTTGAGGACACAAGACATTGGCCACCCACAAGCAAGCAAGAGGCACTCACCAGACAAGAGAATCTGCAGTCTTCAGAACTGGGAGAAGTAAGTTCTACTTTTAGAACCACAAACCTGTAGAATTTGTTGGAGCAATTCCAGATGACTGGCACGTTCTCATGTTTATTTTATGTTCCAAAATAATGAAACTGTACTAAGTCATAGCAAGATCATATTGGTTAACATTTTTAAATCCATATGATTACTCACATTTTTTTAATTAATTAATTTGGGACATAGGGGGAACACATGTATCAGAGTATATAAAGATCATATGACAAGCATACAAAGATCAGATGACAGCTTTTCAGGATCCCATCCTTTCCTTCCATCTCATTTCTAGGCAGAAAATGAGGTTTCAGTTGTCGCCTTGCTAATTGATAATTCAGGCTGGACTATCTACAAGCTTGCTCTTCGGGCTAATTCTCCTGGCTCTGCCTCCCACCTTCCCGCAGAAGTGCTGGGATTAAGACTTACACAACTGCCCCCAGCTTTTTAGC
This sequence comes from Microtus ochrogaster, assembly GCF_000317375.1. NCBI lineage: Eukaryota > Metazoa > Chordata > Mammalia > Rodentia > Cricetidae > Microtus > Microtus ochrogaster. Next base: position 49,523,819 of record NC_022030.1, on the reverse strand, counting down.
TGTGTCATGAGGATCAAACTCAGGTCACCAGGCTTGCGTGTGTGTCAAGGAACCTCATGAACCATCTCCCACTCCCAGGACTGGCAATGTGGAGTCAGTTATTTCTTTCTCTCTCTCCTTTAAATCAAATCAAACATATTTCCAGGAAATGAAATTAAAAAGAGCACAAAGGAAGTGAAGACTTGTGAAGGATCCCATGCATGTGCACACAGAGGATAAACCCCTCAGGCTCCTCACATACAGCAAGAATGCAGATGAACTGCAGAATTGGTTTGTTCTTGCTTCTAACCCAGCCAATAAGTAAATAACACATAAATACATCCAGATTCTCTTGTCTTCTACCTGCTCATACAGAATGTGCAGAACCCCACCTCCAATCCCGCTGATATAGATACAGATTCTTAGATGGTTTCTTCCATTAAAAGCCTCAATGCGCTAGGTCTGCTTTGTTAATGGAGATCTATTGAAACCGAAGCAGATTCAGCGTTTGTCTGGTATCAACGATCAATATCAAAGGAGTCCAAGTCAGAATTGGACTTGGGGACAATCCAATCCCCAAACTTCCCTGCTCCTTGGAAACCCAGTTGTTCAGGGAGTCTGGCATCACAGAATCAGGTCTGGAAACTAGACAGTCTTCGTTCATTTCAATAGCACTATCCACGTCCACACTCAATAAACGCTCAGTGATATGTTACCCAATCCATATGCTGTGCTTTGCAGAGTCCCAAGTAATTGGTGTAGTTAACTAGTAAGGGCTTCTTCCCCCACAGAGAGCATGAGGATGGATGAGAGGTGTCGCCTTGAAGCAGACACAGCATCACTGGGCATTCATTACAGACACACCGACATTTATACAGCTCAGGATGGAAAATAAAAATAAGGACAGCACTGATGGCTTCTAAATATCCTAAAACCAACTAACACACAGTTCTACCTGCACCTAGACGATGCCAAACCCAAGCCAGGCACATGCAGAAAATGAGCTGTATAGAACGTTTCCTGGGTGTGGGGCAACCATAATCCAGTAAATATCAACAGCTGACTATGCCAAATAGTACAGGAAAGGGGGGGTGCTTATGTACCATCTAATTTAAATTAAGAATCTTTTATGAGCCAGTATCACTATTATGTCTATTATATAATGCCAAGGACAACTGCCCAAGGTCACACATGTGGTAGAGATGCCACTTGATTTATGGTAGGTAGTACTATATCCCAGCAAACGCATTGTTTGAAAAAAAAATCCATCAGTCAAAAATGCAATCAATATTCAATATGCCTAACCTACTAAGCAATATAGTTTAACAACAGAACTAATCCCAGCGGAGGATCAGTTGTCCAGCCGCCTGGCTGTGTGGCTAGCTGAGAGCAGTGGCTTGCTGACGCCTGTGCAATGCTGAAAGAGAGTATCAAGTATCATGCCGCATGTTTCTAAGCTCCAAAGGGGGCCACATACCAGGCAGATGGATGTGGCCTATGGAAGTCAGAAAAGGCAAACACACGTGTCTCCTCTTTCAACCCTCAGGAAGGATTGCCAGTGTGCTGATCCCCTGGATCTGAGCTCTGTGAAAGCCACAGACATCAGATCTGAAGAAATTCACACCGTTCTGTTTATGATTTATATGATACTATATAGAGGTATGCTAGAGTTAAATTTAAAGACAAATAAACCCCGTGAATTTAAGAAAAATAACTGCATAAATAAAATTACATTTGAAGCCATTTACTTTGTTACGGTTTGTGGCGGCAGCCAGAGGAAAGAGAAAGCACAACATTCAGGACTGTGGTGCACAAGGTGAGAGGAGGAAGCTCAGGTGGTACCGAGAGGAGGAAGTGAGACAGGGCAGACCCATCGCCTCCCATACCATCTCAGGACAGGTAACGTTTCCTCTGAAAAATAAGCCAAACCGGTCCACGAGAAGCTGCCTTGCATGGTTCCTGTGCTTCTCCATGTGCTGTTCTCACCATGGCATGGGGAATCAGTCATGCTCAGAAAACTCAACTGCCTATCATCTTAATGGAAGCCATAGGATAAGACCTCCCCACCCCCAGCTCCTGTTATAGATGGCATTTGTTCCAAAATGCCTCAATCTAGCAGAAAGATTCAAAAATAGGCAAAACTATCACATACGGGAGACCTGGGAGGATCCAGGTTGGAAAATCTATTTCTATTCACGCAGCACATTCATTGTCCAGGACAAACTTTCTTGAAAGCTTTGGGGGGAAAAACAAACAAACAAACAAACAAACAAACAAAAAAACTGCCTCTGAGAGACAAGAAGTCTTCTGGGCAGAAAGAATCAACTACCCAGTAGACAGGAAATTTTAAAAGAACTAAATCTCTTCAGGGCTATGATTTCTCAGGATGATAATACTTCTTCTTTACATTTATTTATTTATCTATTTATTTGTTTATTTGTGTGTGTACCTGTGTCCATCCATGTCCATGTCAGTCAATGCACGCATGTGTAGATCAGAGAAGAACTAGTGGGAACAGATCTCTTTGCAACATGTGAATGCTAAGGCTCGAGATCTTGTCGCCAGGCTTGGCTGTAAATGCCTGTCCTCACAGAGCTTGCCTATCCCAAGTCGTAGCACTTGCTCTCTATCTCACAGGCTTTGATGTTATTGGTTCTCTAGGTGTGAAAGATGCATCCATTGTTCATCCACATCTGAAGCTCCCATGTGGGCTAGGATAGTCTGCTATAACACAGCCCTCAGTCCCTGCAATATGATGGATTACATGACCGCCACATGTCAATGCAACAAGAGAAGCACTGATTTGAGCCATCTTTTGTGACAGGACACGACCCTTGCTGTCTCTTCCACCATCACCAAGAACAAATGATTCAGGGGAAAAAGCTAGGGTTCTGGGTCACCCGGAATCACTGCCTGGATGGCAAGACCTGGGGCCCTGTGCCCTAGAGAAGAACTCTCCATTGGTAGCTACACTAGCCTTGGCAAAGAAGCTGTCCACATTCTGAACCAGGGGTGTTTGGACACTGCTTATGAAAATATGCTGAAGTTATTTGTGGACTTTGCCGAGACTGATGATGGTGATTTGGCAAGCAACCCCAAGAACCTGTCATTGCCTCACCAGGAACGAGATGATTTCTAACAGCAGCCAGCTTCTTAGTGGGCATGCTACCTCTGTGCACAAGTTAATGAACTAGTTACGTATCTTTCCTAGCAGAGCCTGGCTTTCTAGAAGCAAGGAGCTAATTCACCTCTCCACCACCCCCTCAGAAGTAATGCTATCGAATGTGTTGTCCTTAATCACAAAATGAATGAATGATAGAGTCTCGAGTCACCTGCCACCGACGGGCTTACGTTCCAGAAAACCACGATCATTCTCCTAAATTACCTTGGAACTGCTGCACAGTCCCCTGTGGAGAAGTCTTTGATTAGCTTCACAAAGGAACACCGTGAATGCAAAGACTTCCAGGAAATGCCCGATGAAGACAGAATGTAAGACACAAGTAAGATACAAACACAAGCAAGAATGTTAACGCTGAACAGTGGAATATTTGGTTAATTTTGAATAACCAGACAGACAGGTTTCATTTTTCAACATACAAATTTATTGGACCCATGTTATCCCAAGAAAGTGCAGTAACTATTGACTGTGTAGTTTATTTAGAATGAACTACATACCATCCTATCTATGCTGCCATTTGCCCCGAACTCCTGGGAAACTGCTAACGGGTACAGTAAGCTTGCAGCTTAATATGGAGACAGACTAGCAATGGCCATTTAGAAATGTCCATGGAGGGTTTCAGGTTCTCATGCTGTCTTTTTTTCCTTCATTGCCAATACATTTTTTTTTATTTACTTGATTTTTAAGTATTTTATTTTTTATTTTGTGTGTGTGTGTCTGTGTGTGTGTCTGTGTACTTGCCACATGTGTGCAAGTTCTCTCAGAAGCCAGAAGAGGGCATCAGATGTCCTGGAGCTGGATTACAGGCAACTGTGAGTCATGTGATATGGATGCTAGGAACCAACTGCAGGTCTTCTGACAGACCAAGTGCTCTTAATCACTGAGCCAATTCTCCAGCCTCGATAATTTCTCTTCTTAACGATGCATGATCAGATGCATACAGGTACACACACTGGAAAGTATACACACACACACACATTCATTCACAAGATACACACATACACACACAAATACACATACCTACATATATACTTAGATAGACACGTATGTATGCATATACACAGGGAGAAAACTTGAGAAATAAGTACAGAAACAAGAGTCAAGTCTAAAGTCAGGAAATTCATAGCCACTGAACAAAGTACTTACAGACATGATCAGCTAAATGTTTTCTACTCCTGAAAAACTGAAGCACAATCTCTACAGAAGTGCTAAGCACTTCTAGGGCCTCTAGAACAAGGGTACTATTTCCTGAAACATCCATGTCCGACACATGTTTGTGTTTCCCTGTGTTCCCTGAGAATGCTACGTGGGCGGGTCATAGAATCATGCTGTGGAAAGAGCTCAGGATAAGTCCATACATTGTGATTTCAAATAAAACTCCTGAGACAGAAGATAGGCCGCTATGACAACAGTGAGAACGGCACACATGTTGGTCATCAGAAGAGGGCGTGAAGAAATGTAAATAGTGCTTAGGGGACTATTTGTGGTAAGCTTGTTTTAATAAATAAAAACTTCAAAATGGCTCAGTGACCAACAGATATTCAAAATACTCTTGTACAAGAAAGCTCAGTCCTCACCATGCTGCTGCAACACGTGGCAGTGCCATTTAGCTTCCTTTTAGAAGAAGAGAAAGGAAATTCCAAAAGCCAGGGAGATCAGAGGCACTTTCTAGAGCCAGGTCCCCAATCTGATCTGGACCCTCTCTCTCATTCCAGCAGAGCATGCAGAGGAAGTTGGGTCCTCTCTGGAGGGGAGATTCAATCCGAAACAGAAGGACTCCTTTCAGCTGCCAGGCAGCTAAACCCTGAACCCCCAGTTCAACAAAGCTAAACCCAGCCCCTCCCCTCAGGACAGAGGAAACAGTCTATTTGATCATGGATTGAACTAAGCCCCTGAGATCTGAGCTAGGAAAGGAAAATCTGGACCATGTGAATGGAGGCAGGGCACATGAATGAGCACCAGGTCTTGGAGTTGTTCAAGTGCTCCAGAGACTCACTTTCTGGGAGAATTGCGAGCCTTTATCTCTGGAACCCATGAGTAAGCACAGAGCGCAGGAGAATGCTCAGGAAGGAGGTCAAAGCCTGAGTTCAACGCAACCCAATACTTTAAAACAACAGCCCTCAAAGGCTACCCCAGCTTCAAATGAGAAACGGAAGCCACAAGCAGCGTTGGTATCAGAAGGAGGTGCCACTTGCCCTTAATGACTAGGGTCCTTAAAGGCATGTTCCATCCTTCAAACACCCAGCCTGGCCCAGACCAAGTTCACATCAAACATCTTTTTCAGCCAATATACATCTATTCAAAAGAACAGCAGAGTGACCGGGATCAAAGTATTACTTAGGACAGCACATCTCTAGAATAAGTCACCAAAGGCATAACTGCCACTTACCAGCTTTCCCACTGAGTCCAATTAGGGCGGCACAGATCGATAGGCACAGATGATGCACAGATGTGGGGCCATCTACTGGGTCATGGTCAACTTACCATGGGGCATCCCCTTAAAGAAAACTGACTCTCAATTCTCCAGCAACCATCAACAGTCAACAGCTCCTAAGTGGAAACCCCAACCATGCTAGATCTTGACTGACTAGATATTGTGCAGGTCTTGGGCACATAAGCACAGCTGCTGTGAGTTCAGGCATGTAATAGCCCTGTGATGTCCAGAAGGCAATATTCTGTCCCAGTCCGTCCCTGCAGACCTGTAGCTCTTATGATCATTCTAGGCTCCTCAGGTTGTTCTTCGAGTCTCAAGGCAACGGTGGTGCTAGAGAAACTAAATGATAAAGATGTCCCATTTAGGGATGGGCCCTCCACAAATCACTTATTCTCTGCACCCTGACCATTAGTGAATGTATTCACTGCCACCCACTAGAAGGAGCAGGTTTTCTGATGAGGACTGAGAGCTGTGCTAATTTATGGGTACAAAAGTAAGCATTCAGAAGGCATTCACATACCATATCCATTTAACAAAATAAGAGTAATACTATATTGACCTGCTCAGCCATGACTTATGGTTTAGGTCTTAAATCCATTCAGAAATATGTTAGCCCCCAAACATTCATGCCTCTATTGCACCCATGGTCATATTTTTTACCAGACTTGTCATTATTGTGACTAGAAGGGTTCACAACTGGGTAAGGCTGCTAAAGACATCTCTACTCAGCAGACTGTATAGCATCTTCTGGAACTGTGAAGGCTGGCCAGCAAGGAGGAAGCTTCCAGATTAGTACCAGATTCCTGTCTCCATGTCCTGTTACCAGAGTATAAGTCCAGTAACCAGGTATTATTGCCAAATTCTGGTGGGCAGCAAGAACAATGTCAGAAGTCTATATTGGGTTTGGGGGGAATGGTTCTCTCAGACACCCCGGACCAATTTACTCAATGGAAAGTATCCCACACCTGGTACAGATATCCAAGATTATCTATGCCTTAAGCCACAAACCTGGGAGCCCCTTTCTCTACACCCAGACCAAGGAAATCAGTACTGGGGATGGATGGTGACCAGAGAAAGGTAAAGTGATACATAGCATAAACCATTTTATGTAAATTATATTCCAAAATGAAACTATTTTAGCATTTGGGATTAAATAAACATTAAGATGAATTGCATATTTCTGCTCATCTCTTCCATATGACTGCTAGAACACTTTAACAAAAAAAAACCCATACTGTTCACGTTACTTCTCTGTTGGGTAGGGCAAGTCTGGGTTCCTAACTTGACACACATTTCCTACTTAGCCATCGAACTAACCTGACCACATGGAAACTCTAACTGGTCCCACTCCATGGATGAGAACATTGAAGCGCAAAGGGTAGAAGTCCTTTTCCCAAATGCCATACCAGTGAGCAGACGCCAGACCCGCTCCAGACAGATACATCGTTTTACTTTTACTACAGTACACACAGCATTTTCTGTGCGGTTTAAGCCACATAAGTAAAACTATGTAGGAAAATATCTGAAGAAAGAAAAGTCTTTCTAAATGACTTTTGCTAAAGGGTCTGCTACTTACCCACAAATTCAAGTTCAGATGCCGGGACCAAATAGTTGGAAAAGCCAAAGTAGAATATTTTCCCCTAATGATGTTATATTTCATTAGTAATAAGTCTGGCATAAGATGCAGAGTCGTCCGTAAAGGGAGCAGTTTAGAGTCACTGGATTCTGGTTTAGCTTTCACTCTCCACCAAGGAGGAGATTGAATATGCCTTCCTGTGGACACAATTACAGCGTGGGAAGCCTGGCTATGCAATGACATGGATTTTTGGAAAAAGTGATGTCAAACTATACCTAAGAACAAGGCCCAAGAACAAAGCCCCAAATAAAGAAGTTCAATGCTGTGGGATGGCTCAGGGTGGGCTGGAGAACCAGATTTATAAGGAATTGGTATCACCACTGTCACCATAGAACTCTTTGCATTTCCCAGTAGCTTCTTGCTAACCAGCCAGTGCTTCAGACAGTAAGAATAGAGTCTCCAGCTAGTGACATGCAGCCTCAGGATGCCAGGCAAAGAGGCACAGTGAAGGGGTTCTTTGCCATCTGCCATCTTGCTTTCTGAAAATAATCTATCCAAGGAAACATGCAGTTAAAAAAATGGAACTTGAGGCTGAAAAAAAAATGGCTCAGCAGTTAAAAGTACTGATATTTTTCCATAGGACCCAGATTCAATTCCCAGTACTCACATGGTGGCTTACAATTGGTCCTAACTCCAGTTCCAGGTAATCTGACATGCTCTTTTGGCCTCCAAGGGCATTAGGCATGCAAAGGGTGCATAGACATACACATAGGCAACACCCATACACATAACATAAAAAGTAAATTTTAAATGGAACTTAATTTGTGCAAGGTAAACATTCATGCCTTCTGCCAGCAAGTGACCACTGGAAAGGATATTTCCAATCCACAGAGTGACTTTTTCCAATTTACCTTCATGCAGGAAGAGACAGTCATATGAATTCTTATGCATCTGTTTAACACGTGAGCAGTAAAACAGTATTTTTTCATGTACTATAATCCATATTCTTGAGACACCTTTAGAACTTTCTAGAATGAGGTGAAGTACAAATGGTGTTCAGCGTAGTGGTTCGGTCATTTGGTAGCTAGGAAGGGAGGAAGGAAGGAAGGCGAATGTAAAACTGACTATAGACTTGAAGAAATAGAATAAAGGAGGCATAGGAAGAAATGAATAAATAAACAAAAGAGATATAAACTCTGTAGGAAATGCCTCACAAGCATCAGAAGTCAGTGACATCCAGTGTCAGGCGTCTTATAGGACAAAGATCTAACAACAGCTTCAAGGAAGGATTTTGTGTAGACTCCGTTTGCTCCAATAAGTAAGACCTGAGCTGTAGGATGCTGAATGCTTACTTAGCACAGGGACGTTAGTGATGCCTTGGGGGAAACCCTCCAGTGTCATAAAAGGAAAAATCAGCAACAGTTCACTGTTGTCTCTCTTGTGCCACTTCCCACACACAAAGCAAGGACAATGACACAGATACCTGCCTCATCCCCTCTCCCTTGAAACAGAGGCACGAAACCCCCGAGCACTGCATAGGGCAGAATGTCTGCAGAAATTACTCCCCCGCACCCATTGCACTCATCTGAGTGTTGGGTCCCCTTAGTGTTGAGACACAGTCACCACTATAATCTTGGAGATGGTCCAGTCATGGGGTCCACCCGTGTGAAAATATCAGTTACCTTGCTTATCACGGTGATGAAATTACTGATAAAATCTATATAGGGAAGGAAGGATTCCTTTCAGATCACAGTTTGAGGATACAGACAATCATGGCAGGGAGGGCCCAGGAACAGGCCCAGAAACACTGACAACTAGAGGAGAAGCAGAGGGAGGGGTCTTGCTTGCGTCTCCACAGAGAGGAAACAGAAAACAGGAAGCAAACACAGGCTGTAACTCTCAAAGCCCACACTTCAGGGACCCATTTCCTCCCATTTCTGTCCTCCTTCCTAAAGGTTACACAGACGGCACCACTATGTAGACATTAAAGTTAAATGCATGCTTCTGTAGGGCAGGGAGGGGCTGCAACTCACACTCAAACCATGATCTCCTTCATGAAAAAGCCACCTTTCTTGGGGGGGGGCATAGACAGTGCCTTCCATGCGTCTTCAGAGACTGAGTCTGTTGCTCCCTTAGGCTTGGGCTTCACAGGCTAAGAACTCTAAGATCGAATCTCTGTAGTTTATTATACTAGTATATGGTATTTTATTGCAGTAGCACATACTGAATGGGACACCAATCTTGATATTCTGCATCTATGTCAGCTTCAGGGATTAACTATCCAAAGTAACATGTGTAAATCCAAACCTCTAGGACCTACGCATGCATGTTCATTTGAAAATTGGACCTTTGAAGAAATAATTGAGTTCAACATAAAGATTCCAGATAGTTCTGGATTTTAGATGGCATCTCAACCATCTGACTGGTACCCTTATTAGAGACTATAGAATATTTGAAAGTCAAGGACACACAGGGAAGAAGACTATATAAGGATGAAACAACAGGGGTTGCCACAATCTGGAGACACCTCGAAACACCATAAGCTGGAAGGAGTGTTCCCCAGAGCCCTGCCAATGCTTTAATTCTAGTTCCTGGCTTCCAGAACCATGAGAGTATACATACCTACAGTGTTAAGCCACCATGTTAGATGCATTTTGTTGCAGTAGACCTATGCCTTAATCAGACTTTCCAATGCTGTGACGAACAACTAAGAAAAGACCTTTGAGCAAGAAGGACTTGTTTCAGGCCCCAGTTTTAGGGGTTCCAGCCCATGGTGGGCTAGACCCATCACTGTGTCGCTGAGAGGAGGCAGAAAGCATGGCATGTGATGAAATCTGCTTCCTTGTGCTGGCCAGGAGTCAGAGAGGAAGCCCACCAAAACTGTGGGCTCTTCATTTCTCCCGTTTGCTGTTTCACTAGGACTCCTAAGCTATGGCCACACACGTCTACAGAGTGTCTTTCTGTGGTGTGCTTTCCTAATTCTCTGAGGCACTGTCAACACAATCAAATTGACAATCAAGGTTGACCCTAGGCGTTAATATATAAGAGGTTGTTTTTAGAATCACTAAATGGGATTTCCTAGTCTCTGGATACAATGACAGATACTCTCCTATAAGGCATTCTCTTCTTCACCAAGCAGAAGGAAGGTAACAAATACAACACAAACTTGAGCAGACCCTGAAAACATCCTTCGTGAGGTGAGACTGATAACTGTCCATTTCACACCAGTTGCCCAAAGTCAAGTTGACAGTGGTTCCTCTACTTGTTGGCATTTTGAAGCAGAACGAAAGGCTCACACTAAGACTCTTCTATTGGAGATAAGGAGACATACTGCATGACTGCTAATGCTGCCTCGTCTATGTGTGCTCCATGGCCTGCAGCACTGACTTCCCAGGGAAGATGGTAAGAAATGCAGGCTCACAGGACACTTACCAGAGCAACTAAGCTAGAATCCACATTTTGACAGAAGTCCCAGGTGTCTTTTGGAAACATTAAAGCTGAAAAGCTCTCAAGCATTTACTCTTTGACTATTTCAGCAGACATGCAGTTAAAACATCTTAAAAGAAGATGTCCAGAAACCCACAAACTGAGTGACATGTGACATCAATGCACTGGTTAGAAATGCGGGCCCACTACTACCTGCGTGGTTTGCAACAGCACGGCATGCTTTGGCTTAACAAGGAAAGGGTTGGTACAGAGGGAGAACCCTGGTTGCAAAAAAAGCCCATTTAACTCTACTTGGAACGAGTAGGCCATGTTTCCTTAGGAAAATGGGGACTTTCCAGAGATCTGAAGAATACTTCCCATGAAACTAAAGAAGGAACCACACAAGCAAAGGTGCAGAGGTGAGTGAGACACTGGGCTCTAAGAACTGTGAAGTGAGAGTGAATGATAATAAAATTGAAGCCGGAGGGGCAGGGGCCCTTGTCAGCCCTCTCCATGCTAAACATCCTGGACATTGTGTGAGAAATGGGCAGCCTGTTGTCCTTCTGGCAGTAGAAAGAAAAAAAACCCTGAATTCTACAGAGTATGCCACAAATCAGGCTCAATATTCTTTTAATAAAAAAAGAAAGAAACCATTTTTAATATAATATTCACAAAATCTGGGACACTCCTGTGAGGGTTAACCTTGTCGACTTAATTGGATCAAGAGAAACCTAAAAGCCTCGTAAAACACAGAGGATCTGAATGCCAATAGCAATGCAGAGATGGGGGCTGTGCTCCTTGGGTTTCAGTTGTGAACAGAGACCTATCAGATTGTTTGCCTATGGTTCTGGTGGGTATGTTCACTTGTCCAGGTGATCAAATGCTGTTATGGCTATGGTTCAAGAGAGCCTGGTTACTTGTGAGCTCGTGCAAAACTTTGCTGTCATCCACCAGGCACTGGTGTCACGGGAATGCAGGAAGCAAGGATTACACAGTTATGGCATTATCGGTCCAGATTTCCAGTGAAAGTCTGGAAAACTGTGTAATAGGTAACAGGGTCAGAGTCCCTGAGGCCAATGTGTGAAACAGCAAGAATAACCATCACAACTTTGAAGGTCATGACATTGACTAAGGAAGGGTGCAGGCAGTGGAGAAAGACTGCTCAAGGAGAACTGAGCGGGCCGCTGCCTTAGGAACACATATTATTCCACCATTGGACCTGAATTCTAGACACAATGCTTCAGGGTTTAGTGTCTGCTTTATCTTGCTTTGGTCCACCCTCACTCTTTATTCTTCTTCCAGTCCTTTCTTTTGGAATGGAAATACTTGTTCTGTGGCACAGTGTATTGGAAGAATATAACTGTTTTCTTTTCATTCTTTTTTAATATTTGTATGAATGCAAAGACAGAGCTAAGAGTTTTCTTGAAGGAGACTTTGGATTCAAACTTTGAACCACTACTGGAACTGTTGAGACTTCAAGGAAGCAATTTGGAATGTTTAAAATTATACCCAAGACAGTTACATCATATTAGAAGGAGTCAGGATCTTTTGTTTTCTCTATTTGAAGGTTAATCACGGTTTAAGGAACTTGTTTGGTAGGAAGTTGTAGATGGGATGGTCTTGTTTGGCAACTTGCCTAGTCTGAAAGATGCATAGCAGATCACAAAGCCCTCCTCCATGTGCGTTTTTTGAGTATTTGCAGAGGATATGAGCTGGTGGAAGCTCTGGCAAAACCAATGGTTTGATCTAGCCACAGACTCTTTCAGCAATGCCTGGGAGGTGGTGGAATGTGCAAGAATGAACATATGGGTTTCCTTGTAGGTGTGGGTGTCTTCGAAGGATAAATCTTGACCTTGGACACTTCTTGTTATTACTTTCTTCTTGGCTTCTGTTGGGGGGAGTATGTTTCCTCTGCTGTCTCTTCTCATCTCGTTTTGGTTTATCATGGGCCCAGGAACACAGAGCCAGCTGACTCAGATCAAAACCTCAAAACCCATGAGAGAAAAGGAGTAAGTCCTCCTTTTATGTTGTATTCCCGGTGTGGTAGTCAGTTTTTAATGGTCAACTTGTCACAACCTTAGAACTACCTGAAAAGAGAGCCTCAAATGAAAGATTACTAGGATAAGCTTGACCCATGACTGTGTCTATGTAGAATTGTCTTATTCATTGGAGTGGGAAAACACAGTACACTGTGGCGGCATTATTCCCTAGGCACAGAGTACCCAACTATGTAAGACAGGAGAAAACTAGATGAGAGCAAGGAAACACAGATCTACTTGTGTATTCTTGCTCTGTGTTCGTAACTGCAGATGCAACACTTTGACTTCTCCACAGCACTGTGGAAATGTCCAAAATTAACTTTTTCTTGCCTGAGCTGTTTTGTATCGAGCTGTTGTGTTACAGCAACAGAAATAAATCTAGAACAGCTGAGTAAGTTTTTAGTAACAAAAACTGACTAAGATGGTTTTTTAAAAAGCAAAATACAGCTTATCTATTAGATGTTATGATGCTATGTTATAAACTAAGAAATGTTTAAGGTACATCAGAGGGTCAAACCAGTACACGGACAGCTCTAGCAATGAAATGTCACAAGGACATTTAGTTTAGGTATTTACTAATTTACTTATACCTAAACCTGTAGGTATTGGTAACTCTACAGTAATAACACATTTTTTTTTATTTTTTTATTTTTTTATTTTTTTTGCTAAAGCATCAGAATGAAAGTCTGCCAAGTGTGTTTGGCTAATGTCTGTGATCCAGCACTTGGGAGGTTGAATCAAGTAGACTTGTTGTGGTTTGAGGCCAACTTTGTCTGCATAAGAAATTCCAGGCCACTCAGGACGGACTACAGAGTGAGAGTGTGTCTCAGAAAACAAACGGAGTGAAAAAGAACAGAAGCAAACATTACCCTGAAAGCCACCACGGCAATTTGACAGCCAAATCATCTACTTGATCAGATCCTATGAACCTTCAAGATAAAGCATCGCAGGATGTTTGCGTGAGATAGATGGGAACTCAAATCTTCAGGCTGCAGAAGCCCCAGAGTTCTTTCTCATACACTGTGCACTTCTATGTTCATGGCAAGGAGTCAGAAAAACAACATGAAATTTTCCAAGCAATTAGAGAAGAAGAACAACAGCCCTTGCGTGTCAGCAGCCCACTTGGGAATGCAGTGAAGGATGAGGTACAGATTCCCAAGTGGGCCAATCCCAGACACAAGCTGCATCATTACCTCCCATCTGCCACCTTGCCAATGTGCACTTGCTGTCACAGAAGATATTAGGTGAGAAGAGAGGAATAGCTCAGAATTTCTCTCAACAGGAACCCTAAATCACCGAGTACTGAGAGGCATAGTAGAGACATACTTCAATGGAAAGTGAATGACATATCTGTTTTCCATTTTTTGCCATAATTGTATTTTATATTTTTAATTAGAACACATGCATCTAAAAGAAACAGATGTGACTCCTGGAGTGGACGCCTCCTTGGCCAGGCATGGCCTCCTGGGTTGGCGGAGGGCAGGAAAAGCCAGCCAAGCAGATCTGAAAGCGCTGAGCAAGCAGCAGCTTGCAGGGATGGTCTGGCCAGGTCTGTTGGCCTCAGCATGGAGTAGACCCAGGCATCACAGATGTCTGCATTGCAAACCGCACATCTCCCCTTCAGTGAGTCTGTTTGAGCTTCTCCACCTCATCTTGCAGAAGTGTAGAACTTGCACAGGAACCTGCTCATGAGTTGCTTGGTAACCTAAGGCATCATCACTTCCAGTTGTTTTATCGCTGGGAGGGATAGGATCTTTGAGAATGCACCTCTCATCTGTTGGGCAACAGCTTGGGATTTCATTCCAAAAGGCAACTTCAGACCCCAGTGAGTGCCTCTGAGTTTGGCAGCCCTCTGAGTCAAGTTGAAAAGGCTCAGTTAAGCATATCAGGGAGGCATTGCAGTCTTCTGCATATTTTCCTAGTCTTATGACATTCACCACAGTTTTCCCAGCAAAACCTTCCTGGCCGCGATGCTGAAGCAAACCAAACCAGATGGATTTGGGAATATTTGCATTTATATAATGATTTATCTTGGAGGATAAGCGCCCCAGTCTAAAGATAGAATTTCCATACAATTGTTTTCACTTATCAGAAAGGTAATGTGGTGTGAAACCTTTTAGTTCATCTACATTTTAACTATGACCCATTACAGGATATCACATGCAGACTTTTCCACATGAGGCATCATGAGGACACTCAGAAAGTACTGGATTCTAGGGCATTTCAGATTGTGGTTTTTCCAATAAGGAATGTTTGACCTGCAAAGACACGTTCTGGCCTAGAAATCTGAAATTCAAAGGCTGCATGTTTGTTTGAGATCTGCTTTAGAAAGTATACAAGCATGGGAGAAAAAAAAATTGGATGTAGCCAAAGGAATTCAAACAATGCCACTTTTTACTCTTTGCTGGTTGGCTTATTGTCAACTTGAAGCAATCTAGTCATTTGGGAAGAGGAATCCTCAACTGAGAAAATGGCTATGTCATGTTAGACTGTAGACAAGATTCAAGGAGCATTTCCTTGGTTAATGATTAACGTGGAAGTGTACAGCCCACTGTAGTTTGTGCCACCCCTGGGCTAGTAGTCCTGGAAAAAAGCAGGTTGAGCAAGCCAAAGGAAGCAATCCAGTAAACTGCGATAATTCAAGGTCTCTGCCTTCAGTCCCTGCTTCCAGATTACCTTCTTAAGCTCAGGCACTGACTTTCTTTCGATTGTGACCTGAATGTATAAGTCAAAACCTTTCTTCCCCACATTGCTTTTGGTCATGGTGTTTATCCTAACGATAAAAATCAAAATACCACAGACTCCCCATACTTCAATTTAACTCACAGAAAGTGAGTATCTTCCTGATCTTTCTTTGTCTGTACAAATTGGATGTTTCATGTCACTGAAACCATGAAAGCAACTTTCTAAAATGAGAACTCAGAATTTTAATGTATGTACTTTAAATCCCTTTAAAGCCTTCTAATAAAAATATATTGATTAAGAAGTAAAGCAGACTTAAAGTCCAAGGGAAGCAGTGAGCCCTGCTGTCCTAATCACATGGCTAGTTAAATGACATCGAATGCCAATGAAAGTGATTTAAACTAATTTGGAAATAATCTTTTGAAAACTGGCTCAAAATGTCAGAGACTGAAATTTTAGCGGAGTTCTGCAAAAAAAAGGAGGAAAAACCTGGCCAAACACACCTAAGATGGATGTCACATTTAAACTGCTGTGATTGCAGTAAAAGATGAGTATCTGGTGTCATAAAATGCTTAAATTGTCAGCAGTAAGTCAGAAAGTTATAATGGATGCTGGAGTCTCTACAGACTATAGCAGGAACTTCGTGGATCTTGAAGTTAGAACTATTTCACCCGCAGAAAGCTCTTGGTTTTCATCCACTCACATACACCCATTATTACCGTTATCATCACCACTGCAATTACTTCATCATATGCAAAACAAAAACCAAGTCAGGATATTTTAATAAATAAGTTTAACTTTGTTTGCCATTGTCCTCTGAGTCCACTGTTAACAAGAAAATGTCTCTAGGGACTGGAGACACAGTTAGTCAGTAAAGCACTTGTCACACAAGCTTGGGGACCTCAGCACTTAGATGAAAAGCCAGAGGATCAGAAAGAACATTCCCATGTCACACCAGCATGGAGAAGTCAGGGGTAGGATCCCTAGGGCTCATCAGATGAATCAGTGAACTCCAGCTTCAGTGAGAGACCCTGCCTCAAAAAATCAAATAAAGGGGAGAGTGTTTGAGGAAGACACTGATGTCAGCCTCTGAGCTCTACATACAGATGCACACACAGAGACACAGACACACACAAACACACACAACCACACACACACACACACACACACACACACACACACACACACACACACTACCATGTCTTCAAAAGAGAAAGAAAAGAAAACACTTCTGATGATTTGCCAAGTAATTTCCCCTCATGTAGCAGTTCAGGATGAAAACATCTGACCTTTTCCAGCAATATACTCAAGTGAATCAATACCTTTCACACCTAGAAATGCTTCTGCTAAGTGGAAAGGATAAAGTGTTTCTAAAATAGAATTTCTTTGAGGAAAAAAAATGAGTCTTCTGTCTTTTCACCGTATAGCACAACTGAAGGGGAAAGATGAAACCCTATACTTGGTCATAGAAGTCAGTATGTCTCAAAACCTGTTCTACATATTCAGCCAATCCAGCCTTTAGCCTACACAATACATTTAATGAGCAGTTCTATAGCATCAGCAATATTTCATAACAGGAACAATATGACCCTCTTAACCTGTCTCTGTGTAGTTGCATGTGCTAAGATCTGGTTTCCCATCAGGTCCTATATAAAGCTTCTTTCAGGCCTAGTAAGTCAAGCATGGCATCAGTTATGAGAAATGATTAGTGCATTGAGAAAATGTGCCTGCTGCATAGTGATGGATTCTGACACAAGAATGACACCAGCTGATTGTGGGACTCGAATCAGTTATCCCAACTCAAGCTTCTGCCCATCCTAGGACTGCATTGGGTTATCAAAGATAACCCACAGATTCAAATTTCTAGATTCTTAAATTAGGCTGTATTCTTCTTAACTCTGTGTCAATGGGTGAACAAGTGTACACTGTCTCTGAACCAGAACAGACCCATGTTACATAGTCCAGTACCGACATCCTATCCACAAAAGAACCAGGAGGGTCTCAGGTTTGACAATAAGTTATTTTAGGTCACCTAGAACTTTAACCAGAAACACACACACACACACACACACACACACACACACACACTCACACACACACACCGTTTTACAAATGGAGAGAGTAAAATACAGAAAGGTTAACGTTATTTGGAAAGTGGGAGGCTGGGCTTCAAACTCAATCCTTGCAAAGAGTCTCAGAGTTTGATGTCTGATTTCCACTCAACTCAGACAAGTCAACAAAACATAAGCAAGTAAAATTATAGAAAAATTTGGCTAGGCCACAGCACCTGGCTATATTGGTCAGCATTACTCTAGACATTCATGTGAAGGCATTTTTCTGGGCAATATTATCATTTACATCAGCAGATTACAGTAGGGTACATGATTCTCTCTGATGTGAAGGCCAGACTCCACATGGGAGAAACTTGAAGAGCCCACAACCGACTATCTCGAGAAGATGAGAGAATTCTACTAATGGATAAGTCTGGTGCTGAAACAGAAACAGCACTCATTCCCTGAGCAACCCTGCTGCAACCCCAGTCCCATAAACTTGGGACAGTTTGTGGCAAGTGTGAGACATTTGTGTGCATATGACTTAGTTATCTAAGTCACTGGGGCCACACCTCAAGGCAATGTCCATTTCTGCTTCTGGCCTTAGCTCTCTCCTGCTTTCAGATCCAAGAGGCATGAAGGAATCTCTGGCATGAGTTGTAGCTAGTCACTGTAAACTGTGCCATGCTTTCCCAACTCTAGGGACTGATACAGTGGGCAAAATCAACCTCTGCTCCCTACACTGTTTCTGTCAGGCATTTTTTTTCAGGATGATAAGAAAAGTATAAAAATCTCCTGGTTTCCTGGTATACTCCTGTTTCCCTTCCATTGCCCTGTTATCCAAGGCTAACCCTTCATCCCCAGGCCCACATCAACACATTTAAGACTTACATGCTGATTTTTTCAGCCCACATACCTTGCCTATCTCCATCCTTCGTTTCTCTGTAAATAATCTGGTGCTACTGCTATCTGTTTAGAGATTTTCATATCTTCCATGCTGCATGCCACAGATAAAAACGTTCTGCATGATCGCCAAGGTTGACTGTACAGATCATTGATGACACCTGCCAATCACCACTGTGTCCTGCACTCACTCTCTTGTTTTATCTTTCTGTTTCTCCCACACGTCTAGACCTTTGCTGCCTTTGGATCTCTGTACATCCTCTTCCTTGGCCTAGATTATTTCCCTGTTCCCTGCCACCAAGCTTCCAGAACTATCTATGCTTGCGTATTTCTGGCACTAGCTAACAGGTATATTTCCAGGAACCTCCTATGCACCCATGCCTGACAGTGATGTTCTGTCACCCCAGCCTTTTCTTCAAGCATTTATTCTCCTCAAAATGATAGCAATCAGTGGTTTATTATACATCACTCCATTCTCTTTTTCTATTGAAAGCTCCACAAAACCAGTACACTTTGTACCTACATTTTAAAAGGCTAAATAAGGACATAGGATAGAGTAAGTAGACTATGTACACTCCATGAGAAAAACCTGTAAATAGATGAACTAATAGATGATGTGATTTGTTCATTTATCATTTTTATGACCTTCTTCATGCAAATCATTCATCACTTTTATTTTCCCTGTGTACAACAGGGAAAGCAACCTGGTAGTGTCTTATCTGGGATGTTGCCAAGAATAAACATTTTATTTGAAAGCAGCACTAGAATAGTGTGCTTTGTTCTCTATGCTTAACTAAGGAGTCCCCTTTCCCTGTCTACATGATTATGCATTGGAGGAAGGGCAAGGCCATGCTCTTAGCACTACGTAAGAAGGATGAAAAATCTTGATTCTGTCATTAACTGGCTCTGAAACTAAGACTGGGGGATTTAATAACCCACTCTCCCAATGTTTCTTTGATGAAGATGACAAGCAACTCTCTGTATCCTATATTTTGAGATTCGGCAGTTTTTATAAGAACAAAGGAATGGTTAACACCTTCAACAGAGAATTTGTTATTCACACCACACACATGAAAGCAGAGACAAAAGCTACCTGTGTGTCCACTTTCCATTCAAGTAATTCTAGCACGCTGTTTTGGGGACAAAGTCTTCAACATAAAAGGATTTGAAGTAACATATGCAGACCTGAAATTACCTCGGTCATGCAGAAAAGGGCGTGGTCTTTTTTTTAAGAAAGTGAATCTTTTTGAATGAGTGAAGAAAAGAGCTCCCAAGATCTTGAGTAATGAAATGTTTGAAAGAAACTGGGTCTATGTCCGGAGAGTCCTCAACACACATATCTTCAGCCAATGTTACGAAACTACATTTACCTGCTCAAAAGAATTCCAGCTGAGCAAACTAGTTCTCTGGCTGCCTTCTAAGTCATTACACATAATTTGCCTTCTTTACCTGAACTGTCTTTTTGAAATGCCAGAGGGAATATTATTTACAGGACTTCAACTATCAAAGAACACCACTGGGTATGAAGCCGGGAGAGGTCGCAGAGCTGGTTTCCAAGGGAACAAATTCACTCTCAGAATGTTTGCTATGACCATAGTGATTTCATCTGCATGTAGCCTTCTATAACAAAGCTCTTTTTCATGTACCATTTCATTTTCCATCTTGATATCTGCAAGACACTGGATTTTCTCTTTTACAATTTAAAAGCAAAATCAAAAACAAGAAGAACAACAATGCCCTGGCCTTTGGTGGGGTGGGAAGGTCTATGGTTTAAATAAATCAACTTATTTGTCTGAACTTCTGTCATCAGTATACTATCAAGGCAGTGCCTCCTACTGGCCTGCCTTCGTCCCAACAGGAGCAATACCCGGAGAGCAATCACCAACTCCTTTCTCTTTCACCTTGCAAACAGCAGGCCCTAGGACTCTCAACAGCCAAACTTTCTCATTTAGCATAATATTTTCAAGGCTCATGGGATTTGTAACAAGTACTTATCTTCCATGTCTTTTATGGCCAAACAGTATTCCATTTTTTTATGGTTATATGACTTTTTACCTACTTATCAATGTTGGCTATCTATAAAGACCAAATAAAAGCAGTTTTGCCAAAAGCTTTGACCTAGAGCACTGCATGGTCACCACATTTAGTGAGTACACCATGTGCACATTTTCCCCTATTCATGGCATGCCGTGGGAGTGTGGTTTCACAAAGTCAGTGGGTTGACCACTAAAAGCCTTCTCCATGTGAGAAACACAAGCAGACTGTGCACAGAAGGAAAAAAAAACTCTGCTTGGGTTCCACAGTAGCTATGGCTTCACAATCCTTGGTGCTACTGAGGGAACAAGAGAATCATAATGTGTTTGCCAGCTTGATTCTCTGCATAGTTACAAAGTCTAATTTCTCCCCACAGCCTTCCTCGGCAACCTTGAAACATGTGACCATAGCATGAGTTTGAAATGTACAGAAAGAACCACATACAGGGGCTGGAGAGATGGCTCAGAGGTTAAGAGCACTGGCTCCTCTTCCAGAGGTCCTAAGTTCAATTCCCAGCAAAGACATGGTGGCTCACAACCATCTGTACTGAGATCTGGCATTGTATACATGATAAATAAATCTTAAAAAAAAAAGACCACATCCACGGAACACGTTTTAAAAAAACATTACAAAATGGAAACCTCTAAGATGTTCTAGCCCCATTTTTTTACGAAATAAGGACGATGCAGCCTCCAAGGAGGTAGGCTTTGGAGCAGCGGAAATGAAAGAGGAATGTATTCAGAGCAGAAGCTCTGGGGTTTTCCCATTGTGCTACAAGAAAAAGATGGATCTGGAGGCAATTTAACAAGTTTAAATTACAACCAGGAAAGTAATAAGCATTGCCTCCTGAGATGCTCAACCAACTGGGAACAGTCTGACAAAAAAAAAAAAATCCTGTGTATTCCACTTTTTCCCCCCAACTAAATCCATGTAGCACTTAGCATTTAGGAGATAATATGTGGATCTATGAATCTTCAAGCAAGGTGAAGGAACCTGGAATTACTAAAATGATAGCCTGAGCTGTAAAAGCTCTCCCCCATCATGTACATCAGTGATGCAGGGGTTCAGTGTACACTTGGATAATTCAACGGGATGTTGACAAGAGGGTGTGCAAGCAAGATATGTGGGCATATTCAGAGGTATAAATTCCATAAACGTATTTACTGTTGTACACTTGGTTGAGTATGTGTACAGTTAAGCCATACCGCTACTGCCTGCACTTGTCTTCACAGTCAGAGTAAGGAAGTTTATTTAGCTATTCTTTAACTGTTTAGTATCTTAACACAAGGAACTTTTAAATTTTGTTTTTCCATGTCATGTACAGAGCTAAGCAAGCTTTCTGGCAGCATTCCCCCATCAAATGAGAATCAGGGATCTTCTCAGCTTATGGCTCCATCTTCCTTGAGATTACTGGAGTCCTTCCTATTAGGATGCCATGGAGGAAAAAGAAGACAAAACAGCATACACGTTGAATAGGTTGTGTGGATCAGGAATTCACCACCTCTGCCCACACTTCACTGGCTGTGTGCAAACACATGGGACGTTCACCTACCTAGGACTAGTAAATGCTATCTAGCTCAGAGCCCGGGGAGACTGGGAAAGGATTGTGTGACTCTTGCATCCTTTGACTGCTGAGATCCAACATTCCTGCTTTCTGCTCTGTAGAATGAACGTAGGAATGGTAACTAAATATTACCCCTCCTACATGTTTCCCACACCCCAAAGCCGAGCAAAGCACAGAGTGTTGAAAATCACAGAGATTGCTAGCTTATGTCCAAAGCCTGGCACAGAACACCCACCAGCACATAAAACATTTTTTTTCTTGATGGTGAGTCAAAAATGTCAACAAAAGCACCAGAAGACAGTATTGCTATGATGAGTATGGCAGTCAGAGAGAAAAGACATGGCACAGACTATAGGTATGTTTCTTTTTCCTATTCCAGTGACCAGACCTTCTCAGCCTTGGCACTGTAGACATCTGGGGGCCAAACCATCCCTTCTTGCAGTATCACTAGGCTCTACCCACCAGATGCCATTAGCACTCCCCCAAGTGTAAGAACCAAAAATGTCCTCAGAAAGTTTCAGATGGTTTCTGGTAGATTAACATGCACCTCAACCCCATGCCCTGAGGACCACTGCCCTACATCATGAAAAATTGTGACTATCACAGGCCACTGTTCGATTGGGAAAAGCCTTCAGGCCAGAAACAATGTCGGTCTGTAGGTCAATCTATCTCCATCTCTACCTGAGTCAGATTATGAATCTTTCTATCTGTCTCCCTTTCTCTACCATTCCTCCCTCACACTCTGCCTCAGTCTCTTTCTGTTTTTCAGAAAGTGTGAGCAAGATCCACAACCACTATTCTTTGGTGTTGTCATCCAGTCTCCCTAATGCTGTTTCTTCTGCTGCATGCAGACTTCCCTCAAAAGTGCTGGTCTGTTGAGGGAGTTTTACATCCTTCTTAGCCAGTGACATGTAGGGCTCGGTCTGCAGCAGCCCTGCTTTCCCGAGGATGTCATCATTATAGGATGTTTACAGCTGGTAAGTTCCTAAACAGTCTTTTAACAAAAGGTAATAGATTGGGAGATCCAGATCTAAGTCCCCCACATTTAAAATCCCCTTAGCGGTGGAAGGTGAAGATGGTAAGAAGATCTACACTTTGCAAGCCTCATTCCACAAAACTGCCTCCAGAGGTAACTTCCCTTTAAACTCCATCAGCTAGAAAAGGTCTCTCAGCCTTGATCCCAACAGGAGCCTCCCTTTAACTAACTGCTGCATTTCAGCCATGCAAATGCTCCCGGATACAAGTGTTTCAAGCAGAGATGCGCAGAAAGGTTCACTTATCGCCCTCATTGCTAAACTGGAGGTTTTTTTTTTTTTGACAAGAAAACCATTCAAAGTCCGACAGTCAATTTATATTAAAAAGAGTGAATTTACCCCCAGAAAGCAACACCTAGGTCACCCAAGCCTCAGAAGGGCATCCCATGTACAAGGCAGTGAGGACTGGGAGACTTCTTTTGATGTAAGTTTAATCCTAAAACCTTTTAGTAAACCTAGAAAGTAAATGAGAATAAACACTACATATCTGCTCTTGTGTCTCAGGTCATTAATGTTGGTGATAGGTAATTTTTGCAAACATCCTGCAAAATGGGTATTTATATCATAATTGTAAGGATGATGCCCTGGGGCTCAGAGGAATGAATGATTTTTGCAATACAGTTTTATGAATACAGAGCCAGATTTGAGTCCAAACCCTCTCCCCCCTTTATTCTGAAGCCCAGCAGCTTTTGCTTTTTCCCTCCAGGCAATACACAGCACTATAGAAAATTCATTGACTTCATATTCTATCTTGGCAATCACAGGTACTTCTCCACACCCAAACCGAAAGGTCACTATGGTAATAAGAACTTTAATTTTTATTTCATTTCCTGGCATCTCTCCTCAGCTGCAGAACATACTGAATTCTGGTAACAAAACTGAATCAAACTCCAGCTATTTGGTGGGCTTTTATTTATTAGTGTTTCGGTGTATTGATGATCTATAGGAATGTATTATTACAAGTCACATTCTTAGCAACATTACTGGTCTCTCTTCCCACATCAATTAGTTGGTGCCATCGCTTTAAAGGAGTAGAGCTAACCAAATGGAAGATTCCTATTGTGAGGTGGGTGACTGCCTGGTCTAATGAGGAAGGCAGCTGCCTTGGAGAGCAGCACCCATGGTCGCTGCTGTGGTGTTCACTTTCATTACAATGAGAACCTACCCTGATGCCCAGCATGCTCAGGTAACCAAGGCAACCTATCAGCAACATCACTGGCACAAATTAGAGCAAAGGAGCTCTGACTGGTTCCAAACAGAAACTGAAGGAAAAGAAACCTTTCTAAAGGACGCTTCACATTGATCTTAAAGTAGCCCCTGCCAGTGCTGTGTCTGTTCAGGATCATTGCCAGAACCAAGCACAGGTTTCTTATTGATGGCTTTTAAAAGGAGTTAAAGGTAATATGTTTGAATCGTGGTGACAACTAAACCGGAGAGTCACAGCTCTGAGTGACTCTGAGAGTCATAAAGGGCTTGACAAGGAATCATTTGGATGCCAGCCTTGCTGGCCACTCAGCCTAGCCGTGTCAGTGCTAGTCAAGTGAGTGTAAGTGGCCCTGCCCCAAAATCTAAGTGGACAGCTCCTAAGGAACAACATGGAAGGATGTCTCCTGGCCTCTGCATCCATATTCATGCTCAAACACATATACACACATAAGACATACACAAAACAGTCATTGTGGGATATTTCTGGGCAAGAAACCTGTGGGTCTCACAGGCAAGTGCATGGGTTTATTTGAAGTTAGTGACTAGGAGGTTGGAAGGACATGGCGTGCATCATGTTTCACATTGCTGTGATGAAAGGACCTCACAAAAGCGACAGTAGTTCATGCTTTGAGGACATCCTGTTCATCAGAACCAAGAAGGTAGGACAACAGGGGACTGCCGTGGCTGGTTATACTGCACCTACAACCAGGAACAGAGGGAAGTCTGGGGTTCAGCTCACTTTCTCCTTTTTATTCAGTCTTAAAGCCCAACCCATAGGATGGTGCCACCCACAGTGTTGGTTTTCTCACAATTAACCCAATCTAGACACTCCCCCAGAGCTGTGACCAGAGTTGTCTCCTGGGAAAGCCTAGATCCCGTCAGGTTGACAAGGTCAACCATCTCAGACATCAAGCTTCCTAACCCATGTTTGACTATTTCTGGGGATGGAATTTGCTTTGTGTCGTTGGCACTTAGGTCAGTTTCTGGCATGGGGACGAT
Source organism: Microtus ochrogaster (assembly GCF_000317375.1). Lineage (NCBI taxonomy): Eukaryota > Metazoa > Chordata > Mammalia > Rodentia > Cricetidae > Microtus > Microtus ochrogaster. The sequence continues at coordinate 49,498,714 of NC_022030.1, read as the reverse complement.
TCTTGTGGTGTTGGTGGAACTCCACTAGTAAAACAATGCCAACCACAGCTGATAGGCTACATTTCTTGAGTCTGACAAAATGAAGCATGTGGTCTCACAGTTCAAGAGGCTAGATATCCAGATATCTAACATCAAGATGGCTCTGAACCATCTATAACTTCAGTTACAGACCATCCAATGCCCTCTTCTGGCTCCCTGACATAGATACACACATATACACACTAAGGCACACATGCACACACATATACACACTAAGGCACACATGCACACACATATACACACTAAGGTACACATGCACACACATATACACACTAAGGCACACACACACTAAGGCACACATACACATAAAATCTACATTTGAAAGGAAGCAACATTTTCCTTTTTAAGAAAGGAGGATGATATTTTCATTCAAGGAGCAATGATGCCCAGTCTTGGAGAAAATAAATACTGATCTTTCTCTGTCCCAGAATTAGTCATCATGAAGGTGCGTTGACAAGAGGGCTAGTTCTCTAAGGTACAGAGGAGCACCTTCACATCCGGGGCACATTCTCCCCAGCAGTCTCAAGCCAGGGAGGCCAGAAGGCCCCATTATCTTTCTAACCCTTGGACCTAGTTTTCTTAATGTTTAGCTTCTTTCTTTCTAGAGACACGATGACCTGATTCATGTCCCCTTGGTGGGAACGGCTCCTTTTGAAGGTATCCTGAGGTTCAGGTGGCTCAAAGTCAACTAAAAGAATGAAAGGCTAGGTAAGGACATATTCTTACATTCAAGGGTAAAAGGCTAAGACACAGACATGGCAGTTTCCGTCATCAAAGCATCACAGCCAATGACTGTGAGGACAGCAGCACTCTGACACAGACATGGCAGTTTCTGTCGTCAAAGCATCACAGCCAATGACTGTGAGGACAGCAGCACTCTCTTCTCCAGGAATGGCAGCAAGAAAGCCAAACACCTTCAAAATACGCCCCGCTGTCTTCGTGTCACAGGGGAACAAAGGGAACAGTTCATATCACAAGACTGTCTTTGGAGTTGTACAGTTCATTACAAACAAGTATGAAAAAATCAAGCATTTGCTTTTGCTGTGTGTTCTCAGGCTCCTTCCCTGAGAACTCACAGGATCTAGGATTCGTATTCCCCTCCTCATGCTGAGGACTGGACACGGGGCTTCACACATAGGAACACTGTGCCACTGAGCGACAACCCAAGCCCATCATGTTTACTAATACTCAGGGTACCAAAACTTTGAAGAAAGTTTCTAACTAGAAATTTTTAATCTGTCTCTAATATATACTATTCTGAATTTATATGAATTCGATTTTGGATTCAGGTTAGGAATTAATCGAGGCCTCATTATGTAATTAAATGTTTAATTGGAAGCATGAATTAACATATTAAACAGAGGCATATAATTTTATGAGACAAATTCTTTCATCTCAATAAGGAAATTCACCATGGCAACAAACTGTCTGACCCATCCAATTAAGTAAGTAGTTCAAAATGACTTTTTCAAATTGCTGAAAATTGAGGCCATTATTAAACATACATATCATAATGTATGCACCGCACAACTGAAATTTTTGGAAAGCACTAAAGCCAAAAAACAGAGGAAGGGAATTTAAAATGTCATTTTAAAAGTACACAAAGAAGAAAGATCAAAGCTGATCTCTCAAAGGATAAAGTGCCAACATTTTTACTGTAGCCCAGGATATCTGTGTGCTTTAATATTTTTCTCCTTGGTAACATAAGGAAATGATTCAGTGAATGTTTAACGGTTTCTGGTAATTGTGGTAAAAGTGGGTCTGGCTCACCACTTTCTACTAGAAAGAAACCTCGGGAACCACGTGTATAAATGAGTATCTTCAGGATCTGTCCAGCTAGCTACCTCAGAAGCTGAACCCATGTTGAATTCTTCACCGCGTTTTCTAATTACACCTTCAGCTGATGACAGGCACTCTTTATAATAAGTATTCTTTACCGCTCCAGCAGGCACACCTAAAGGCAACTTTCGGGGCCTCGGTTCAATAACCGGAAGTAACATTTCAGACAGCAGCCTGCATAAATTAGAACCAGAGAAGGCGCAAACACTATTCAGTAGGTGGCACTCTTCCCTAGGCCAGGATGCTCCCGCTTCTGTGAGACTGGAATGTTCTCTGTCTGGCAATCACGTTTATTAATTTCTTTTACAAAATTCTGCGTCCTAAATTATCATCAACTGCCTACCCTCAAATGAATCACCTGGCTTCTTCCTGAGCTACACCTGGCAGGCTGAACGCCAGTGTTCAGGGTGACACGCGAGAGCACACAGCAGTTTGACTTCACACCAGCTTCACAAAGATTTCGGTAAGGGTAGTGTTACAGGAGACATGAAGGCAAATTAGTTCTCCATACCTGTTAAAGATGATCCAATTGATTTGACCTCTTCCACGGCTGTTGACATTATCCAATGAAGTAATTTAAAATTCTTTTAAGTAGCAAATCAGTGGGTTCCTCATCCTTGGCATTTTTCACATTGAGGACTACGGGGAAGCAAGGTCTATGAATTCGGTGTCTTTAGCAGTATACCTGGCCTCCACCTATATAATGCCAGTTAACACCTGCCTAGTATGACAAGCGAAAATACATCTAGACACTACTAGAGATCACAAGCGATCTTTGTATATAACGAAGATTCCTGCTTTTCGCTATCGAGGATTGAACTATGTTATTCGTGTACTTTCAATAACGGTGCTGGCTCCCTATCAGAAGCTTGAAGTTAGTGCATGTACATTATAGAAAAGTTTGAAACGAGTGAAAGCATAATAAGAAATAAAATCAGCCACCAGTAATTGCTCCAGATTATAACTGGTGTCATTTTTACTGTATCACTTTAAGTTTTTTTTTTTTCTCTTCATAAGGATGTGTCTAGAGTTTTGTAATACTATCTGACTTATTAACATCTCAGAGAGACGTGGAGTACTAACTTGTGAAAAGATCCTTTTAGCTCTAAATATATCCTGTGTTATTACTTTAACGATTTTATAGTATTCCTTCAAGTGACACATCACACATTTTAAAAACCAATTTCTTATGTCAAGGCTTTTAATGTACATGACTTTTGCTCTGCTGTTGGAATAAACCCCCACAAGAGGGAATTTGGAGTACTAAACCATTTTGTGTGGGCCTCAATAGAAGAGGAACGAGAGAGAGAAAGAGAGAGAGAGAGAGAGAGAGAGAGAGAGAGAGAGAGAGAACAAAGAAGAAAAACAAAGGTAGAAAGGAAGAAAGAACAAAGGGGAGGAGAAGAAAGAGGCAGAAACTAGAAGCAGGAAAAAGTGGAGGAACACACAGGTGAGGGAGGAGGAAGGATCGAGAAGGGAGGGGAGGGCTTTGCTCAGAGGAAGCTGGCCTTGACTGGCACCTCCAGGGTTTCCTTTTAGCTCAGGCTTTGCTGGCTCACGTGGTTTCCCTTCCCACAAAAATAATTTTGCCCTTCCCCACCATTCAGAGAGCATACACTTCAAATTATTTTCTCCTGTTGAATTCTTCCTGTGATTAACGCACATTAGTGAAACAGTTATGCAAAATGAAAACAATTGAGACACCTTGAAAACATTATGTGCAGTGAAAAAAACCAAGCACAAAGGACCATTTACTCGCACAATTCCTTTTTATGGAACACCCAGAATAGACAAATACGTGGAGACAGAAGGTAGATTAGTGGTTGCCAGGGGCTGTGGTCAGAGTAGATGGAAAAAGACTGCTTGAATGCCATGAGGTTTCCTGGAGGGTGATGAGGAGGATGGGTAGGAAAGGGTAGTGGCAGTGTGGCACAATGATGGATGTACTAAATGCCACTGGGCAGTATTCTCTTTGCTGGTTAAATTGGTAAATCTTATAGAATGTATGAAAAAGGTCAGGAGTAGAAAACAGTAATAGAAACATTATGGTATTTGAGTTGAAAGAATTAAAAGAAATCAAAAGAAGAGTGGGAAACATAATAGACAATATTTTACTTAGTATCTTGCCAGGTGACTTTTCCTCCTACTCCCCAGATGTTGTAAGACAGACCCAGGTAGTGAAGTTCAAGGATAGGCCACTACTGAAAGCTGGAAATAGAATTTGCTTCTGGATCCAAAAGTCTGGAGCCGGGGATGGACTCCAGGTTAACCAGGTGGACGGACCCTTTGATGGTTGCCTCAGGATGTATTAGCCTCTTGTGTTATCAAGACAGGGAGTCTGCAAAGTCATGAAGGAGAGAAAAGGCCCTATATCACCTGCCTGGCGGAAACTGCTCATCTCAGAAAAGGTTGAACTAATCAGAAAATACATCCTCCAGCCCCAATGATGATGATGGTGGTGAGGATGGGGAGGACAATGATGATGACAATGATGATGACAATGATGATGGCTCTCCTTCCGGAAAGACCGTGGTAAAGTGTCACCATAAAGTACAAGCTGTGTGACACACAAATTTATACCCAACGAGACTGCCATGTTACAAAGGTGTCAGCCCTTTCTGAGGGCTACCTGAAGCCAAACACCATACCAAATTGCAGGCAGGCAAGCTTTCATTCATGATCATTGTTCCAGCCAACAGCTAATGGCTGATACGAGAGATCCTGGGACAGCGACAGGCAGCTAAACACTATACACTAATTACAAGAATCCTAGGGCTGTAGTGAGATTCGTCTCCAGCATGTCTGCAAATCCAAAGTGGTGCTGACACTTGGAGGTATGGATGTTTATACTAGGGACTGATGCAATGTGTGGAATCATCTCATTGAGTCAGGAAGGATGCTCAAAAGAGTGTGTAGAGCCTGGAGCAGAATGAACTGTTTCAGGAAAGAAGGGTTGATGAGTGAAACACGGAACTCAAAATTATCAGCAACACGTCTGCTTTCTTCTTGTTGGTTAGTGAATAGAATGGCAACACAAAGACTAGTCAGTATTGTCGCATGCAATTTCTAAGACAGCCCTCAATAGCCTCACCTCTCTAAACCTATGGTCTATGGCCTCCCCATGAACCTGGGCTGAACATGCTGTGACTTGCTTTCAGTAGCTTATTCCCAAGTCCTGGTTCTACCCACAGATCTGTTTCCTGTCCATCTGTCCCTCTATTACTTTTTCCCTTAATTTCTAGAATGTAAGACAGTTACAATGCTGTGCCCAACCTCAGGAAGACATTCCTGGGGCAAGGAACTGAGAAAAGCCCTGGCCCGAGGCCAAAAAGAAACGAAATGATCAGGCCACCAACCTCTAAACATCCAAATCCTGCCAATAACCACTGGTGTCCTTGGCAGGGGACTTACTGTCAGGTGAGTTTGTATTGGAGACCACTGCCCCAGTCAACAGCTTTCAGCAACTTCAAGAGTGACCCTGAGGCAGACTGCCAGCTCAGCCACACCGGATTTCTGAGTCTCGGAAGCTGAGACAGCCTGGCTGTTCGTTCTATGATGTCATTGATTCTAGTGTAACTCTTCTATAGCAACAGGAAACAATAGAGCTAGGTTTGTTGATGCCCTGATGGTTATTAAATAAAAATATGATTGTAGACATGTAATTGTCTTCCCTTTTAGACTTAGCTACGTAATCATGCCGCCAAGTAAATCACCCACTTGTGAAAATAGTTTCTTCAGTCTTCCTATGTGAGTTTGGGACAATAGATAATGGACTGTTTACCCTCCATTAAAAAAAAATCAATGAAGGATTGGCACTTTCGCCCTTTGATTTAGATCTACTGGCTGGTAATGCGGGAGCCTCAGGGACACACATTGACAAGGGAAGCTATTAGAGCTATTCAATTCCCAGACGAAACTCAGCAAAGAATTTCCTCAGAGTTCTTCACTCCCCTCTAACCCCAAACTCTATGCCGCAGCAAAGGAGAACGCAGTAGCAGGCAGGAAGGCAATGGGGAAAAGAAGATATGGGGAACATCAAGCTGCAGGTTCCTATGCCCCTCAGCAACATCCATCATAACCCTCACAGCAAACATGTTTCTGGTGAAGAAATGAGCCATCAACGAAAGCCTATGTAGCAGGAAACTTCAACTCCCTCAAAGCAAATGGGTATTTTCGACAACATTACTTTACTTCACCCCAACAGAGAAGAAAATACAAAAGAGGGGGAGCAAGTCCCTTTTTAAAATTTTTTATACATTTAAGAGCTTTATTAGATTAAGTTCATGCTCCTTTCCCTTCCATCACAAAATCTCTGCACAAGTCATTAATTTCAAGGAAAATAAGATGTGCAAGGCGATGCCCTTTGCCTATTCATCCCAAGTAGCTGCTCCATTTAATACATTTGAGAGAACGCCAGGAACAAAGGAGCGGAGGAAACAGCGTGAAAGCTGTCAAATACGCTATGCAGATTTGTGTGGCTAAGTAGCTTAATTGGGACTGGTGTGCTTCAATAAAAAGAACCTGAGGTCCTGGCTAGGAAAACAAAGTGCCTTCACTTCTGCTTTTATCATCCCTTGCCATAAAAAAACATAGCCTATTCTTCACGGTAAAGATGACATCCACCTCTCACCAGAGAACTAATATTTAATACCAACTCAATTTCAAATCAAGGACACTGAGTCCTGCCCGATGTTTCCAATGAAATATTAATGGTTTAAACAAAGCATTTCCTGAACCTAGACAAGAGAAATGAATAAAGGGTGAGACATGTATAAGACTTCAGGAACGAAATCCATCCTCCCACGCTGGTAGTCTCAAAAATAATAATAAACTAAGTAACGTTAAAAGCAGACCAACTTCATTATGTAGGGGCAGACAGGGTAAGTGTGCTCAGGGCAAATGTATCTGCCTTAATTATGTAGATAATGCAAGCTCCATAAGCCAATGCCAAGAGTTTTGCTTTCCATAGGAAAGCACTTTGGCTGATTTACAAATATGGACACATCAAGACGATTGAAAGCTGTAGTAGATAAATTTCCCATTGTTCATCTTGAGAAACTGGAAGAGACTTTGCTGGGACACAAGTATCCTCATCAATTTCTCTACCTAGAACAGGCAAAGTGTCTGCCTTCTAAAGGTGCATGTCTTAAGAAGATGAGATGTAAGCAAAGGGTGTGACTTCTCCACACATTGAGCAACCCCGTTCTGGAGAAAGCAGGCTACATGAGAGGAGGCCTCAGAGACTAAATGGTGGCAAAAGGTCCCTGTTTCATCCCAGAACCCCTGATGAAGGGGGTATATGTGCCAGGTAGAAAGGCTTGTGTAGCTAGCACACTAGGTGTGTTTAAACTTTAGTCCATGGAATTTTTCTCCTCTACCTGTTCATCACCAAGGGCTGACTGCAACCCTTGGTTCTTCAACACTGATTTCAGAAACTGCTTGTAGAATTTCCCACACAGCCTCTTACACTCACTAGAACATTCAACTGGATCATCATTCAACCAAGACTGCAAAACGCACTAGACACAGTGCCACCGATGATCCGATGTTCTCATGGTCACTGGGTGGCACATATGTACAGACTTCATTCTCATCTGTTACTTGAGCAGACGGTGTCACTGTCTCCCAGTGTCCACTCTCTCCCCGTGCTTCCTCAGAATATCTGATTGCATTTCATAGTTCAAGTTTGTGAGGACTAGCAGCCCCAGTACTATGCCCAGCTTCGCCACATCTCAGTTGGGAATATCCCTTCCTCTAGGCCAAAATGATTTGTTCTGATCTAGGTGAGGGGTGTGATTGGATAGTAGGTCTGAACCTCGGGTGTCTTTGTTGGAAATTTGAGAGATGGAGTACAGGAAGTGAGAAAGGGGCAAAGGGGAGATGCTGGAAATGGTAAAGAAGAAGAAAAATATATAAACTAGAAATGAAAGGCCACAGAAAATAAAATAATACAATAAAAGAAAAATACAGTTTCCTTCAACCAAGCATTCTGACTGAATGCATGATAGTCACATTTTTATCTGTATGTGTGTATATGAAAATGTATCTGTGTATGTATCTCTGTGAGTGTGTGTGCATGTGCATTTGTGCATGTGTGTGTTTGTGTGTCTGTGTGTGCATATGTGTGCATGCGTGTTTGTACATATGTGTATGTGAGAATGTGTGTGTGTGCGCACACTTGTGCACATGTGCGTGTGTGCCTCTGTGTATCTGTGTGTGCATGTGTGTGTGTGTGTTTAAGAGTGAGTGCTCATAAAGAAATCACAGGTGAGAACTTCATGTGTATTTCACAGTTTCTACCTTAGTTTTTGAGGCAGGGTCTCTTACCTAGAGGTCACAAACTCAGCTATGCTGACTAAACCAGCAAGCTCCCAAGATCTTCTTGTCTCTGCCTGTCCAGCACAGACATTATGAGCTTACACCACCATGACCCCCAGCTTTTACACGGGTGCTGGAAATCCAAACTCAGAGCTTCATGTTTTGTTCCTCATAACTTCACCCACTCAGCCATCACCCCAACTTCAATACACAAATTCCTTCTCTTGTTTTATTATCACTGTCAAAGCACTCAGCCATGTTTACGAAAACGGAAAAACAAAGGAAACAGCGTCCCCAATGACATTTTCTTTACAATGATACCAGAATCATTAGTAAATCCAATGCTGATGGTAAAAAACAGCCCTGCAGACTAATTAACTAAATGAATAATTATAGTTTATAAATACAGTGAAAATGTATTTTCTTTCTTAAATACAATCTACATATTTCCATATTTTAAATGACATGATTTGGGCATTTTTCTTTCAGGAACATATAATATTACTTGATGAACAACTATAATAACTTTCTGTCTTAATCTCCCCAAACCATGAAAAAGTTGTTCCTAGAATAAGGCCAAGGCTCTTATCTTCAAATAAAGAGTTGATGACCAACTATGGCTGTAGAAACCAGTTCTCACTTGTCAATAAATCTTAGTGTGTACACAAGACACATTTCCTTTTAAGACCTCCACATCCATACAGTTTGTTCTGTAGAGAAGAACAGTGTCTCTGAAGCATTGGTCCAGACACCGAGAGAGCTCAGTGCCAATGCTGCTTTAACTCCCATTTGTTAGCAATGCCACTGAGTCTCACCCACTGTCTAGGACTTCGTCCTAGATCTAACTATCTGACATAGCACTTTACTGTCTCCTAAAACAACAGCAGGCAATTATGAATGAGCTTAGCATGCTCTTGTACAAAACCAAAAAGCATCTTTCATCTTCCTCAGACAGAAATATGGGACCATCATCTCCAAAATACACACCATACACCTAACAGGTGCATAATAGGATCACACAGTTGAGAAGAAAATATATGTTTTTATCAGTAACCATTTTATCTTCAAACATAATACAAGTTCAACATTCCTAATGTTTACTGTACAGGTTGACACTACAGCCTTGGCAGTCCACCTGACCAATGGACGTTGTCAAACATGGAGCTAAAAGTAGCCTAAGATCTACAGTGGAATAGAGGGGGTACCCAAGCCACATGACCATGCAGAGTATTACAGTTTACATCTGTCCACAGCACAGTCTACTATTTCCTGGTATGGAAATTCAGATTTCTGAATGATACAGTCTGGTTTTAACAAAGACCAGATGAGATTTCTACAAGTAAATGATAAATTTGAGGATTTTTTTTAATTTGTATAGTAGTCTGCCTGCATGTACATATGTGTACACTGCGCATGCCTGGTGCCTGTAGAGACCAGAAGAGGCTATTGGATCCCCTGCAACTGGAGTTAAAAGGATTATGAGCTGCGATGTGAATGTTGAAATGTGAATTCAGGTCCTCTGGAAGAGTAATTATGGTTCTTTCAATGCCAAGCCATTTCTCTAACTTCCTATTTATAAAATATATACAGACACAAACAATAACAAAATAGTGATGTAGATACTTTTCTGCTCACATTCAATCAGTTTTATTCCTTATTATGGGTTGAAGAGTGGTGACCCAAAGTTATCTGAGAAGAACTCAGCAGAAGAGTAGTGAAGCTACCAAGGCCATGAGAAACCTGATTCTGTGTCCACTATCATTTGGGAAAGGCCTTGCCTCAATCTTGATATAAACCCAGAAGAAACACAGACTCTCTTTCTGTCTTTCTCTTTTTTCCTTTTATTAAAAATGGAATTTTTCTCATATAATACTTCCTCATTACAGGTTCCTCTCACTCCACTCCTCCCAGATCCTTCCTACCTTCCCTCCCATCCAGATCCTCCCTATTGAACAGTCTTTTATAGGATAATAATAAAATAATAATAATAAACTAGAATATAAAGTAACATAATAAGAAGAAACAAAAACTAACACATCAAAATTGGACAAAACAAACAAACAAAAGGAAAAGAGCCCAAGAGAAACCCACAAGAATCAGAGACTCATTCATCCATACTCAGGAATTCCATGAAAATATGAATCTCAAAGCCGTAATATATACAAAAGGATCTGAAGGATTAAAAGAGAAAAAAATACATATATAAATAAAATAAAACTTAAAATAATAAGATAAAATTTACAAGAAAAAATGGGAAGAGCCCTGACACAATATTATGAGATAAAGAATCTCCAAAAAAAAAAAAAAAACCATCGAATTCATTTTCTGTTGTTCATTTACTGCTGCGCATGTAGCCTACTCTTAAGAGTAGTTTGCTGCCCCAGTGAGACTCCTTTGGAGGAAACTAAATTTATATTTGGAAGTGGTTATCAATTGGGCGTTGCTTCTGGGATAGGGATGGGGACATGTGTTCACTTCTCCTTATAAATCTAGGAGCCCATGTGATGCAGAACTGCGCATGCCCTGAGCATGCCTTCTCGGACTCTGTGAGTTCGTGTATGTCAATCATGTAGACTCTGAGGCCTTGTTTTTTTGGTGTCCTCCGTTCCCTCTGGCTCTTTCACGTTTTCTGCCTCCTTTTCCCCAGGGTTCCCTGAGCCCCAATAAGAGAGAACTGATTGACATATCCCTTTTAGGGCTGAGTGTTACAAGTTCCCTCATTCTGCATATGTGGCTGTGGGTCTCAGTATTTGTTCCCATCTGCCGCAAGAGAAAGCTTCACTGGTGATAGCTGAGCAAGGCACTGATCTATGAGTATAGCAGAATGTCATTAGGAGTCATTTTTTATTGTTATGGTTTGTTATTGCTTTACAATACTAGTATTTTGTCTTACCCTAGATCCCAGGGCTATCTAATCTCAGGTTCTTGGTCACCCAAGCAGTGCCAGGGATTGGTCCCATCTCACGCAGTAGGTCTTCAGTCACATCAGATATTGCTCTGTTACTGCCACAGGCTTTGTACCACCATTGCGCTTGCAGCCAGGACACCACTGTCGATCAAAGGGTTTGGAGTGGGTCGGTGTTTATGGTTCTCCTTTGGCAGAGTCCCTTCCTATACCAAAGACACTAAAATGTAGGAGTGAAGGCTCTATGTAGGCAGCAGCTCAATGTCTCCATGTCCAACGAGTCGTGTAGGTGTCTTCAGCAATGGGGCCTTGCCATCAGATTGTGGAGAGCAACAGCCTAGGTTGTTTATGAATTTCCATGGGAAATATATATATATATATATATATATATATATATACAGCAATTACATATAATCCAATCTTGGTACTGGAAGCTTCGTTTGGCAGCAAGAGGTGCCCAGTTGGGGCTCTGTCTCCTCATTATTTAGTGATTTCAATTATGCTTCATACACGTAATATTTTAGGAAGCTTCTGCTGTGTTAAGTTTCCATACTATGCCTCAGGTGGTCCTGAATTTTAGCTGTATTTACTCTCTTGTCCTCCTTCCCCCACCCCCTCTCCACTCGATACCCCTGTTCCAGCCCCCCACCCACACTTAACTATCTATTCATCTTCCCTTTGCTAGGAAGATTCGTCCCACCCCCACATCAGTCTCTTACTCTGCATCTAACCTCAGTGCTTGTACAGACTGCAGCTTGGTTATCGTTGACGTAACAGCTAATGTCCTTGCAGAAGTGAATACATAACATTATTTGTCTTTCTCAGCCTTGGTTACCTTATTCAATATTTTTTTTAGTTCTATTCATTCACCTGTGAATTTCATGAGTTCATTTTTTAAAAGATGAGTAATATCCCATTATGTAAATGTACCAAATTTACTATATCCATTCTTCTATTGAGGGACACCTTAGTTATTTCCAGTTTCTAGCTGTTATGCATAGAGCAGCAATGGACATGGCTGAGCAAGTGTCTCTGTGGTAGGATGACCTTTGGTTATGCCAAAGGGTGATATATTCCTCGATTTCTGTGGTTATGTTTCCCTATTCATTTCTTTTTTTTAATTTTGGTATTCTCTTTCCACCTTTTTGTTAGTTTGGATAAGGGTTTATCAAGCATACTGATTTCTCAAAGAACCAATTCATTGTTTCATTAATTCTTTATATTGTTTCATTGTTGTTGTTTCTATTTTATTGATTTCATCCATGAGTTTGATTATTTCTTGCTGTCTACTCCTTTAAGTGTAATTTCTTCTTTTTTGATCTAGAGCTTCATGTATGCTGTTAATTACTTGTATAAGCTCTCTGCAAAGTTTTATATAGTCACTTAGTGTCAGGAACTTGCCTCTTAGAACACCATCAGTACTTCCCATAAGTTTGGGTATGTTGTGTATTCATTTGCACTTAATCCTAGAAAGTCTTTTGTTTCTTTCTTAATTTATGTCTTGACCCATTTTTCAATGAGTTGTTCAATTTCAATGAGTTTGAAAACTTTCTATTGTTTCTGTTATTATTTATATTCAGTTTTAATTCCTGGCGGTCTGATAGGATCCAAATTGCCATTGCTTGTAGCTGTTGAAACTTGCTTTGTGGACAAGTATGTGGTCAATTTTAAAGAAAGTTCATAAGTTTCTGAAAAGAAGATATTTTGTGTTTGTGAAATATTGTGTAAATATCTAATAGGTCCATTTGGTTTATAATGTTAGTTAGCTTCAGAATTTCTCTGTTTAGCTTTTGTCTGGATGACCTGTCTATTGGCAGCAGTGGGGTATTGAAGTCTCCCACTATTAGTGTGTGGGATCAGTGTGTGACTTAAGCTATAATATATGAACTTGGGTGCCCTTGTATTTGGTGCATAGATGTTAAGAATTTCAATATCCTCTTGAAGGACTTTTCCTTTGGTGAGTATGCAGTCTTCTTCCCTATCTCTTCTGATTAGTTTTGGATTGACATCTCTTTTGTTGGGTATTAAAATGGCTACATGAACTTGATTCTTCGATACATTTGCCTGGAATATCTTTTTCCATCCTTTACCCTGAGGTGATCTCTATCTTTGAGGTTAGTATGTGTTTCTTGGATGTAGCAGGAGGATGAATCCTGTTTCTCATATCCATTTTGTTAGTCTTTATCTTCTTTATTGCGGGGTTTAGTCTGTTGATGACGAGAAGTATCAATGAGCAGTTTTTGTTGATTTTTTTTGCTGTAGTGGTGTTTGTGCTGTTTTATTTTTGTTTTTGATTGTATCGTGTGTACGTGCGTGCATGTGTGTGTGTGTGTATGTGTGTGCACTTCCTCTCTTTTAGCTTGTTGGTCTGGGGATATTTATTTCTTGGGTTTTCTTGAGTGTGGTTAGTCTCTTCAGGCTGCAGTTTTTCCTTCTAGCCCCTTCTATAGTACTGAATTTATAGAAAGATATTGTTTAAATTTGGCTTTTATCATGGAATGTCTTATTTTCACAATCTATTGTGATTAAGTGTTTCATTGGGTATAGTAGTCTGGGCTGGAATCTGTGGTCTCTTGAGTCTATACAACAAGGACCAGGCTCTTTTGAATTTTTGAGTCTCCTTTCAGAAGTCAGGTTTTATTGCCTTTATATGTTACTTGATCTTTTTGTCTTGTGGCTTTTAAAATTCTTTCTCTGTGTTGGGTGTTTAGTGTTTTATTAGTGCCAAGAGGATTTTGTTTTCTGGTCAGTCTATTTGATATTCTGTATGATTCTTGTACCTTGATAGGCATCTCCTTTAGGTTAGGAAAATTTTCTTCTATGATTTTATTGAAAATATTTTCTGTGTCTTTGACCTGGGTTTTGCCTCCTTCCTCTATTCCTATTATTTTTATGTTTTGTCTTTTCATAATGTCTCAGATTTCCTGGATCTTTTGTGCCAGGATGTTTTCATATTTAACATTTTGTTCAACTAAAGTATCCATTGTTTCTATTTTGTATTTATTGCCTGAGATTCTTTCTTCCATCTTTTGTATTCTATTGGTGAGGCTTGCCTCTGAGGTTCCTGTTTGACTTCCTAAAGTTTTCATTTCTAAATGAAATGTGTGGTAGTTTGAGTAGAAATGATCCTTCAGGCCCATAGGGAGTGGCACTATTAGGAGGGATGGCCTTGTTGGAGGAAATGTGTCTCATTCTCTTTCTGTTACCTGCAGATCCAGAGGTAGAACTCTCAGCTCCTTCTCCAGCACCATGTCTGCCGCATACTACCACGCTTTCCATCATGACAAGGATAGATTAAACCTCTGAACTGTAAACCAACCCCAGTTAAATGTTTTCCTTTGTAACAATTGCCATGGTCATGGTGTCTCTTCAAAGCAATAAACCCTAACTAAGACATAATGAAAACTTCAGTTTGGGTTTTCTCTTTTACTTTCAGATCTTGAATTGTTTTCATTCATGTCCTTCTACTTTGGTTTGTATTTTCATAGATTAAGGGATTTATTAGCTTCCTTTTCAAGGGCTTTATCATATTCATAAAGGCTATTGGGGGGGGGGTTCTTGTGCTTTAGCTATGTTTCAACACTCAGGGTCTACTGTAGTAGGGTTCTGGGGCTAGAGTGGAGACATATTGTCCCAGCTACTGTTGATTGTGTTTTTACACTAGGGTCGAGACATCTGGGTTTGGGAAGATTGTAATTCTAGGTTCTGATTCTAATTCTATCTGTTCTTGTCTTTGTCGAGTGGGTGTGTTGTTCCTGGGTTTCTGTTTCCTTTCTGGTTCTTAAGAAAGTGTGGGTGGTGGCTCTGTAGTGCCTGGTTATAGACTCTTCTGGAATCCTGACAGGCATAGACACTGGGGGTTTCTGGTAAAACATGTCCCTCCTTGGCTGAAATGCCAGAATCTCTTTATGTGGTAACCAAGACTGCACCAAGTTCTTTCTGTAGAAAGATGGTTTCTGAAGATAAAAATTTGTTTGTTGTTTGTTTTCCAAGACAGGGTTTCTCTGTGCAACCCTGGCCATCCTGGAAATCACTCTGTAGACCAGGCTGACCTCAAACTCACAGAGATCTGCATGCCTCTGCTCCCAGAGTACTGGTATTAAAGATGTGCACCACGGCCGCCCTGGCAATAAGAGTTTTATAGAAAACGTATGCCTCGATCCCTGGAGAGCCCGTCTTGTGCCATTCCTAACCGGAGCCTGTAGGGGCTGGGGCCGATGGCAAGAAAAGTATACTAAGATTTTGAATTAACTTGAAAAAGAGAAGGAGGAAAACAAAATGAGGGACATGGAGGTAAGCCTTGAATGACCTGGTGCTCTCTCTGCTAGGAAAGCGCACACCCCGAAAACAGTAGTAGAGAAACGCCTTCGCGATAATAAATGACTCCTCCAGGCCTTAGCAGACATTACAGACATAACAGGAGGTGACAAAAGATTTCTAGCACTGTTCCCGGGTGTCACACAAACAATGTTTCAAGCGAACGCCTAATCCATCAAGGTGGAACCCCCATGCACAGAAAAAGCAATAAGCAAACCTCTAGCTTCAATGAGGTCGTTAGCTCAAAATGTAACTTTCCTGGCTTCCAGGATGATAAATTTCATTTGTCCCATGACTTCCTGAGTAAATGATTTTATAATCCCTGGATTTGGCTTATGGAGATGCCTGGTGACTCATGAATGCCAATCTGACTAATGTCTCATTTATAGACTCAGTATGCACGGGAGCCCAGACATCACTTTGCTTGCCAAATAAATGAGTGTAAAACGTTTTCAGTAAAAAACAAAGAAACTAGCATCCAGTACACCAAGGAGATACACATCTGCACCCACTATCACAGCGGCCTTCATCTCCTGCTTGCTGGGTAGTCAGGAGCTGAAACACCCAGAGATGTAATAAGAAATAACTCTTCCCCTTTAAAAAGCATTTTATGACCTCTTTAGGACTGTGGTTATTCACTGAGACTTTAACATCTGTATCTTCCTCACCACCATGTAAGCTGGTACTTCACTGGCTTTTACATTCAACGAAGGGGGTCTGGATTTCCATAGCAACCTTTATTTATTTATATAGGTAGCTCTGGTTATGACAAAAGTTCCAGGTGATTTATAAATATATATTCAAGGGTGAAATTTAACCTCATTGTTTTCCATCACCAATAAAGATATTTTTAAAAGAAAGGTTCAAATAGCTTAAACTAATTTTAGGGAGATTTTAATAGTTCAGAGAGGGATTGTGGGCACAGATGGCAATGACTTTAAATATTTATCTTCTCCCCATCTCCCAAACTCTACTAAACTGATCATAATGAAAAAACTTGGAGTTATATAAAGACAGGACAAAATACAAGAGAGAGAGCACAGTCACACAGCAGAGGCTGTGGCAGAGACATAAAAGTTGTAGACAGGCAGCTAAATCTATACATAGAAGCCACACCATCCAAAGCATGTTTGGTAAACTGAGGAATAGCCTCTCCATCTGTATCTTGTGTCCATATTTCTCAAAAAAGCTCTGGATTTTGGAAATGAGCCCAGGATTTTTCTCTGGATTGCTTAAACTGCTTAGGAGCCCAGGATTTTTCTTTGGGTTGCTTAAACTGCCTAGGAGCCAGAGTCTCCAAGCTGAAGAGATAACCCCCAGACAGGATGAACTAAAGGAAAGCTCATGCATGGTATCACGATGCTTCAAAGTTCCAAAACCAAAGCAGGAGAGTCAAAAAGCTTGCAGTGTATGGAATGAAATCATTGGATGCAAAGAGATATCAGTAGCCAAGTCAGCTGAATCTGATTTCTTCAAGGCTACTACCTAAGAGGGCAGGTAGACAGCAGTGTTCAGTCCCTTCATAAAAGCAGGAGACATTTTCAGCTTTTCATTTCCATAATGAATATCTTCAGCTTAAAGTGAAAGCTTATTTTGGCTCACAATAGTGGAGGTTCCTTCTGCCCCACTGGCCTTGTTACATTTGGGTCTTTGAGGCCATATATTGCTAGTGTATATGGGAAATCAAAACTGTAAAACTCATTGCTGGGAAGCATAAGACAGAAAAACAAACAGGGTCTACAATTCCTTATAAGAGCACCCCCACTGACCTAAAGCTCTGCCCCTATGACTCCTTTCTTAAAGTTTCTACCATTCCCAATCAGCACTAAGCTAGGAAGCAAAACTCCATCACATAAATTTTTGGGGGACACTTAAGGTCCAAATGACAGGCCACTCAATATTCTTATTCCCAGCCAACTTTTCCAACAAGTCAAACAAAGCAGTATTTACGGGTGTTCAAAGCACAGGACTTTTATTTCTTCATAATGTCCTCTAGCACAGAAAAGTCAAGAAGAGAAAAAGAGAATAACCAACAACGCAAGCAGTCGCAGAGGGTCCCCAAGTAACAGCATTGTACCTGGCCTAAAGACATAACGTCTACTTGGGAGGAAGACAAAGGGTAATGAAGGAGGGGCATCTATGAGATGACAAGGAATACAACCCAGTGATGGAATTGTTGAGTTGGTAGCATACTGATGGATATACACCAAACCTGCCTGGGCCTTGTAGGGAAATGCAAAACTGTGTCAATTCTAAAAATAAAGCACATTGTTTTAAACTGTGGAAGACAGCAAATAAAAGTACGGTGCACTGATGGACACTGTAGTTGCCTCACTGATAAAGACTTAACTAAACTTCCAGAAATAATTACATAAGAAAGCCAACAGGAAGAGAATGCATGAAGTTGTCATGGACCCAAATCTCTACCTACCGAATTAGAGAGCCAGGAAGTATTATGTCACATGACGGGGTGAGGAAATATGAAAATAAATAGAAGGAAAAAATACCTAAAATAACTATGTTTATGAGGGGCAAAGCTAAAAATATGATATGATTAGTTTTTCACATTACTAGATATTTGTATTTGTGACAATAACTTTGATGATTATAACCGGGGAAATGAAAACAACTGGAAACCAACTCAGAGCTCACATGAGGCCATGTCTGCAGTCTGCAGTTACCTAAGGGAATGCTTTGGCAATACTTTTCCACTAAGCAAACAATAAATTAAACTAGGCTTAAAATAGCAAGCTGACGTTGCTCACAGTCCATTTCCTCTGTATAGACACCTCTCACATAAATAATGAATGGAACCCTGGGAAAAAGAAACAGCATTAAGAGTGCTAACTCAGAAACGTTTAAACAAGAAAATCTTAAAGAAGTATAGTTGAATAAACTGGGTCTTAGCTTTGAAATTGCTAAGCTTCAAAGAATCTCTAAGAACTTGTGTGAAGATTCACACCTCTACAGAAGCCTGAAAGCACAATATTAATGACTTCATGGCACCTGAACCTGTTGTTATGTGTATTATGTGTGTTGCTATGGGCTGCCCAGCCATTGGAATCTACCATACAGGGACTATATTTTAGCCACAGAATAAATTCAGGAAGAAAGTAGAATCACCAACAAACTTTCTAAAGAAATAATTTCAAAATCCAGATAATAATAGAACTAAAATATTCAGAACTTAAGCCAACAAACTGTTTGAAAAGCTGAACTGTTCAAACAGGGCATCTCTAGGGGGTTGAAGGTAACTACCTAATAAGGGGCAGGCTACTCCCAGGATTTCCACTGGGCACATATTTTCCATTCTTCTTTCAAAATGATGCTTCAGGATTTCCTGGGAATGCACAGGAAAGCATCAATTCACATCCCTGTGGTAGATCTGTGAGGTTGCTTTTTTTTTTTGGCAGATGTTTAACACATAGATAACATTGATGCATGACATGCAGATGCTCACAACCCAGGATATGAAACCCAAATTCCATATAGAGCTTTGTATTAAATGTTTAAGATTTAAAAAATTTTTATTTTAGCTAAGTGCCTGCATTTGTATATGTGAACAATATATGTTCCTGTGGAGGCCTGAAAAGGGTGTTCGATTCCCTGGAACTACAGTTGCAATGCGGATGCTGGAAACCAAACCTGGGACCACTACAAGAGCAGTATGTCCTGTTAACCTCTGAGCCGTCACTCTCGGTCTCCCTTCTCCATCTAGAGTTTTAAAGAATCTCTTTTTCAGAAAGGAAATGAATAAAGCAAAGCAATCTCAACCAATATAAAGGCAAGATGCTCCTTCCACAGAACAATCTTCCTTACTTTTCTAGTTTTAATAGCCTTCTAAACCCAATAAAAGAATGTCTTTAGGCTCAAAAACATGGCAAACTTAATCTAAACAATGAACTATCTATAAGCACTATTTATATGTATTATATTTCATGCATATTTATATATTTAATGGATACTATATGGTGATCCCTCTCCATTCATAAGTTCTGCATACATAGAGCCACCCAATTGCTGATCAAAATATCTTTCTGAAACAATAAACCCAACAACTCTGTTCTGACAATGTCATTATGTCATAGCCAACACAGAGAAGTAGCAATTTGGGAAGTTAGAACTGTATGAGATATCATGAGCAATCCAGAGATAACTTTAAGTGTTTAGGACAGCTCTATGTTGATCACATGGAGATACTGTCTGATATCATACAAGGTACTTGGACATCTTGGGAGTCTGGTGTCCTCGAGGGATCAGGAGACAATACACGAGTCTTGAGACACGATCATGAGCCTGAAACTCAAGAATTCCCACATTCCATGGTCAACTCTGGCGGGCTCAGTAATGCCACTCAAAGACATTAGATTCCAACCCTGCAACGTCTAAATATTATTTAATAAGATATAGAAAGATATTTTATAAGATAAAGATGTTATTTTATAAGATAAGATAAGAAGAAGGGTCATTGCAGATCTGATTAAATTAATGACTTTGAGGGGTTGGATTATCCTGGATTATTTAATGATCACTGAACCCAGCTACAGATATCCTCGTAAGAGAGGGGAAAGGCAGGAGGCATTGGAGGAAAGAAGGCAGTGTGTGCACACAAGCAGAGGCTGGAGTGATAGAACCACAAGCAAAGAACATCTGCAGCCCCACAAACTGCAAAGGGTGATGGATGGATTTTCCTGTGGAGCCTTTAGAGAAAGCATGGCTCTGCTAACACCTCACAATGTCTGGCCAAGGAATCTGATTCTTGACTTCTGGTTCCCAGAATTTGGGGAGAATACACTCCTATTGTTTGAAGCCACAAAGCAGTCTTCAGAAACCCAGAACAGAGTCCTTCCATGTGCACTTGAGTAAACCTGCAATTATTATGCTGAGCATACCACAAGTCTGACACAAGACAAGCCACAAATTAGACAGAAAAGGTCACTGTCCTTGAAACTATGGAAATTCTGATCTGGGCAGAAAGAGAAGACAAATGTCCAAGTTGCGGGCTTAGAGTAAGCTGTCTTCAAAAGTGCTACTTAGGATAGAGTTACTTGCATACAATTTCCCAGAAAAACTTCTCAAGTACAAACAATTTTTTCCTTATCAACTTCTTGAGCCTATTTTAAAAGGTATGTTGATTTAATATTAAAATTTACTAAGAAAAAATGAAAATAAGTAAAAAATGAGAAAATCGCATTAAAAGTTTTACCCACATCTTGTTACCCAGGGATGACTTATAACTGAGAGTGTGTTTCTTCTAATATTCTAAACAAAAGCTGGGAGTTGTTATTTCTTTAAGATTTATTTATTTAAGGTACACTGCTGTTTTGTCTGTATATCCATGTGGAGGAGTCAGATCCCCTGGAACTGTAGTTACAGGGGGTAAGCTGTCATGTGGGTACTGGGAATTGAATCCCTGTTCTCAGGAAGAGCAGCCAGTACTCTTTACCACTGAGCCATCCCTCAAGCCCATTATTTTATTTTTTAAGGGGGGAAGAATTGTGTTTGGCTCACAGTTGTAGGGTACCATCCATCATAGCAAGAACGCATAGTAGCACCTCACCTTGTACCCACAGTCAAGAGAGCCATATATCTTCTTTGATTTTTGGCATAGTTTTACAGAAACAGTATCCTTGAGTTGGCAAGACAGCTTAGTAAAGGTCTTAGCTTGTAAGCTCAAAGACTTGAGCTTAATGACCAGAACCCAGGTTTTTAAAAGTACATTTTAGAAGGTTGGGCATAGTGGCGCACCTTCCTGGAGCACATATTTTAACTCATCCTTAACATCTTTAACATGATGAAAGCATGTTGTGCGGAGCTGCGGGCTGTGTTCCTGCTGCCCCAGATCCCGGATGCCTGGCTAGCTTATGCCCCGAAATAACAACACACAAACTGTATTTTTTCAAACACTGCTTGGCCCATTAACTCTAGCCCTTACAGGTTAATTCTCATATCCCAATCAACCCATCTCTAATCATCTGTGTAGCATCAGTATTACCGGGAAAGATTCAGCATATCTGACCTGGCAACTTGCTTCATGGTGTCTGCCCAGGAGAGGGAGCATGGCCTCTGGTCCAGAGAGCAGAGCTGTCGAGTCTGAGCTCACTTCCTCTTCCTCCCAGCATTCTGTTCTGTTTACTCCACCCACCTATGTTCTAACCTATGAGGGCCAGCCAAGCAGTTTCTTTATTTTTTTAACCAATGACCTTCCTCCATCAGAAGCAGAAGCAGAAACCCACAGCAACAATATGAGCAAAGGGGTCAAGACCATGATAGGATACCCACAGAAACAGCTGACCCGAATTAGTGGGAGTTCACTGACTCTTGGCTGACAGCTGGGGAACCTGCATAGGACCACACTAGACCCTCTGAATGTGGGTGACAGTCTCGTGGCTTAGGCAGAATGTGGGGCCACTTGTAGTGGGACCAGTATTTATCCCTACTAATTGAACTGACTTTTTGGAGCCCATTCTCTATGGAGGGATACCTTGCTCGGCCTACAGGTGGGGGAGGGCTCTGGGACCTGCCTCAGTGTAATGTGGCAGACTTTGTTGACTTCTCATAGGAAGCCTCACTCTCTCTGAGGAGCGGATGGGGGATGGGGTGAGGGGCAGGTGAAGGGAGTGGGAGGAGGGGAGGGGAGGGAGAAGAAACTAGGATTAGTATGTAAAGTGCAAAAAAATGTTTTCTTAAAAAAGAAAAGAAAATCTAGTCTAGTCAGGTGATGGTGGCGCATGCCTTTAATCCCAGCACTTGGGAGGCAGAGGCAGGTAGATTTCTGTGAGTTTGAGGCCAGCCTGATCTACAGAACAAGTTCCAGAACAGGTTCCAGAGCAAGTTCTAGGACAAGCTCCAAAGTTACACAGAGAAACCCTGTCTTGAACCCCATTCTCCCTCCCCCAAAAAAACTAGACTAAGAAGAACTCTAGACATGAGAACAAGCAGAATCCTGGTTATACAAAGCAAGAACTGTTGACCCTCCTCTTAGAATTTACAGATGAGAAGCCAAACAAATTTCAGTAGGTTAAGATAGTTCAAATTTCCTGTTATTTTTGCCCATAGCATCAAGATTCTTACTTATCTATGACTTTCACTAGTGACCAGACCACTCAGGAGTCTCAGATATAAATGAATAAGAAAAGGAGGTGAGGAGGAGAGAGGAAATAAGGAAAAAGAAAATGGAATTAAGGAAGGAAAACCTCAAGAAACTCACAAAGTCCACAGGGAGTAATCATAAAAAAAAAAAAAGTGTGTCCATGAGATGGTTCAGTAAAAACTCCTCAAGATTTTACTGAGTACAAACTTGGGTGCTGCATTCAATTTCCAGAAGCCATACCAAAGTGGAAAGAGAAAACGTCAATTCACAAAACTGTCTTCTGACCTCTGCATGGCCCCTGACAATAATAACTTTAAAAAAATTAATTATCCATTAAACAAAGGTTTTTTTGGCTACTGTCAGGTTTTTCCCCCTTGTTACATTTTTTTCATTCTTTTTTTATTAAAATTTTTTTCATTTTACGTATCAATCCCAGTTCCCCCTCCCTCTCCTTCTCCCACTCCCCCACCTCCCCCCACTTCCTGCCCTCCATCCACTCCTCAGAGAGGGTAAGGCCTCCTTTGAGGAGCCAATAAAGTCTGGCATACCAAGTTGAGGCAGGAACAAGCCCCTCCAAGCCCCATATCAAGGCTGAACAAGATATTCATTCCACCATAGTGAATGAACCCCCAAAAGCCAGTTCATGTACCCAGGGCAAGTCCTGGTGTCATTGCCAGAACCTCCCCTCCAACAGATCAAGCCGCATACCTACCACCCACATTCAGAGATCCTAGTTTGGTCCCATGTGAGTTCCCCAACTCTCAGTCCAGAGTCCGTGAGTTTGTTAAATTTAAGAAAGCAAGAAGTAGTTGTGTTTAGATTTGCTTACAAGAGAGTCTAAGAGAGAAGAAAGGAGACATGTGTCAGCTACCACACATCCTGATTTAGAGGAACAGTAACAATAAGGAGTATGGGTCTAAGTGTACTCTACACACTGCTGCTGGTGACCATCGCTGCCCAATTGTTAGCTCCATCAGATTGAGCAATGTCTCAAAGATCAGTAAAGTGCATCTCGGGGTGTGTCTGAGATGGTGTTGACAGAAAATATTAGCTCAAAAGCGTTCTGATGGAGGGGACTGATGAACCCCTTGAGGGACTCATATTATTGACAGCGGTATTTGGGGAGTGAAGGAGAGAAAGTGAGTCTGAGATGGAGGAAGTGGTTCTCTGGAAGAGCATCCCTCATCCTGTACATTGCTTGGGCTCTTTCTCTCGTCCTTCCACTTCTTGTACCCCATCATGGGAGTGTCCCAACACAGGCTTCTGCTGCTAAGAGTTCTGTCCACTTACACGGGGGCCAAACAACCACAGACACAACCCTACACAGTCAAGAACAAAATAAACCTTTCTTCTTCCTGAGTTGTTTATGTCAGGTATTTGCTTACAGTGGCACAAAAGCAACTAATAAGATATTCTTCATTTCCCTCGAATTCTATCTGGATATTCAAATAAGAAACTGATTTTGAAAAGGAAAAATCTACATAACAGAAATTGCCGAATTCATGTATGTGAATGGGTGTTAATGGTTAAGGAAAAGAATGTGCTTTCGTTTAAAATGAGGAAAATGTGGTAGAGCATGACTCGGCCTCTAATTAAATAAACGTGCAGTCACATAAACACAAAAGCTCAAATGGAGGAAACGGACACACGTGGCGCTGATTTCAAGCGTGTTTCAGTTCAAGTCAGGAGCCCTTATCACAAGTTCAATGGCTGGATTTCACAGCTTGGACTGGCTGCTGTACATAATCGCTACACGGCAGGGTTTGGGAACTGCCAGCAAAACCTCCGGCTCAAAAATGTCTCTCTCGGTTCTGTCCTGTGAAACTATAAATCAACCACATCGTGCTGCCCGGTTTGATATCAAGTTGACACAAGCTAGAGTCATCTCAGAAGAAGGAACCTCAAAGAAATGCCCTAGTGAGATGTGGCTGTAGTAAATCTGTAGGGCATTTTCTTAATTAGAGATTGATGTGGGCGGACCCGGCTCACTGGGGGCAGTGCCAGCCCTGGGCAGGTAATCCTGGATGGTAAAAGACAGCAGACTGAGCAACCATAAGGAACAAGCCGCTAAACAGCAGCCCTCCATGGCCTATGTTTGAGCTCTTGCATCCAGGTTTCTGCCCTGCTTGAGTTCCTGTCCTGACTTCCCTCAGTAAGGGACTGTTACTTGGAATAGATAAACCCTTTCCTTCCCAAGTTGCTTTTGACCATGGTGCTTTTATCAAAACAACAGAAACCCTAAGACACGCATCCTTCTTGACTGCTAAGGGATTACTGCTGCTTCACTTGAATTCAATGATCTCAAGAAAAGTGGCATGAACAGTCTTAACTCCTTGTTGAAAATCGGTTTTTTTCTGATAGTTTCTGACCTTACAGTGAGAATAGGACATCAAAGTCCTTAGGTGGCGCCTTCAACTGTGCCAGCTCAGTGCCCCGGGGGAGGGAGAATGGGGTATGTCCGGATTTCAGTTAGACAGCAGATGTGGCTCTGTGACAGACAATCAGATAAAGGATACTGGACACCCCTCAAGCTTCAAAAAGAAAGCTCGGTCACTCCCTGTGTGGGAAGTATGGACGTGAGAAGGGAAGAGAATGAGGGGACAGCTACCTGTTTCATCACATACCACCAGTATTCAGATTAGTGAGGAGGGCCCAGCAGGCTGTCTATACCTCATAACCTCCAGCTGCATGGAGACAGTGTAGGGCAATGCCTGGGTAAATCCAGAGTTGGGGCAGACAAACTCAAGTCCAACAAGGCTTCTATGACACTAACTGCCTGTGACCCTCCTTCCTGAACTTCGACCTTCATCTCTTCCATTGAGATGCTCCCTTCACTTTCTAGAAGTCCTTGTACTCTGAAGTGACCACCAACCATGAGCTTTCTAAGGTGCTTTAGAGACACATGAGGTAGGATATGTTTCAAGCCCCTCACCCACTATACTGCTGATATTTTAGTTCAAACTTGTGAGTACCCTGAAGCAACAGAGGAGCTCTTCGGAGCAGGCTTTAAAGAGCACCCACCAGGATGGATAGGAACTCAGTGGGCACGGAGCTTGCGGATGCATGCATGCATGCATGTGTGTATGCATTTCCCTAGTAAATTTTATGTTACAAAATAGTATTCCATGTTATATATAATGTATTTTATAATAAAGTATATTGCTTTTTAGTATATGCTATGCCTCTTTTTTTTTTTTTTTGAAAACTTAATTTAAGAATCTGAATTACTGGTGTGCTTTGCATAAATCCAGATGACACATAACACTTGCCACCTTGCTTTCTTATTTTTTTTTAATTTTTATTTATTTTTTTAATTTTATGTGCATTAGGTGTTTTACCTGCATGTATGTCTGTGTGAAGGTGTCAGGTCCCCTGGAACAGGAGCCAGACAGTTTGGAGCAGCAATTTGATTGTTGTTAAAAAAAAAAAAAAGCAGAGAGAGAGCATTCTATGTCAATTAAATAAGATAAATTCCTGAGCCTTGCACCCTTAGATAAGCATGACCATCAGATAACCCACTCTTTCTATTTGCTTTCCATCCTATGTCTTTGGCCTCTGACTTAGCACAACACCGAGGCCAAGCAGTAAAGAGGCAGCCTACAGAATGAGAAACAATGTTTCAAAATATTCCTCTTACAGAAGGTTGGTGTGCAGAACAGATGCATAAGGAACTAAATGCAATTTGAACAAAGAAACCCCAAATAATCCGACTTCAAAATGGAGCCGGGATATAAATAAATACATCTCCATGGAAGATAGTGGCATGGTGAACAATTTCATAAACTCTGACCAACTCTGTTAGCAGTTGAGAAACGAAAAACGTAAGCCCAAACTTCAGTGAGATGGATCCCCACCTCAGCTAGAATGGTTTTGATCTAAAAGCCAAAGATGCTGTCAGGGATGTGGAGGAAAGACAGCTCTCCACTGTGAGCAGAAATGGGAAGTAGCAAGCTATTCTGGAGAACTGTATGGAATGGACAGTCCTAAGAAACAGAGGGCACACTTGCCTTAGGAGACAGCCACTTCTGGATGTGGGTAAAAAGGAAAATGATATCAACAGCTTAAGGAGCGACCTGCACACTCATATCATTGCTGCACTAGTCCCAA
Organism: Microtus ochrogaster; assembly: GCF_000317375.1. Classification (NCBI taxonomy): domain Eukaryota; kingdom Metazoa; phylum Chordata; class Mammalia; order Rodentia; family Cricetidae; genus Microtus; species Microtus ochrogaster. The sequence goes on along the minus strand of NC_022030.1, from coordinate 49,472,096 downwards.
TGACAACTAAGATAAGGGATCAAGCTAGCTGACCAACGTGGATAAATTGGTGAATAAAATATGGCAGATGGAGGAAAGAGAATGCTTTTCAACCATAAAATAATAAAATGCTATCTTTTGAGGCAAAATGTATGGGACTGGGGGTATTTTATTGTGTAAAATAAGTAAGAAACAGAAAGATGAAAACATATGTTCTCCATCGTTATGGTTTAGATTTTTAATTTTTTCTGTGTGGTGTATGTGGTGCTAGTGTCTGGTGGGTTCACTACTTAGTGTGTGTGTGTGAATGTGTGCATATGTTCATACAGATATGCATGTGTACACATAGATATGGAGGCCAGAAGTCAACATAGAGTGTTTTTCTTCCATGGTTGTTCATATTTTTTTTCTTTTGATTCAGGGTTTCTCACTGAACCTAAAGCTCAATGATTCAGACAGGCTGGATGATCAATGAGCTTCAAGGATCCCTCTTTCTCAGCAGCTATCCTTTGCCCCTGGGTGCTGGTGTTATAAGCAGGTACAAGCATGCCCAATCTTAAACGTGTGCTGAGTATCCAAATTCATACTTGATCAGCATGCTCTTTAGCAACTGAGGTACCTTCCCAGTCTCATGGCTAAGATTTTAAATGACAACCAGTGATCATGTGTTAATGTGTGCTCTCAGGTAAGGACATTATCAGGAGGCGGTAAAGGGATTAGTAGGTAAGCCATAGGAGGAGGAAGTAGGTAGCAGAGGGCAAACATGCTCTTGGGAAATGCTGGCAATATGGCTCCTTCACTTCTCTTCCTTCTCCTTCCCCTCTTCCACCTCTCAATTCAACATGCTTTTCCTGTCATGATGTTCAGCTTTGCCACAATCATGAAGTAACAGGGACAAGCAATCTGGTCTGAAACCATGAACCCAAACCACTCTTTCCACATTGTCAATATCAAATATTTTGTCACAGCAATGGAAAACCAACATACTTATGCGATTGCTGAAACATAATGAATTGTGGCAATGTATGGTGGTTTCCAGAGGCTGGGGGTGGAGGGGTGAGATGAGACAGTGAAGGTGGCAAAGCAGTCACCCAGACAGAAGTCATCAACTCTGGTGTGCAGAGAACAGTGCGGGGGCTCTAGTGCACAGTAACCTGTCACACACTTCACAGATAAATATTAGAGCGGCCTTAAAAGGCTCTAAACACACAGCAATGACAAAAAGCTGAGAGCACTAATTAGCATGGTTTGACCAGTACACAGCATACATAATTACTGAAGTTTACATAATACTGCGTATGTTTGAGCAACTCTTGTGCTAATAACTGTAAACAGAGACTGCGTTTTCATTTCCCAGCCGCCCAAACCCAAATAATCACACAGAAAATATATTAATCACAACACTGTTTTGCTAATGGCTCAGGCATATTCCTCGCTAGCTCTTAAATTAATACATTTCTATTAATATATGTATTGCCACAGGGCTGTGGCTTACCAGTAATATTGTGGCATCTTTCAACAGCTACATGGTGTCTCTGACTCTGCCTATTTTCTCTCTTTATCTCTATTTGGATTTCCCACCTGGCTTTACTCTGCTAAGCCATTGGCTAAAACAGCTTTATTCATCAAGCAATAAAAGAAACGCATATATAAAGAACATCCCACATCAAATAACTTTTTACTTTTATGTGAATGGAAATGCTAAATAATATGATTTGATCATTACACATAGTACCCAATAAAATTTTATAATTAAAATTGTAGTTCCATAAACATAACGGAAAAAATACCCATAATAAACATTTACCCTGGCTCTGACCACTAAGTCGTGTAGAAAGTTAGCTACGTATAAAAGAAGTGATTTCAAATTTGATGTACAAAGGGTCAAGCAGTTTCAAAGGAGATCTGTGGAGGAGTGTGGCCACTAGCCTAGTTGTGAAGAAGCACCAGAGTCTGTTACTAGAGACACTGGGACAAACCTGGATTCTGCCAGTTATTCACTGAGTGCCAAAGACAGGATAAGGAATATCTTCTTGCCTCAACTAGCTCATCTGTGGTATGGTGGTGCACACGGCCCTTAACCCACTGAGTTGTCAGGAGGGTGAACCCGTTCTGAACCAGGAAAGGAGCATAGACACAGTAAACACACTAGAAGTTTTAACCAACCAGCTGCTCTCCAGAATCACAGTTCCTGCATTAGTGTTTTTATCGCTGCTCATCATCATCACCACCACCACATCAACATGATCTGTACTTTAATCCACTTTCCAGAACTGAGGGCAGTGGACCAAGTAGGACAGCACCCCCTTGAGGCCAGGACACGCAGAGGCGTAGAGCCCACAAGTGCGTGCAGAAATCCCAGACCCTAGACATCTCATCCTTGCTTTGTCACTTGCCTGTCAGTCAGTGCTCAGGTTACTTACATTTATATTACCCCTGTCACACCGCTTTGTGGGCAAAATTCTCAAGCACCAAACAGCACACCTTCAGGTAAATTTCATGGTAGACTAGAGGGCAGGCTTCTGCTCTCCAGCCCTAAAGCTTAGTTCCTGGGAAGAAGAACTTGTAAAAGTCCTTGTGATTGGAATATTGAAATGGCTCAGCAGGTCATGACACCTGCTGCCAAGATGGACACAACCTGGGTTCCAAGCCCTAGACTCATGTGGTAGAAAGGAGAAAACTGACTCCCAAGAAGTTGTTCTCTGACTTCTGCATGCTAGGCACTGCACACACATATGTGTACACATTCTCTATAAGAAAGTAAACAGTAACCACACCATGAGGATCAAGAAGACCTTTTACAAGAAATAAAACAGGAAAGAAAACATGCTTGAGATGATCTTACTTGGACCCTCGTATTTCCTCTGCTTGTTTGTACACTGCATTTCCTACAATCCCTTTCTCCATGACTCCCACATTCAGCGAACTTTCAATGTGTGCTGATTGAACAAATGTGTGGTAGAAGGTGAAGACACCCAGAATCTCATCATGCAAGATAGAGGCACAGCAAGTAGTTACCCAGCTGCAGAACTACACATAGCCTATGAGGCTCAAAGCACCTCCAGTGAGAGACCTAAGGGGATACAATGGGCTATCTTGTTAAAAAAAGAAAAAAAATAAATGAAAAAAGAAAGAAAAGAAGAAAAAAGAAACAAAACTCCACTAAAGGAAAAAAAAAGTGGCAGCAATACAGGAGAACACACAAAGACCCAGCTGCCCGAAACATGAATAGCCTGGCAGAGCAATCTCTCCAGGACCCACTGAGAATACAGATCAGAGGGAATCAGGCTATCCAAGATGAGCAAGGGTCTCACGACGCTAACCTTCACCCATTCTCAACTCCCCCTCCCGTTTGATTCTTCCTGCCTCTTTTCCTTCCCAAAGTAAAAGTTATGCAAGTTCATCTTGGGAGCTATTAGGGAAGAAGAAGCAGTTCTGTGTAAAGACGGGGGGTCCCAAACCCTGGCCCTGCAGCTGGGCCAGCATTACATTATGCTCATTATTCCTAGGACTCACGAGTCTGAGAGAGAGCTCCTTCTGCAGCTGGCGTCTTGTGAGTTGAGTTACTCACTGGCAAAAAGAGAGAGGAAACAGTGGACTCTGTTCTTGAGGATGACTGGGGGGGACAGGGGGAGGTTTGGGGATTTTTGAACAGAAATGTCAGAATTTCCAAGGTCTAACCTTTAAAAAAAATAAACAAAGGAATATAACTTTGAAAACAAGCATGGCATTGTCATTGGGGGGAGAAAAAGGCAGTTGCAGCATATTTCCAGTTAAAATTTAGGGGTAATAAGTCAACAGCGTTCAGTCTGAGAATCACATGTTGAGGGCTTTCTTCCTTAGGGCAGAACGGTCAGATAAAACGGAAATGCTCAGGGACCTGCAGAGCTGCTGGCCCCGACCCCTGATTCTAGGAGTGCCAGTATCTATCCCTTGAATCACCACCAATTCTAAGGATGCAGAGTTCACACAGTTCTTTGATGGTCTAATGGGATGTCTTCCACCTTGGCTACAGAAACTCCTCCTGGATTCAGCTGAAATCACAGCTAACTTCTCTTCGTCCAGCTAGCCAAACACACTGATACCTGGACACTGTCAGTACACATACCCCATAATATCCATACCTGAAATCCTCTTCTGATGCGGGAAGTCCTTCTGTATATGTGTTGCTTTTATTGGTTAATGAATAAATAAACTGCTTTGGCCTTTGATAGGGGAGAGTAATGCTAGGCGTGGGGCAGGGGAGAGGAGGAGCAGCCAAACTGAATGGTGGAAGAAAGAAAGCGGAGTCATTGGAAGCCATGTAGCCACTACTGCAGACAGATGCACTAGAGCCTTGCTAGTAGGCCAAAGCCAGGTGGCAATACACAGATTAATAGAAATGGGTTAACCAAAGATATAAGAGCTAGCTATCAATAGCAGCCGGAAATGTACAAGCGCCTCTGTCTATGGTCTTCTTCTTAATCTCTTTTTTAAAAATCATGTGTGTGTGTGTGTGTGTGTGTGTGTGTGTCTATGAATGGGCATTGCATTTGTGAGTGAAGGTCCCTGTGGATGCCTGAAGAGGGCATCAGATCCCCTAGGGCAGTGGTTCTCAGCCTTCCACATGTTGCGACCCTTTAATACAGTTCCGCATGTTCGGATGACCCCAATGATAAAATTGTTTTTGTTGCTACTTCATAGCTGTAATTTGCTACTGTCATGAATCATAATATAAATATCTGCTGTGCAGGATATCTGATATGCTATGCAACCCCTGTGAAAGGGTCATTCAATCCCCCCTGAGGAGTCATGACCCACAGTTTGAGAAACACTGCTCTAGAGCTAGGGTCACAGGTGGTTGTAGGCCACCTGAATTAGGCACCAAAACCTAAGTCTGGTCTCTTAATTCTGATCTCCACAAAAACATAAGTGTTCTGTAACCACTGAACTATGTTTTCATCTCACTAGATCCCCATCTCCCCAGATCCTTAGATCCCCAATATCTCTTCAGAAGTAAAATAAATGAGAACAGCTTGAGAGCAGTAAATGTACATGGGGAAAAGATGAATACTGAACTCTATACACTCTCCAGAAAAATGAAGCTTTCATGGATTTCTTTATTCCCCTAGAAAATGACCGCTCCTCTCTTCTTCCTTCCTGTCTCCCCTCTCCCTTTCTCTCTCTCCCCCCTCTTCCTCCTACTTCTTATTACCCTGTTTCCCTGTCACACACACACACACACACACACACACACACACACCCTTTTATAGGTGGATGAGGTTGCTATGGCTTCTTTGTCTTGTTTTTGAGCCAGGGTTTCACTATGTAGCTCTGGCTGCCCTGGAACTCACCATGTAGACCAGGCTGGCATTGAACTCTCAAAAAGATCCTCCTCCCTCTGCCTCCCGAGTGATGGGATTAAAAGAGCAATGCCAATACACCACTTTCATTCTGAAGCTTCTTTGAACTCTCCCTTGCATTTTAAGTGCACACTTTGGACTCCATCAAATGAAGCTGTCCTCCTTACATTCAACTCCATGTGCTTCAAGTCATCATCTTCTCTAACAGGAGAGGAACTCAAGATGACCAGAGCATATCTTCCAAAGGATGAACATGAACTTATTTCCAGTTACTTTCCAAAGGTCACTATTTTTCTAGTTCCTTGGCTCTTCACCAGTGTTGCACATGACAGACCCAAGGCCATTTTATAATTCTCTCCCTCTAGTCAACTATTCTTGGAAAGGAGAGTTACCCTATCAAAGACACCCTTTTAAAAATGGAGTCTTAACTTTCCTAAATCCTTGTTACAATTAGAACAATATCGAAACTCCTTGGCATGGCCATAAAACTCTGCTTAGCTTGACCACCCTGCTCAAATCTTCCTCAGCCTCCCGAATCCACTGGCCTATTTCTTTCCCTTCAAAGTGACTACAAGCCCACATCCACTTCAAAGACTCAGCATTCCTTGTTCTTTTTACCCGAAAGGGAGTGTCCCAGAAGCTCCTAACAAACTGGCTCTCACCCGTCAATGGCTTGCACGTGTGTTCTCTCCTCCCTAGACTCACAAGGAGCAGCTACAATTCCTAAAGACCCTGTGGCTCTTGTCCACATTCTGCCCCTGAGCCTGGCAGGCTCTGAGCAGGCAGTAAGTATGCGTGGAATGGAAGGATGTGCGAGGGTTTGTGTGACGACTGTCACCCCAGACCGCTGCAGGTTCCAACCTGACCTGCTTCTCCAACAGGAAGTAAGGAGGAGGGTGGGTCCAAGAGGTTTATAAAAGATATTATAAGCAAATGCGCATTTTCCCCTTCTCCTTGTTATGTTTTCTCCACCCTAAACAAGCTCCTGAGGGCAGATATTCATGAAACATATTTTCTTTGTTATCACTAAACTTATTTCTATATTCACTAACTCAAGCAAAATAAAATAGGATATGAGGGAAAAAAAACCTTAAAACTTACCAAAATTGGATATTTTGTTTCTAATTTCGTTTCCATGTCGGGCTTGTAGTTGCATAAATGAAAAAGAGTGCTTTTGTTTTTAACAGATTCTGAGGCATGAATATTTAGTATAAAATATGAGAGCGGAAACAAAGAAAAATGCAAAATAACCCCCAAGGAGACTTGGGAAGTTTCAAGTATTGTTTTGCTTTGGTTTGGGGTTGGGTATTTTCATTCTTTAAGATATGTTTTATTCAGATTATTAAGATATTGTTTTATTCAGATTGTAAATACAAAAGGAGGAACTACCATGAGAGACAAAACCCCTTGTGGACAGGAGAGATGGTTTAACACTCAAGAATGCTTGCTGCTCTTGCAGAAGCCTGGAGTTTGGGTCCCAGCACCATATCCAGAAGCTCATAACTGTCTGAAAGCCCAGCACTTAGGACTCTGCCTGCTCTTCCAATTACATGAGCGTCTACATGCACACATGCACACAGATACATAGACATACACACACAGAAAAATAATCTAAAAAAATAAAATTTTCCTTATGAAACTTAAAGTTCCTTACAACCACTGAAAGAACAATAAGAATACTATTTTTTCACACATACTATGTGGTTGAGGGGTATCCCCCAAATGATGAAGAGTGTTCCTATTATTGAGAGAAAAACCAGGATGTGAGTTCAAACTAACACCACTCAATATGCTTGCTAGTCATGCAATATTTTTGCTCTTGAAGCATGAACACCACTGAGAAACAAGGCCTTCATGTTACACATGCTTGTGTCTGGCCCACCAAGAGAAACACTGTTGGCCCCATGTCTGGTACCTTGCATCCACTATGAGTCCTCGTCTTCATCAGCGGTGTGGTGGTACACAGCTCAATGGCTTCCGGTTCATGGAAGATGACCGCTGGCATAGGTTCCTTTTTCAGTGTCAGGACATTCAATTTAGACTTCAGCATAGTCTGGAAGTGCTAAAAAACACAGAGAAACAAACCAAGAGAGTTAAATCACTTGGATATGTATCTTGACTCAATTGCATGTCAAACTTAGTAGCAAATGCTTTGTCTTGATAATTTTGTTGTAGAAGGTGAGGTCAAGAGATATTTACTCAATTGAGTGGGCAAAATCCTGTGAAGACTGGGCTAAAATGAAGCTGTGGAGAACAGTCAGTCCCCAGTAGAGACATGAAGACACAAGTACATGGTGGCATCACCTCACCCGGGATTTGATCATCTGAAAAGATTTTCCAAGGTATCATGTGTATGGATTCCTAGAGACGTGATCTGTGTAGATTCAGCATCTGCTGGAAGGATGCTCAGGGAAGGACAATAAAGGGTTCAATGGAAGAGCCCATCTACCCTCTCTCCTGAGCCATTTGTAGGACCTTGGGAAATTTTCTGCTCAGTGGGCTCTTCTTCTCTGTTCTCTCCAGCCAGGACTCTAGGATCCCAGGACTCATAGGCAGCCCAATGCATCAGTTTTGAAAACCTTTCCAAATGTGGCTGCATTTGACCATTGCTGTATGTGTGTTCTAGCTTCATTTCTGTCACTGTGATAAAATGCTCTGTCCAAAAGCAACTCTGGGAGGAAAAAGTTTATTTCAGCCTACACTTCCAGGTCACGGTCTGTCACTCGGGAAAGTCAGGACAGGAACTCAGAACAGAAATTTGTAGGCAGTAACCACAGAGGAATGTTGCTTACTGACTTAACCACTTGTTAAATCCAGCTACCCGCGGAATGATGCCAGCCACATCAACCATTCATTAATTATTAATTATTAATTATTGCCTGTCAAACTGGCAATAAAACTAACCATCCAACCCCAGGTTTTATCTTCATTTAAACCATTGTCATGGCATCCAACGTGTTTCTTTCACTCCCAATGTTCTCCCTATAAAAGTATCACCACACAGAAGCCAAAGAGATTCTTCTAAACTTCATCTATGGTATAGCATGCCCATTTCTCATAGACCAGTATGGTTGAGGCACCTCTTCAGCTGAGCTTTCCTCCTCCCAGATGACTTTAGATCCTGTCAAACTGGCAATAAAACTAACCATCCAACCCCAGGTTTTATCTTCATTTAAACCATTGTCATGGCATCCAACGTGTTTCTTTCACTCCCAATGTTCTCCCTATAAAAGTATCACCACACAGAAGCCAAAGAGATTCTTCTAAACTTCATCTATGGTATAGCATGCCATGCCTTACTAAAACTCTCCCAAGCATCCTCATATCTTCATTTTTTTTTTAAAAAAAAAAGCCTTTATTTAGCTGCTAAAGTTATTCATAACTCAGAGACCTGCTGTCCCTCTGGTTCCATCTCTCACCTTCAGGCTTTCAATTATGGTTCCAGCCACCACGGCCTCCTTAGTGTTTGAGAATACACCAGAGACCCGGGTGTCCTGGAACCTCTAAACATGCACTTCCCCCCAAGGTATCTGGAAAGCTGGCTTCCTCACTTTTATAAAAGCCTTTGCCATGTATCCTTGCAAGCAGTATTATCTAAAAGTGTATATACAGATGTATACACACACACACACACACACACACACACACACCTACCTCTAACTTCATGGGCATGCAAGCTAGAAAACACAGAACCCTATGCTCAAGAGAGTCACACCCTCACAGGAATTCTTGCTTGGGTTAGTATTCTTGTTTCAAAATACTTAACAACTGCATCTTTAGATTTATATTTTTCAAGTGACACCCATGGCAGGGTGGAGCACGGTCATTCAGAAAACAGTAATAAAAGGGACCTCCTCAGTCCTTGCTTATCAGCTGGGTCAGTGACGGCCCATGACTAAGAATTCTGTTGGGACCAGGTACCTAGAATGTATCAAGAGTCAAGGTGAGTATAAAATAAGTATAAGAACAATAATAAGTATAATAAGCTTATGACCAAGGAAGCAGAGCTACAGACAGCCCAAGAAGCCACCCTTAGGAGTCAGAATTGTCTTCAAGTCTTCAAGTGTGAAGTCAGCTGTGTTCCAGGAACACAAGCTATCAAGAGTCCTCGCCTATGCTTTCCCTGGCACCACTTCATTATATCTGGCAACAGCCTACACCACAGTAACAGCAGAGGAAGAAAAGGGGAGGTGGAGCAACTCTGCCCTCTGTGGTCCTTCCCAGCTCATTACCTGGCCCAAGGCAAAGCATGATATGCATTTATCAAGAAATAAAATCCAAATGGGCAGGGCAGCCTCATGCAGCACCTTCATCCCTTGAATAAAAGCAAACCACAGGCTCAACTAAGAAACGTCAACTGCACGGGCTGTTACCCTACTCCTATCTTTGCACCGAAGGTGAGCATAGCATCACAGAAACTCAGGTCAGTCATCTAAAGCTTCTGTTCTTTTTTTTCTTCCTTGGAGAAGAATTAAATAGTAAACAATGATAAGAAACCACTAGGACGTTCCCAGAAAGAGATTCGTGAGCCAAGCAGAAAGCTTTGTGTTTTTCCTATGCTCTTATTAGGAGACACTGAACTTGCATTTTGCACTGGAGCCTGCACATTATGTAGATAGCTGAGGACACATATGCTCTGCACTGTCTCTCCCCTCCCCTTCCTTTATTATCCTTATCATTCACCACACCTTATCATCTCTATAAAACCTTGTACTTGTTTTTGATTATCAAAACATAAGAACCACAGGTGCCCAAGCTCTTTAATCCCATGAACTAGCAAAGGCGCCGAAAATGGTGCCTCACTAAGCACAGAGATCCAAGGAACATTCTGGAAGGTAGGGAAACTGATGAATGAAAGGAAAATGCAAACAGAGTTTAAAGCAATGACCTCTAAATCAGAGGTCATAGACTAATCTTGCTACCTCATCCGAGTTGTCTTTCCAGGACCTCCTATTATTTTATTTACATATTAAGAATAAACTGTCCCAAACAGTTCTTTAACTACCTCATATAACTCATGTAAAAGTACAAAGGTTTGGGAATTCATAGCATGTCGAAGTATGTATTTTAGGAGTCATCAAATGAGTACTCTGTTGGGCACATGCATGTGCCCACTGTCTAGACCACAGTGCCCAGTTATTGAGCCTGACATTCACCTGAGTGTTGGTGTGGTAGTGTTTTGCAGACAGGACTGAAGGTTTGCGGTAAGGGAGACTGTTCTAGATAATTCCGGTGGGACCATCTACTAAAAGACTTTTAAGACTGGAGCTCAGGCTTCTCCGATGAGAAAGAATACTTCCACTGTGAAGTAGCCCCAAGTCTGAGAGTCCTAGCCTCTTCCTCCTGATAGCCTGCCTACAGTCTCAACTTCAGGCTTGCCTAGCCAGCGCCCATGACTGAACATGCGAGTTCCTCCGTGGAGGATCTGTATATGCTACTAGTTCTGTGTCTCTGCTTGAAGCTTAAAGGATGCAACCACCTTTTAGGAAACAAAATGACCGGTTCTGATATAGTTTTAATCTCTAGGTAATGTAAGGAGAAGAGGATTGTCCTTACATTACCTAGAGTGTTCAACAGATGGGAAGGGAGAAAAAGGGAAGACAGGGGAAGGGAGCAGAGAGGAGGAGAAGAAGTTTTCATGTTAAGCTGAAAGCCTCTGTATGGCTCCTACTTGATTTCTGTCCACTGAAAGTGTAGTGTTTGGGGCTGTAGTGTGGTACAAGTCATCTATCTGGAGACCGCCATGGGGGTCACTGAGCAAGAGAATGAGATCAGAAAAAGAAACTGCTTGTGAGAAAGAAACTAGGGTGGAAAATGAGGACAATAAAAAGAAGAGACACTCCAAAGATCAAGTGTCCAGTGGGGGAGGGGGTCTGTCGCCGCCAATCTCTTCTACCATGGAGCAGTGAGCCTCTGGGAGCTCCCAGAAGCCATTGGTCCAGAGAGTCACATTCTGACTCCTGACACACAGGGAGTTCCTAAAATGATTCTAAATGTGGGTTCCCTTTCAGGAAACACTACCTAGAGATTGTGGTCAGGTCACTACTTCCATCATCATAGGACCAAATCCGACAGCTATAGGCTCAGTCACAACCCACAGGAGGTTAGAGGTTGCCAAAAGGCTCCAGTGCTGACCTGTGACTGTCTGGCAAGAGAGCAAAATAAAAGAAATGAACAGATAAAAAGACAATCCAAAGGCTAGAGAGATGGCTCAGTGATTTAGAGTGCTTGCAAATGCCCCACCAAACCAGAGAATTCACACCACACACACACACACACACACACACACACACACACACACACACACACACACACCACCTAAGTCTTATTATCATTATTTTGGGATGCTGGAGATTGAAGCCACGGTCTCAAGCTTGCTGGTCTTCCAGAGCACCCACGTTCAGCTCTTAGCATGCACATCATGGCTCACAAACACCTGTAACTCAGCCCCAGATGATCTGATACCTCAGTGGCCTCCATGGCACCTGCACTCATTTGATACACATACATAAATAAAAATTTCAAACATACACTAAGGTAGGAAAGACAAAGTTAGGAGTAAGAAAATAACTTCAGCACGCTGTGCTGTGCAACCTCAGCCCCCTAACTCTTCAGTCGGAGTGTACATAGCCAGCCAGGCTCAGGTCAAACCGTCACTCACTGATCCATGCCACACACCCCTCCTGAATAGCTGTGCTCAGATGAATATGGGGTCAGCACAACAGAAGAAATAAAATGTCAGTCTCTGCTTGGAGGCTCCTGGCAGTTTGTAGAGACTCAAATCACAAGACAAATAACAGGCCTGGGTGACCTCTTCAGGACAGATTGAAAAAGCTAAGGTAATAAAATGAAATAGAGAAAATGGTTCTTTTAAGTAGAAATTCTATCTCCTAATAGTTTTGTCCTCTTTGCCTCCCATGGAAAAAGATGAAGATAAAGAGGGGAAATAATGTAGATGCTCGATGAGCTGTTGTGTCTGCTGGGATTCATCTTTTATGGTAAATTAACATTAAATCTAACTTTGACCTTGCTATTTTAAGTCTTAGGTACCTAACTGCAAGCGTAGGAGCTATTTCTGCTAAGAGCACTTGGCTGCTCCATTCCTAGGGGAAACTTCACAAACATTTCTACCCTCAGTTTAGGAAAATGTTATGCCATAGGCTGACTGAGTACCACATAGCCATATCTAAAAGTCTTGGTTTATAGGAAACTCAAGGTTAACTGTATCTCTTCTAAGAGATTAACAAATATGGCTGCTAGATTGGCAATGTAACCTTATCCTTCAAGGCCAGTCTTCATAGAGAACAGAAAATCTGTGATGTGGAGAGACAACCTTGGCATCCTACAGCCCCACTGTCTCAGTGAGTGGGTGCACCCCTCTTGGTCCTGACTTCCTTGCTCATCTTCTCCCTCCTTCTGTTCCTCATTGGGACTTTGGGAGCTCAGTCCAGTGTTCCAGTGTCTAAGAAGCCATGATACAAAATAGGTCATATAATCCAAAGGTTGTGTCTCAGATGAAATTCTCAGAACCATGCCTTAGTAAGGCAATCTCCAGGTCTCAAGTGATGTAACATGGTATAACAGCTATGACAATGGTTTGATGACAAGGACTTCACCACATTACAAAGACCTACATATGATCCCCAGCTCTTACAGAACTCCATGGCCTTGCCCTCCACTTGAGACTGTGTTCTCTAATCCGCCAACTTTCGAATGCTAAACCCGGACACAGCAGGAAGGGATATCTCACTGGCTCATCACACAGCTAACCAGGCCCAATGAGGAAAATGCGACTTCGTTATCTAAAGGCAACGCAAGAGGAACAGCAGCCTGGAGCCTGGAAAGGCTGCTGCCTCTTAACCGAAGCTGCCCAGAGAGCCGTAAAGAAAATGTGTCATTCATTCATAAGGGAAAGAGAAGAATGGGGGAAATTAGGGCACTGCCCTGGACAAATGAGGCAGAGCTCAGTTTTCTGCATTTGGTGCTTTATGAGTGTTCCCGAAATAAAGCCTCTAAATCAAACCCCATTATGCGTATGGGGCCATCACTGTGCCTTGTATAATTTTACAGTTGGCATCCCTCTCTGCTCCTATTCAGACATTAATCTCTCACAGTTTTGCTTGCAGGGATTTACATATTTTACCAATTCAAATTGGATGTATCTCACCTTTGTATTGATTCTGTATCCAAAACATAAAGCATCTCCAGAAGGCAAGTTCTATCCCCTTTTTCACGAGATTCCAAAAACTCTATCTTCAAATTAGGACGAAGTCCTGATGTTACTATTACTCTCGCCTTACCTCTTGATGCCCCCTAGCAGTCCGCTGTAACTTCGGCATCACTAATCCAGTAGTGCCCTAACCAAGCTTCTGAAATGCTAAAGGTTCTGAAGAGGACCAGAAGGAACAAGTGGGGAGATCAGAGAAATGGGAAACTTCAATATTCTGAACAAATGCTAATTTGTACAAGTACTTGAAATCCTCAGTCCTTGGAACTGCAGCCAAAAACACTCACAAGAAGAATGACGCTCCTGGGTGGCTCCCTCCTGTGTCCCTTCAGATAAAATCTATTCAGACTACAAATAAGAGAGAAGAAACCACAGTGATGCTCTTTGAACACTTTTATAAGATGTTCAGCCTATTTTTGCATGAATTTCAAAATTCAGTTTCCCAAAATATTTTGTTCTTACAGTTCATAGGAAAAGCCTAAAAGCAAAACAGCTTTTTAAATAAATAGCAAATAATCTATACATAATTGGGGCTAATGAAGAGCAAATAAAGGAAATTGTACTTTTATTTAAATATTTTGAATGCAAAGGGTTCTGTCTGTCCATTTAATTTGCTCTTTTTGAAAAGAAATCCAGATTAGAAAACCTCCCCTAATCTAGGAGACAAATAGGGCCATTTGACTGCAAGAACTAGCATTTTAATGTAGACTGTCAGCCTATTGTTTTAAGAAAAGAAAGACCTACAAGACATTGACATTTAATCTCGTGTTGTAAGTCAATCATTCCCAATGAATGTCATACTCAAAACAGCTCTGGCTTCACTTTCAAAGTGTCTGTTCAAACACCCCTGTGTTTAAAAGCCTGTCTGTGTTTATTAAAGACAGGCTACCAATGAACTAACTGAAAATAGTTGCATTTACACACCCAAATTTATTCACAGTAATAATAAACATTTTTCCAATGTCACAGATTCACTCAGGAAAGTACATTGAGAAACACATTAATATCTACATGCCCAGCCAGCAAGGCCATGAAAATCTCTTAAGCAGGAAGGGACTCTTTCACTCAGGGAACAGATGACTGTATGTGCCCATGTCAAGTGTGTGAATATAAATAAACATATACCCACACATGCACACATAGGTATACATGTGTATGCATATTAATTAAATTATGTTTGATTTCTTGGACTAGACCTCCCTTATTCACAGGAGGGTATACATTCCAAGATTCCTAGTGGATGAATGAAGCTACAGGTGGAATTGAATCATGGATAAACTGGTTTTCCTTTCACATACATACATACCTACCATGAAATTAACTTGTAAACTGGGACAGTAAGAGATTAAGCTTCATAATTAATACAAAGGCATGGATATTACAAGATGTTATAATCTCAAAGTACTCTACGCTTCTCTTTTTACTAACTGGAAACACTCTTGCCTCTCTCCTCAGTGAGTCTGAGCT
Source organism: Microtus ochrogaster (assembly GCF_000317375.1). Lineage (NCBI taxonomy): Eukaryota > Metazoa > Chordata > Mammalia > Rodentia > Cricetidae > Microtus > Microtus ochrogaster. Next base: position 49,457,081 of record NC_022030.1, on the reverse strand, counting down.
GCCAGTACCGTGACTGCTGAACTGAGGGACTGTGGCCAATCAGAGGATTGTCACACCCCCACAGTCAAACTGAAGATCAAGGTGGCCACAAATGTCTAACAGTTGGGTAGTGTGCACTCTATGTATACAGAGCACAAAAGGCCAGTTCACATTCATGCACGTACTAAGAGTCCACCATGCCTCTCAGAAAGAAAGACGAGTGAAAATTTATCTATTCTTTACTTCTGGAATTTCCCAGTTAATATGTTTGGTCTGTTGTTGATTGTCTGTGATAGTATTAATTACCAACCTGATAGATTCTGGAATCATCTAGAGCAGTGGTACTCAACCTTGGCAATGCTGTGACCCTTAAATACAGTTCCATAAAATTATTTTTGTTGCTACTTCAAAACTATAATTTGTTACTGTTATGAATCATAATGTAAATATATGTTTCCCAATGCTCTTTTGTGGTCAGGACCCACAAATTGAGAACCACTGATCTAAAGACCTTCCAGGCTATGCTGTGAGAGATTAGCTAGTCCATGGGCATGTGCATAAAAAATCACGTAAATTATCAGTTTAACTGATAAGTAGTGACCCTCTCTAACAATGAGTGCCATTCCCTGGGCTTCAGAAAATGGACCAGAAGGCCTGGGCACAATCATGGTTCTCTGATCCCAGCCCGAAGACTCAATGTGACCCCACTTCAAGTTCCTGTTGACATGACACATTGTACCTTGAACTGTGATCCAAGAGAAAAGCCCTGTCTTCCATCAGTTGCTTTGATCAGATATTTTTTTCACAGCAACATACACGACAATTTCTGTGAATGACTGAAGCAACACAAAGTGGCGCCAGAGATAAGGAGAGTCTACCGAGTGTATGTGTATGAGCATATGTGTCACTGTAAGTATGGATCTTTCAGATCAGTAGCAAAAAATAATGCTGTGTTCCTAAGTCATTTCCATCCCCTTCTAAATGATTTCTCTATGAGTGATAGTTAGTTTTCTAGTCTTCTAATTGTGAGCACTTCTTCTATTGTTAAGCATGGGTTGTAAGCTACTATTTGAGCAGCATAGTTGGCCTGCAGGTTATATGCTATTTGAATCAAAGATTGCATTGTGATTAAAATCTGAAGCCATTCAAAAACTGTTAGATATATAATTAAAATCTGCTTTCTACTTCTCTTAAAAAATCAACAGATCTGCAAAACAATGTGCATTCCCTCAAGGCAATAATTAGCTCTTGCTGGCTGTTGCCTTTCCCTCTACTGACCCAGGGCTTTCCTCTGTAATTGGCCACAGTCTCTCCTTACCCCCAGGGCAAGATTTCTTTTCCAGAGTAAGTACCAGTGGCTTTTTAATAGTCATTTTATGTCTTCCTCAATTCACTCCTATCCATTACTTGGTTGACCCTTAAAAGCACTTGGATTTGCAATTGCAGGCGTAAAAATGACAAACACCAGGAACATAGAATAAAATTTTACCCTCTCATAAAGGAAATTTCAAACATAACTGAATTAAATTGTTATGTTTAAATTATAAAAATTTAATAAAGATCTGAGTGAAAAATATATAATCTAAGGGTCCGAGAAGACGCTGAAGGAAGACCCCAGACTCAAATAGCATGCAAGAACAAGGAGTATTTATTGCTATACCAGCACGTGGGGTCAAACAGCTGCACAAAATGGCGACAACCCTGAGAGGAGCGTGCAGGCTTCTTTTAAGCACAGCTAGAGAAATTTCAGGAACAGTCAGGTCATTTCAAACATAATTGGTGAAGCAGGCAGACGTTACAGTAGTATACTTTTATCTGGATGAGGTTCAATCTTATCATTTTTGAACATATTGAGCAAGTTTGGGCAAGTCCAGACATGACTTGGAATTGAAGGGGCGGGGGTTTGCAAAATTTTTCCTTCAGACATTGTGGGGCTGTACATATTCTTGCCCTCATCTCCAAATGTAAGGGTATTTGTTGATACATGTCCCTTTGTTTAAGGAACTAAAACTTGTTTGTGCTTAAAAATCTGAAACCTGGATCCAGTTGTAAAATAGGTGGGGGGATTTAGAACTCTCAAAAGAAGTAATGACCTGAAAATAAGTTGATCCTTTGGAATTTTCTTTCAGAGACTTGCAGGGAGCAGCAGGGTAGTAAGCAGTCTGAGTCGTAATTATTACGTAATTATTAACATGCTCCCCCACCCCCAGTGCTGCACTCATGGCTCTATGGCTCCTGAGTTTCCACCTTAACAAGAATAAACAGACAGTTTGTACAGGCTCTGCGTGCATAGCAAAAAGTACAATCTCTAATCCTTTCCAGCAGTTCTTTTCCAGCCTGGGTTTGTTTCCTTTCATGCATATGCTGATCAGCTCTCTACTGAATATTTAAGAGGGTCCCTGCAAGCCTTACAGAATGATTTCTCTCTGTGTGCTTCTCTTCTTTGTTTCCCCAGGTTTGACCTCTATCTCCTTAGCCAGAGGATGCTGAGCACTGGGCTCTGACTGTTCTTGACCTCCCTTCACTGTGGCCTGCAAAGGTCTGCAAGGCAGTAAGCTGGCCAGTAGTGTGCCCTGTGTCACTGGGTTGTATCTCTTAGGGCTCGCCTCCTTCGTGGACAGTAAAGTCTGCAAGGCGATAAACTGGTCAGTAGTGTGACCTGCTTTCATTGGGTTGTTTCTCTAGAGGGATCACTCACTTCGTTGACAGATGGCCAGGGCCTCACAGATTGTTGCTCCATACTTTCCAAAGTTGTCTTATTACTTAAAGTGAAGGTTGCTCTCATTCCTGTTAACCCATGCTACTTGAAAGCAGAAATAAAAGCACAGAGCTTGCCTAGTTGTCTTAAGGTTTCTATTGCTGTGAAGAGACACTGTGGCCACGACAACTCTTGTAAAGGAAATACATTCAATTGGGGTGGCTTTCATTTTCAGAAGTTTATCTCCTTATCGTCATGGTATGACACGGTAGCGTGCAGGCAGACAGTGCAGGAGAAGAAGCTGAGAGGGGAGAAGAAGCTACATCTTGATCCACAGGTGACAGGAAGTGAACCGAGACTCTATGCATGGCTTGAGCATATATGAGACCTTAAAGCCCACCCCCACAGTGACACACTTCCTCCAAAAATGTTGTGCCTACTGCAGCAAAACCACACCTCCTAATAATGCCATGCCCGATGGGATTGTGGGGTCCAATTACATTCAAACTACCGCAGTAAGCTAAGTTCTATTCAGTCTAAGAAAATAACACCAACCCGAGTGAGAAAGAGTTACTTGCTTAGAGGAGGGTTGAAGAGCATGTTCCTGCCCAGGTGGACTGAGGGGAGTTATGCCCTCCATGTCCTTCAAGCCATGGCTTTTCTCCTTCTCTTTTTTATTTTTCACTTCCAGGCAGCTGCTACATTTACTACAAAGCTCTCTTGGCTTTAAAATCCATTAAAACTAACTTTGTGATTCCACTGGAGCCCACTCTTAAATGACCTCTGTATCAGATGGTGACCATTTAAGGACTCCAAAATTCCAGTAACAAAAGTACTCACAAAAATGTAAAAATTTTCAAATGAGCCCAGAAGTTAGTTGGAGCAATTTTCATTGGCTGACATGGGAGAATCAGAGCAGAAATAAAAATAATTAATAATCTGCAATAAAAACCAATGTACAACACTAAATAATACTGATTTGGTGACAAACTTGGGGGGATAACAGGGGAAGGGAAGGAGAAAGGAAGGAAGGAAAGAGATGTGGACAAGGGAAAGGAAGGAAGTTGGTCCTACATAAGAGTCAAGACTTTACAAATACAAATAAAACAGTAAGTCTAAAGCAATCATTGAGCAAAAACCACAATTTTCAGACACGGGTCATTAGTGAGCCAATGTGATGAAAATCAGTTTCTTTCTATTGTTTTTAAAAATCTCCCCAGATGTATCGACAAAGAAAACTACAGCACCTAGAAGACATTACCTACCAGTGACCATGGCAACCACCATCACAATGAGACATTCTGACATGCCTTGCATCTTGATGTACTGCAATAATGAGGCCACAGCACCATTTCAGGAAGATCCTCATTATCTAACTTAATAGCCTGAACTTAGCCTTCACAAATTACAGATAAGCCCAAATCAGAGGTATTGTAAATAATAATGGCTAGGAATTTAGAAACACTTAAAGATCGTGAGGAAAGAGAATTTAAACAGTTACCCTATTATGGGGCTACAAAGCCCCTACTAGACACCACAGGCCAACAAATAAAAAAGCCCAGAACTAAGAATGTGCTACTTTTTTTGTATTTGTTGGTCAGGGTCCTCCAGTTGACCCCCAAATATTAGGCTATTTTCAATTTTCAATGCTCTTGGTTACCCTATGGAACTCAACAGAAAGACCGTTTGGCTGAATCTGTCACATGCTTAAGTTACACAATATGTCAAGTTAGTACTCTTCAGGAAGCTTCATCCCTCCTAACTAGTGTTCATGCTGCTGGAAGGTGCTGTGAACACTGCTGGCATGCAAAGGTTGTCACCAATCTTATGCATCTGTGAGTAACCATAGTGACCGACAATGAATGCCTGCTGGTTGTCACAGTGGCACAAATGTCATGGAGTAACTAATAACTTCCTGATTGGATTTTAGGCTTGCTCTAAAAGTTGAAATTCATATCTGTCACCATTATTGGATCCAAGAACCTGTAGCTAGCCAAAGCATAGGCCATAGGTGACAACCTATTACTATTATTCTGCTAAAGGGACTTGGTATTCCTAATAACCTATGATGATAGATTAGCGTAATTCAGACCCTCATCAGAGAAACTTCTTTATGGAGTAGATGGTGATGAATACTTCTGTGTGTCTAAAAGAAGCTATGATTTCATTAATTCTATGTTTTTTGTGTTAATAAGTTGAAGGCAATGATTTTTCAGCTTTCTATATCCTAGGCAGAAGCCAGTAGTAAACTCTTATTTTTATTAAGTTAAAAAACAAAGCACACAAAAAAATGTTTGCAACATATGCATCAAATTTCTTACAATACACATCAGCATTGTCCCTCAGTTCCTTTAAATCTTGACTTTTTCCAACTAGATACTAATATCTCTCTGAATGCCAGCCCATGTCCAGTGTGGTCAGTAACCCTCTCTCCGCCACCACTTTTCCTCATAGACATTACCCCTACCCTCCTCTCCAAGTCAATGCTGACTTGTCTGGGGACCTGCAACTCTCTTGAGGAATTACAAGTACTAAGAATACCTTCTAGGTGACTCTGAGCAACTCCTCCATTCCAGAGGAAGAAAGAGAACCCTAGAGAAGTGAGTGACCAACCCTGAGGTCATCTGTGGCTGAAATGTAAGAATTTTTCCAGATAGCTGATGGCTGCCTCAGTTCTCAATAAACATGTCCTCCTATGTTCTGATGCTTCTGTCTGAAGGACCAAAAGCTGTCACCCCATCTTTAGAACTGGCTAACATACCAGATTTTATGATGTTATTGTAATTATACTATGAATTAGAAAGCATCAGAATTCCCAAAAATGCTAGCTCTACTATACATCAAAATATTTGACTATTGTTGGGTTGTATATACTTCTCTGAGCCTTTCCTGCCTTCTCATAAAAATACCTTTCCCAGAAAACTAAGATATGAGTATGTATGTGTGTGTACCTTTGTGTGTGCATGTGTGTGTGTTACTTTGTATCAACTGTCGGATACAATGTAATGGTTATAGCATTTACATTTCCAATTAATACTCTAACAAAAGCAACACAGACACATTTTCTATCCCAAAGAAGCTCATTTTATACCTAGAGTAGCAACACACACACACACACACACACACACACACACACACGAGAGAGAGAGAGAGAGAGAGAGAGAGAGAGAGAGAGAAAGAAACACGGAGGGAGATACATACATACACATGTGCACACATACATATGCATATAGACACAGACTTACACAGAGACATATATGTAGACACACACAGACACACATATTTGGACACACAAGTATACATAGCATACATACATAGAGACATTCCCATACACACATATGCATGCACACAGAAACACATACACAAGTCTTTATCATTTCCCTTCTAGACAACTACTTTACAAATGTCTGGAAGCACAGGGGCAAAGGTATTAATAAGAACTATTCCTAGGTTGTTGGACTGCTTGTAGTTTTTTCCCTCTTCTTTTTGTTAGTTTGCATTTCCTATTATTTAAAAAGCCACTGCAAATGGATTTCAGGCCAAGTGTTATGTAAGTTATTTGTAACAATAGCAGCTGAGGCATAGATGAAGTAGATCCCATCCATGACATTCTTTGATAGAGGAGAGCTTCACAAACAAAAGGCTGCTTTGAAAACCCAATCAAAGCAAGGGTGCAGGGAGAAAGAACATAGTGTGCTTATCTTCCTCCAAAAGAGTGAGAGATCAAGGCAGACACTCAGGGTAAATCTGAGTAAACTTATATTTTTTTAAAATGAAAAGGACAAAAAACAATGCAAGCTTTATAAATCAGGCCAAATATGAGTTTAATATTTCATACACTTTCTCACATTACCCCAAAGACTTCATTTCGGTTCCCCGCAAGAGCAGCCCCAAGGGCACCTTCACATCCTGATCTGAAAGGCTTTGCCTCCTGGTGACTGTGAACCTGTCGCTCATCAGAACTCCACACATGCCCACACGTGCTATAAACACAAGTACGTTTCTCTTTACACACATTTGGTTTTCCTTCCACTTGGTTTGTGCTAGATGAGACTTGTACACAAGGCTATGCAGGAATGAGCATCATTCTGGCAGTTTGGAAGGAAACTAAAAATAAATTTTGTCCTTGGGCTTCAAGTGGTCAGGAGGGTGAAATGCCAGAGCTTTGGCAAGTCAGAGTGCACTCTGATAAGGGCTCAGGGGAGGGCATGGTTCTGCAAAGCCATCTCTGGAGGATTTAATTGCTAGACACAATGCCTTTGGGGGGGGGGTCCTTTATTTAAAGTAGAAGTTGCCTACATTTCCAGGAAGAGCAACTCTACTTTTTTGTTGACAGTCCTCTCAATTGCCCTGACGTTAATTAGACTTCTCTGCCTCCTCTCACCTTGTGGCCCAAGCAGAACCAGCTTCCCTTCTTGCCTGGTAACCGGACTTTAACATATACAATAATTAATATTTTCATGGCTAGACACCCCACAGTTCTGTTTACACACTGGTTCCTTTTTATCTCGCTGGTCCAGAACAAAATAGCTCACGATCTTCACCAAGTGAATGTTTAATAAATGAGCAAGTAAACACAGGAGTCAGGAAGAGTGCAACCAGAATGCTAAAGGAGTATCTCTACGCAAACGCAAACAATACCCAAGACATGCAATTCTCCATCCACTTGATCCCCTTCCATCTCTTTGTTGCCCTGTTCCATCCTAGAAACCACCTTGACGATGTGTTTGGCCCAAATTTACAACCAAACACAGACTCACTGCGATGATCCTGACTGAATGCTCCATGGGAACTATAAGCGATGGCTACGATATGAGATCTCACAAATCCCCTCTGACAAGGCAGGCTCTTTGGTAGTACAGAGAAGCATGCAGAAGGTGCAGGCTGCTCTGCAGCAAGTCTTTCTTAGCTGTAGCCACAGAAACAGTTCCCTTTATGTCAGTGAAAAGCTCAAACCACGGTAGCGAGAAAATGAGGAAGTGCGCACCATGCGAGAAGGGCGCTTTCTGCCTTCCTCCCAATGGAGTGTGTGCAGGAGGTGCAGGGAGGACTCAAAGTACACGTAACATATCGGCAGGTGCAGCATGTGAAAGGAAGGGCACAGAAAGTCAAAGGAGGGGAGACAATTATTGAAAAAGGTTTTAGCAAAGAGGGTGGGAGGGGCATGGAAAGAGCTTGTGTAGCAGAACACCAGGAAGTGGTTGAGTTAAACAATGACTTTCTCACATTCTCGATCTAGGGGTTAGAAGTAGGAGAGCAGGTGTCAGCAGAGCCACACATACTCACTGGTGGCTCTAGCAAACGAGCCTTCCCTGCCTCGTCCTACTGCTGTTGTCTATCAGAAGTCCCTAGCAAAACTGGGTTTGTAGTTGCATTGATCCAAATGTGCACTCCTTCCCCCCCACCCCCCTCCCCGTGTGTTAGCACATTACCTTCCCTGTTTCTGGCTCTGTGTCCAGATTTTCTCTCGGTGAAGAGAGTAGTCACATTGGATTAGGGCCCTTGTGAAAGACCTCAGTGCAACTGCTTTCCCTATTTCTCAGCGTTTTCTCCAAATGCAGTGACATTCTGATGCAATAGCATCTAGTATTTTAAAACATGTCAAAGGTGGTGGGCACCATTCATCTAGAAAAATAGACCCTCCAAGGTTGCATGTTCATCTAAGCAAAGATACTTCATTGGTCATCATCATTCATCAATATTGCTTCTATTTACTTCTCTTGAATCTAACTAGATCTAAATAACCAAGACTAGACACGGTGGAACTAGGCTGCCCTTAGGGTGTGAACTTGGTGTGCACGAACTCTAGGCTGCATGGTCACAAAAATAAATAAATAAATAAATAAATAAATAAATAAATAAATAAATAAATAAATAAATGTGATTTGTGATTCAATAAGTAGTTTAGGGTGCCAGCAACGACAGCTTTGCTTAGTGGTTCGTTGGTTGATTTCCAAGAGGTTAGAAAGGCCAAGGATACCTAACAGCTGCCAGGGCTCATTACCAACAGTCATGTCTGTAGCCAAGCTTTTTTGGACCACCAGCCCCCAAATCACAACATGGAGACTTCTTATTAATTACAAATGATCCATCTTAGCTTAGGTTTCTTTCTAACTAGCTACTTTTTAACTTAAACTGAGCCATTTCTATTCACCTATTGCTGCCCTGAGGCACATTTACCTCATCTACATACTGGCCATCCTGCTTTCCTGCTTCCTCCAGGTCTGGTTGGCTGGGACCCTGGCTGGTTCCTTTTCTCTCTGCCTACCAGCCCCACCTATCCCTGCTATGGCTAGCTATTGGCCATTCCACTTCTTTTAGACCAATCAGGTGCCTTAGGCAAGCAAACAAGGTAAAACAGCAACACATCTTTACATAGTTAAATGCAGCAAAAACAAAAGCAAAACAACTTTACATAATTAAGCAAACATGATATAAACAGACGCAACACATCTTTATACGGTTAATCAGATAGTCTTTTCCACAGCACAGTCTCCATTGAATTGACACAATAAAAAACACACCTCTTAAATTTCCATGGTGGGTTATTGAACCAAATTCATTAATCCTCTTATTCAGTGAGTCAGTCACTCTTGGAGGCACAGGAAGTTGAACGGGGCATCTGTGCTTCCTGTTTTCATGGAGCACTTCAACCAGGGACACCGCAGTTGAGAGTCACCCATTTTCAGAGGTCATTCATCCTCATCTCTCAGGTTGTTTTCATCACAAAGCATAAAGACAGCATGGAGCCAGCACTATTGATGCCCTCACCAGTGCACCTAAGACTCCTTCCAAAGCCATAGAAGAATGTATAATTTTTATGTTTATTTTTATAGATATTTTTATAATTTTTATATATAATTTAATTCACATCCCTGGAGTTCTCAACCAATGGATGAAAAAATGAGAATATAGATTTCCACCTCAGCTACCAGGCACTTCCATTGGTTTAGCTCTGAGTTGGGGATGGTGAGTTTTTGTTTGTTTGTTTATTATTGTTTTACCTTTCATATTACTGAGTCATTTTCTAAAGATAGCACTCCAAACATTCCTACAGCAGCTAGCTTTACAGCACCCATTTCATGATGTCTCCTGCCATCCACTTCCTTCATTTGTACGGTGCTTCCTGTTGTGAACAAGCAACTATTTGCTCTCAATCCTTTATCTCAGGGATGACTTTAGGAAGACCCCTGAACTAAGACATACCCATTGTCTCTTCTTCCATTTTAATCCAGGCGATTAAAAATTGATTGTGGGACATTTTGTACCTTTGTGACATACAGCCCCAGTATCTCTGTGTTAGATAAGGTAGGAAGAGAAGCAGGTCTCTTACAATCAGCTGAAAGATGCTGTAGAAGAAAGGGTAAATGAAAGAGCCTCAAGGAAAAAAGGATGGATAATGGCATTTGACTCCTGAGATTGGAATCCACTCTGTAGAAGGACAAACGAATCTATGCACTGTTCCTCAAAGTTCCTTATATGCTTTGTTCCTTCAGTTGGGCCTCCATGGACACTCTTCTCCCCCCAGACACCTCTTCACCATCTGTGAAACTGAAATACTACATTTATACTCTACATATGGTTTTTTTCTATGTTACAAACATTTCCATTATAAATCCCAAAATGCCTCTCATCTTTAACCAAGCACTAAAATTTATACCCTTTGAAAGTGCATTAAATAATAACAAAAGAGCAACACAAGTAAGGAACACTGAAAAATACCAATAGGTACTAAAATAAAAACCTATATAGACAAGAGAAAAGAGGTCAATTTAGCTATGACTTATTTGATATACCTACTGTCAGAGAAGACCCCCTTCTAGTGCAACCAGTAAACTGAAAATTCAGCTGCCATGCTGTGATGAATTGCAAACATCCCATGGGGGAGACATAGATAGGGATTAAGCAGGATAGCCCATCTCACGTCCTAACCAGCACTAGATCCAATTCACAGCCAGAGAAAATCATTTTGAAAAGCTGCTCTTCCTCTAGAACACCACCAGCTCTTGAAACTCCGATCTTAAAGCAGACCACAGATTCCAAATGAACTGCTTCAGCTGCCCTCAGGAGTCCTGTCCAAACTGAAGGGTTCTGGTGCAATAAATTATTGCTTGCTGCCCTAAGTAACCAACCTTGAGATTAATTTGAAACACACCAAAAACAAACAAAAACCAGAACATGCTTGTAGACGTCACTCAAAGTTAACCATCTCACATGGGTCCACTACATATTTGCATCCTCGTCTGAAATAGACTTTGTTCACTGATGTTCACATGTCCCACAGCCTAAAGCTTGAGCAAACAATTGTTGGGGGGGATATTCAATCACACTGTGAAGGCTGCGTTTGCATTTGCATTAGTGAAATAAAATTAACCCTGGGTCAGGAGGTCAAGTTAGTGGCTAGTGGACAGAAAGTAGTCATAGAGCATTAAGGGCATTTGGAAGAGATAGAATGATGCACTGGAAGCATGGGGGGGGGGGGGTTGGAGTGGTGCAGATTCTTCGATTGGTGGAGCAGAAGGATGCTCTCTTTTGGAGACACCCAGCAAGGAGAGTAGCTAAATGTTACTCAGCCTCTCTGAGCTAGCAGGTTTTCACCGCAGCCTTTGACTCTGGAGTCTTATTTATAAATAGAATGATAGAGATTTAGTTAAAGCTACATTTAGTGGCAGTAGCAGAGCTGGTGCTGTGGGGACAGAATTTCCGTCAGACTGTAGCCTGAGCAGCCAGGCTGCTGCTAGAGCAAGCCAGTCTGAAACTGCAGAGTTGCAATTGCTAGCCAAAGCAGCTGTAGATTAAAGCACACTGGGCCAAAGTTAAAACAACAGGCATTGGGTAAATAGGGAGTTGGTTCTTAAGTGACCAAGTCACTAATTAGGAGGAAAAAAGGTCCTTTTTTTCTTGTCAAAAACAATTTTTTAAACAAGGTTACTCTGGTTAATGATCCAATTAACTTGTAAATAAAACCATCCTAGGTTTCCATCAACAAGAATACCATATTTCCAAGAAACAGGAAAAATGATAAATACATCCACATAATAAGCAACTTTTAAAAATTAGACCAAAAAGAGTATTTTAGAACATTACTGATTGAAAATACTGGGTAGGCAAACAGATTCAGCTCTGTCTGAAGATAAAGAATCATGACATGAAAGAAAGAAATACACACCCATCCTGGGGCACATGGATGATTTCTTAAACTGCACTAGTTTTAAACATTAATTTTTTTCTCTAAAACATGTAAGACTCTTCTTGTTGATCATGGCTTCCACCCTTCACATTCAATCCCATGCTGACTGGGAACATGACCCGCGCATCTGTGATTTAGAATCTTGGCGAGGGGGGGATTATTTTTATGACACCATTGAAATTTGCTTGATTTGCAACTACATAGGTGGATAGGTGGAAAGTCGGGTATAGCTTCTCCCATAAAATCCCCTACTGATTGCAACAGAGTGGGTGAGAGCCAGGGGAATTCTGTGACTTATTAAGATGGATTTCAGCATCCCGATGCCTGCTTCCTTCCATCTCCTGCTTCAAACACAACTCTGGCTCCCTGAACGTATTCCAAAAAGTAACATCTTTCAAGGCAACAAATTGAAAACAGGTGCATAGTTAGCATGTAAATTTAAAACAACTTTTACATTTCCTTAGTTGCCTCCAACATGCTCATAAAAATCTGGATTTCTGCAGCTTAACCCAAAGTTCCCACAAACTTTCAAAAGCCAATTAGCAAATTAAATTACAAACAAGAAAGATAAAGAAACTTGACTTCCCACCAGCAAATGGACTTGGTAAACAAACCTTAAGTCCACAAGCCAGTCAACATTAATTGGTTCCATTTGGCTCAACTCAGTCACACACCCAGCTGACTTTGCCCTGGAGGCATATGGTTTTCAATTCCTGGATCCAGCATGCAATTGCCAGTGCAGCCTTCGCTATATGTTATTTCAATTAGGTAGCCAAGTCCCCACATTGTAAAGCTAACATTCTAGAAAGTCTCACAAACCCTTACTGATGCTGATAATGCCAACAATACTTAATAGTACAAGATCTTTCCCTGTAATGCTGTCATTTCATCCATTATGGATGGATGTCTGTCATCCATTGCTGTTTCTGTATTAGTCAATCACACTAGGATGAAGAGAAAGATACTACATAAGACTTAGAAACCGAATATTTAATTTATATGATATTTTCTGTTTTTTTTATTTTCTTTGATCAGGCAATTAATAAAAGACAGCAAAACTATCTACCACTCACCAGAAAGAACTTCAGAAGAAACATTTCTCCTCAGGTTAGCTGAGCTTAAATACCTATCCTACTTCTAATGCCCAAACTTGGGAGCCTACTTAACCCCTCAGAGGTCGGCTTGCCATCTAGAAACAGGATGATCATAGTATCAGCCCATCGTGGAGCTACATTAGCATGAAGCAGGTGAGGGCAAGCACATGCATGCCCTGTCTCAGTTCAGTGAGCATGAGTCAGGGAGGAACAAAAAGGACACACATAAGTCATCAGGAGAGGAGCCAGGCTGACCCCAGAGCGAAGCTCTGTCTGATTTCATGGAGACAACGGCCCCAACCCTGAACCACATCCTCTCAGAAAAGGTCAGACATGAAAACGTGGTCCAAAGACCTTACACATGCTCCCTTTGACCACTGGATTGCTCTCTACTTAGCCCTCCACTTTGGGTGTGTCTGGAAACAGAAGGTTAGACTCTTCCCTTTACATCCCCAAACCCAGCAACTCCTGGGACTTAGGATCCAGTGCTGTCTCTCCTCAGACTGAGGTGCTGCACCAACCACACCTGCATTCCCACAAGGAAAGTGTGTGTGCCCTCGTGCCCCCAAGTCAGACATAAAGGAAAAACAAAACAAACAAACCGGTCAACGAATAGCATGGTTATTCTTTCAGAAAAATCCTGCAGACCAGGAGCTAAAGTGGATCTTATCAACCCTACTAGGTGATCAGGAAACAGCTCACCCACTCTGTCCCTGCTCAGACATTATGAGATGCCCATGGCCACTGATGTTCATCACAGCTCAGACTTTTCAAAATTTTAGATGATAAAGACAAATACCATCAAGAAAGATGGAAGCTGATGGGACTGCAGGAGACTCAAATGGAAGTTTCAGATGAAGGGCACTCTGAAGTTCTTTTTACCATTTATAAAGTTCTTTAAGAAAATATGGACTGCTTGCCATTACTAACCTGTTAGAATTTGTATTTTTTCCCTTTAGTGCAACCTTGTAAAACACAATCATATAAGATTAAGATTCCAAGTTCTCTCTGTCTCTCTCTCTCTGTCTCTGTTTCTGTCTCTCTCCTCTCTGATAGGCAAAGGTATCTAGCTAGATACAAGGTAAATGACAGGTTTTATCTCACTCATCAAGAACACATCCTGCTGAGTTGATTCACAAGGCAGCTACAGGCGTGCTTGCCATTTGTTTGTCTTGAATTTGGCCCTAATCGAAGCAACACGGGAGGCTGGATTCTCCTTGGTCACAAGGTCCTTTGCTGAGAAACAACTCCATCTGACCCTTCTCACTTTGTCCCTTTTCTGCTCAGCAGAGTCTGAAGAGTTCTACTCTTAGGCTGTATAAACCAAAACCTGTGCCAAACACACACACACACACACACATACACAGAGAGAGAGAGAGAGAGAGAGAGAGAGAGAGAGAGAGAGAGAGAGAGAGAGAGAGAGAGAGACCATCAAACGGCCTGGCTGATTTTTCAGTGCTAACAAACTGGGCGGCTACAACCACATGCACTTTACATAGAGATATACAATCAGGTGTCCCCTTCATGTAAATGTTGGCTTCATCAGTTGTTGCAAAATCTTCAAATAGTCTCATTGTGTTCTAGACCGCCAACATGACTGATGTGTATAAGGACATAGCTTAGAGTCCAATATAATTTCAAGTGTTATGGACATTGAAGTTTGTTAGAAGTTAATAAACCATGTGGAGTGTCTAATCTGTGTGCATACAGATGGAGTAATAGTTATTACTTCTTAAGTTTGTGCTAGCATTATGCTTACTGTGTGACAGAAGGAAGCCTTCTGAAGAGGGATCGCAAAGAAATAAATGTGTATTTGAGAAGCAGTAGTGGGCAGTCTAGTCTGGATGAAATAGACAAAACCAAAAGGTGACTGCAGAAATTAAAAATTTAAAAAAAGTAAATATGGATCAGGTCAAGAGAGAATATTCCACAGATCCTTAGAAGCCAATAAATATTTGAAGTAAGGGTATAACAAGATTAACCTATTATGAATATACTTTCAAAATCAGCTCTTCTTCTTTTAAATAGCAAGATGAGAGTGAAGGGTGGAAGTTACTTCATATCATTTCTCTGGATCTTTCTCTAAGACATCACCACTGAGCATAAAGAGACTCAAATTCCGTCTGTACCCTTGGCATGCAAATTATGTATTAAAAGATGTGGACCACCGAACCGCAACGAAACAGCTCAGAAATGACACTCTGCCTTATTTCTCTCTGCAGACATTACCATAAATGCCTGTCACTCACGTGATAAAGGCCTGAGAACTAGAGCAAGCCTTGCTAACACGTACCCATTACTGTTCGCGAGAGAAGTTAATCACCCCTTGACTTCACCTCAGAAAGAAGACTGAATGGCACGGTTGGAGATAAAAGGGGAACTTACGTGCATATTGCTATGTGAAGGAGCTACTCTGGGTGAGCTGCCTACTGTAACGATCCTAACCGTGTGACATTCTGGAAAACCAAAAGCTATAGAGACAAAATAGACCAGTGGTCATCAGACACAAAGAGGGAGTGGGGCATAAAGAAGTGAAGCACAGAGGGTCTGTGAAGAAGTGGAACTGTCCAGGATGGCAGTTATGTGTCATCACAAACATCTTCAAATTTAGAGGCATGCAGAAGCCTGGCATAAACTATGACCTCTGGGTGACTGTGATGTTGTGATATGTCAAGAGAGATCCCTCAACTGTGGTGGATGAAGTACTCTGGGGGAAGATGCTGATAATGGGTACAGCACAAGTGGAGAAGAAGGATAGGTGTGGGAGGTGTGTGTTCATGTTTGTATGAGTGCACGCACGCATAAGTGCGCATGTGTGCACTCTCTATATCTTCTGAGTTCTACTTGGAAACAAAATTCTCCAAAACACACAGAATATACTTTTAAGTAATAAAAGATGCCTCCTAGACCTGTGCTAGAGTAGTTTGGGGAAACACATTTGAACTCTGAGCAGAGAGAGAACACTGGCCACAGCTCTGTATTAAGCATCCGACACTGTCCACCATCTCCTGTTCTGTCAGCTGACTCTCATGAATGCCATGGACTCCCGCCATCTTCAAGCCCTCTTTGACCTCAACTCCTTCTTGTGCCACCTGTCCTCTGACTCACGCTTTCACATCCTCTGTCTTTCTTACTTTCCTAGGACAGCCATCATAGCAAATCCCTTTCATATATGCTTAACGATGACTGCATTAAATTTCCTTGGAAAAAGAAAAATTACGGAACAACTTTCTGCCTAAGTCATGGATGCATGCACAAACAAGCCAAATGGCTCTGTGTGCAATTCGCAAGCCACGTGGGCAGTCCCCACTGTTGGCCAGTCTTGCTGGACCCTTGCTCTATGCATGGGTGTTTAATATGCAGCATTATTCGAACATAGAATTGTCACAGAAATAATCAAGTAAAATTGAGGCTATCCTATTTAAGACTAACTCCATTGTAAACACATCACGTAAGGACTACAAGGGCATGTCTACAAGGCAAGGACTGCTAAAGATCACCAGCCAGCGCCAGAAGCAGAGGGAAAGGCATGGAATACATTGTTCTGCAGAAGAAATGAACTCTGTTGACATCTCATTATCTCACATTCTTAACTGGAAAAAAAATTTCTGCAGTTTGTAAGACATTGTGGTAGTTACTGCTGTGTATCAACCTAACTGGGTCATGGTGCCCAAATATGTCATCAAACACTGTTCTGGGTATCTTTAAACGTGCTTCAGGGCGAGATTAACAGATGCTTCTACTAGTAGACTGAGTAAAGCAGATGGCCCATCTTAGTGAATTGAGGCTAAGAAAACAAAGACTTAACTACAACTAAGAGAGGGCCCCATCTCCTGTTCTCAGGCTGGCCCATCAGCCTCTTGCTGAGCTCTCCCTTTTTGTGTATCTCAAGCTTTTGATCTAGAATGTTCACAGCTGGCTCTCCAGATTCTTGGGGCTTTCAATTGGGGCTAGAACTGCATCTTTGCTGCTCCTGAGTCTTCATCTTGCAACACGGATCTAGTGATTTGTCAACCTTTTTACTTACAGTCATTTCCCATCTCCCATAGGTTCTGAGTTCCCAAGAACCTCTAGAACCCCAAGAACTCATGTGTGCTACCTCAGCTGCTGTGCTAGGAAACTAAGGAATTTTTTCTTTCTGAAGAAACTCACGCCATCCACCTTGGTTTGGTTCTTTGTCTGAAAGTTTTTGTTTGAAAAGTCTTTGGTTCTTTGTTTCTTCATTGATATAAAGCACTCCAAGTATATAAACTGACTAGCCAGAGTTCCAGGGAACCACCAGGGTGTCACCAGCACTATGATTACAAGCATGTGCCATGACACCTGGCTTTGTAAGTAGATTCTGTGATATCAATACAAGCTTTCATGGCAAGTACTTTATGAGCTGATAGATCTCCCCAGCCATGAGGCTACCCTTTCAACACAGTTATTTCATCCATTTTGACATATGATATAAATTACATACTACTGAATATGTCACCACAACCACCCAGATGGAGTAATTGAAGTCTAAGTCATTCATTTCTTCTAGAATCTTCATCTTGATATCCACCCCCTACTTTTTCTTTTTAAGACTGGCTTCCATTCATTCTTGTGGTCAGCTATGCTCAACCAGCACCAGGACCCATGAAGAAAACATGTGCATGATTGGAGACTTTGGAATTCATTTATCTTTCCCCTAGGGAACAAAGGAAGGGGAGAGGTAAAGAAAAGAGAAGAGAAATAAATGGAGGGGCAGAGAAATAGAGGGAAAGGGAAGGTGAAGGAAGAACTATGTAGAGAGGTGAAGAATAACATACCCAAAGGATGTTCCATCATACTGTAGGGTTAAGCCCAGCCTTAGGGGCGTGTTTGTCTCGGGCAAATGTTTACCTATAAATCTGCCAGGCGTGTGCCCAGCCGCCCCTTCTGCTTCTTGTTCTCCACAGGAACCATGGTACTGTAAGTCTATTTCCCCATTAAAGCTGTATATATTTTTTACAATCTGTCTGCATTCATTTATGCCGTTACATCATACCATAAGGACACTTGCTCAACTATGTTCATAGCAGCTTTATTCATAATATCCAGAATGTGGAAATGACCTTGATGGCCCTCAGCTGAAGAATGGGTAAAGAAAATGTGATAATTTACACGATGGAGTATTACTCGGCTGATAAAAACAATGACAACAGAAAATTTAAAAGCAAATAGATGGAACTAGAAAAAAAATGATCCTGTGTGAGATAATACAGACCCAGAGGTGTATAATCATTCATAAGAGGATATTAACTGTAAAGCAGAGGATAACCATGCTACAATCCACAGACCCAGAGAGGCCAGGTAACAAGAAGGACCCAAGGGGAGACTCATGAATCTCCCTGGGAAGGAAAAAATCTAAGAGATCTGGGTAAACTGGGGTGGGTGGGGATGGGAACTTGAGGGATTGGGTTGGGGGTGGGCAGAGGGGGGAGTAATGAAAGAGATTACTGGAAATAGTGGAGCATTTCAGGGTCAAGTAGAACCCAGATGCAAGGGAAACTCCACACATCCACAAGGGTTACCTTATAACTAAGACTGCTAGCAATAGCTGAACTGGCCCTCTCCTGTGATCACATTGGCGACTACTCCAACCAGTTGTCATCAGAAAACCTTCATCCAAACTGTTGGAAACAGATATAGAGACCCACAACTAAACATTAGGCTGAGCTTAGGGAATCCTGTTGAAGAGAGGGAAGAATTGCAGGAGCCTGGGGGATCACGGACATCACAGAAAAACCCATAGAAACAACAAACCTGGCTCATAGGAACCCACAGAGTCTGAACCAACAATCATGGAGCCTTCATGGGACCAACCTAGACCCTCTACATATAAGTGACTGTGTGTAGCTTGGTCTATTTGTGGGACTCCTAACAATGGAAGCAGGAGCTATCCCTAACGCTTTGACTGGCTCTTGGGAACCTATTCCTCATACTTGATTGCCTTGCCCCATCTTAATATAAGGGGAAGAGCTTAGTCTTACCACAACTTGATATGCCATGTTTTATTGATACCCATGGGAGACCCGCCCCTTCCTGAACAGAAACAGAGGATGAGTGGACTGGAGTAGGGTCGGAGGGAGGGAGGTAATGGGAGGAGAAGAGGGGTGAGAAATGTATTTGCGAAATTAAAGAAGCTAATTCTAATTAACTGAAAATATTTATATGAAGTCTATTCATTCCTATTAAATTTTTCCCAATGACAATTACTAGTTCCTTGAGAGCCCTGAAAGCAGACAATGTGCCTAAGCCATACCAGGAAAATATGGAACTCCATGGTCATTACCAGCACTCACGGTCGGGGTTAGCTGTTTGCAGGTTCTTGTTCCCTTATTCAGGAATGAAATAAAGGCACCAGATTGCAAAATCGCAAGAATACTTTTCTCAAAGCAAAGCAATGTTCAGTTTAGACAGCAAGATTGACAGCGGGCCACGTGAGTGAATGTACTCAAGGGTCCTGAGTTACTACTTGGGCTTCTTTTAAAGAAAGGGGAGGCTGGTTACTAGGGATATAGTTTAGGTCCTCTATTTCGATTGACAGATTAAATTATATAGCCCTTGTCTGTTGCACATATCCCTTACCAAAATGCACCTGATTTTAATCATACACATTCTTAATTATATATTGAAATAAGATGGCAAATAGGAGATTTTTTCCCCTACAAGTTCACTGAAGGGCACAATTTTGCTTTATTTCATACACACCCAAAACTTATCTATGTTGGATTTCTCTATCTTCATGCTCAGACATATCAATCTGTCATGATCAAACACAATCTGTCTAAGTTTGAGTGTTAGTAGTGTAAAGAGAAACTTATTCTATTGTACAGAATGAGGTAGGCATATAGCCAAATGCAGGTGAAAGAGCCCAAGTTACTAGCCAAGGTTTAGCTGCATTGTGCAGAAAGGGATATGTGAACACAGTAGGTATAGCAAGGGGCTTCAAACTGCCAAGGGCATTATTTAGAAGAAGGGTATGTGCATGGCCCAAACCAAGCAGAGTCCTATGTTGCTAAACTATTACCTATGCTTACCTACCTCAAGATCACCTCTGCGCCATGAAGAGAACTGCACAAGTCCCTGCATATCTTTTCACACACATTTGCAACACCACAGAACAATGAGGTGGGCTTTTGTAGGTTGTTCCTACATATGAATGTCCCTCAGTCAAGAGGATGTGGAAGCTGAGCACAGTGTTCTGCTTGCCCAGTATGCATTCCCAGGATTACAGCAGTAAGAGTCCTCGCAAGCACTCCCTAAGTGTTCCATAAGTTCAAGTGTGAAAAACAAAGACACTTCATTCTCTCATGCAAATGGTCTGTGCTGGGCTTAGAAAGAACGCAGAGCCTCAAGTGTTGGTTGGTTGTGTACTGATGTGGAGGCCAGATAAGAAAAGAGTATTCAATGAACCAGGCTTAGTCTGACCAATGACTTTAAAATACGGGTAAGACTATCACAGGAGCTAACTCTAGAGAGTGAGTAGATGCAGCTTCGTATGTGTTTATCTTGTCTAAGAATGAAAACTGTATTTTTGCTTGAATTTTTTTCCATGTCGATATCAGACAGAATATGATCAATATTATGCCAGTATCCTGTGAACATCTTACATGTCCATCCTCCTTTTAGTATACTGACTCCATGGTCAGGGACCTCAGAAACAATAATTTAAAAAGCTCTCCCCACTAGTTTTATTTCTATTGCTTTCTTTCATTTATGGCAAGTGGCACTAGTTTCCTAAGGAAGTCCAGGGCATAAATATTTCCTTTCAAATAAATGCACTACCTAATGAGGTGTGAAAACTTAATAACAAGAGAGAGCAAATACTTTAGTTCGCATAGTCTATAAAATGTGGGGAGGTATTCAGTGTCTCAACACAGATAGTAGAACTATACAAATGACATTTGCATTCAGCTACCTCACAGACTAAAGGAGGGCAAGGACAGTCCTGCCTATTCCAGGGACATCTCAACACTGGATATGACACCAAGAATACAGCAGGTCTCACTGAATGCTATGAAAATGAACTAAGGCACAAGCTAGGGTCTGTCACTGAATAACCACAGTGTACACTGCACGTCATAGTCAACTTCTTATCCCCTAGTAAAGTTCTGGGGGAAGAGGTTTGCCATGTGAGAGTCAAGAAAGGAGTGAAAATCTGTTGTACTCAAATGTCTAAACTCAGAACTGCCTGTTGTCAGCCCAGCGCACAGACTCCTGGCTTGCAAGCCTTCCCGGTAATTTCCCAAGCCCGTTCCTGCTTTCGGCGCTGGGGACTTTGTGATTGCTGTGGTCACTATGTTGCTTTTCAGTCTCATTCAATAGTCTGGTGCAGCTAGGTTATTTATGAAATTTTCACTTTCTGGAATGATCTGATGAACAGGGGCCACATCATCCCCCAATGGGATAAAAACTGTCCTTGGTGATTTAAAGTTCTTACTTTTGCACAGAAAGTCTTGGTATACAACTATGGTATTTAACCCTGGGTACAGCATACTGTATTAAAATGTCATTTCATGAGAGAAAAACCTAAAATAACCCCAGGGCAGAGCTATAATGGAAAAAAGCAAGAGAAGTTGTTCCTTCAGTTTTTGCAGCATGCTGACACACGAGAGCTTCCCTGACCTTAGCCCATTTGTGGACACCCAAGTCTCCCAGGTGTCTCCATTATCAACTATGTCCTGGGATGAAGAGGGTAGTTGTTTTCCAACAGAAAGAGAAAACAACTTGGCTAGAGGAAGCCCTTAATGCACATCTAGGGAGTTCACACCTCAGGCACAGGGCCCAGCAGTTCTTAGATTGTCAATGTGTTCCCCTGAGGAAGTGGGCTGACATTCTGAGACAACCTACTTCCCTTCTTATGGCTGCTACAACACATAGCCCAGCTCTACATACAGAGCTTTCTCAAGCAAGAACATGAAATAATATGTCCCTAAGAAGTCCATCAGGCAGTAAATGAATAAATTGGGCTCAACAGCTTACACACACACACCCGGCAACTAAGACCTAAAAAGGCTTAGTGGCATTTTTTAATTCGCTCAACAAGTTCATTCATGAGCTTATGTTCACCCTTAATAGTTCAACCAAAATTAATAGGTTCAAAGCACCAGGGAATGCAACACTTTTAAATTGGATTAAGATTTTTGAAAGAATTTTTGAGTCAAATTGAACTCAAATAAATCCTGTCAACTAAGGAGAGGGTCATGTGAGTTTGAGAGGCACATTGATTCAGCATCCGGTTCCCCCTCTTACTAGTCATACAGCTTAGCAAAACCAAGTCATTGTAGTCTTTGCTTGTCTCAGACAAAGACATATTAGCACAAACCAGATTAAAACACTCCAGGTAACCAAGAATGGCTTGAGTTTCTCATCTTCCTGCCTCCACCTAGTACTAGAATAACAAGCATACGCCACCACACTGGATTTATGACATGCTGGGAATCAAACTCAAAGTCCCATACAGGCCAAGTAAGCATTCTACCAACAGGACTACACCATCAATCCCTGACCCAAATCATTCTATGCAGACAAGCATTACATGTTTCGAATTCGAAACCTCAAAACTCCCAGAAGGCCATTGGCAAGTGAGACCCTGGCCAGATTGTGTGCCCTTGACTTCTCCAATACATTCTTGGGTTGATTGAACACCACTGGTTACTCAGAGCCCCAGGGAACACATTCCACAAGGTAGGGAAGCAACGCTGCTGCCAGCTTTCTTCCTCCTTCGTTCCCGAAGTCATAGCCAGTCATTCCTGTCGCATTCTCCTGTCTAGTCTCAAAAGCCAACCCAAGTTCAAGGAGGGAAGTGAAATTAGCTTTGGTTTCCCAACTAGAAACATAGCAACATATCCCTAGTCCTTGTTCGCTAACCACAGAGACCACGTGTAAATAAGCATGATCATATCACTGCCCTGTGAGTCAAGTCCCAGGGGGAATTTGGAAGAGGACTGGGTTTGTTGTTCGTTCGTGCTGTGTGCTCCATGAGTGAGTGTGTGAATAATTTAATTGGCACATAATAAATAGTATGCACTTAATAAAATTATACGTAGCCTTATTGGGAAATGACCTTTTAGAAGAGATCTTCCTGAAAGAAAAACAAGCAAAATTGATGTCAAGTACAATTTTCTCCCGGCCAAATTAAACATACTTTTCACAAAATGAACAGGGAAGCCATATGTTATTTTCAAAGTGACTCCCCAAGAGGGCAAGAAATATCGAGAAGGGACATTCAAGTTGCAGAATGGAAAGATGCTGTCAACGAGGACTGACGGCCCCCATGTATAACAAAAATAATCTTTAGTCCCCCGGTACCAAATTACAGCTCAGAAAGTCTAACGAAAACGCTAGGAGGGAATTAAGTTTAATTTGTTGTTCTAAGCCGAGAGCTGACCCACAGCTTTTCCAAGGGTCTGGAGATCCTTCTGAGTTTTTGAAAACTAATTTCAAGATGGTTAATCTCCTGTTCAGAAGTTGAAAAAAAAAAGAAAATGAAATGACACAGAACCCTCCTCTAATTGGATTAAAGAAATGTAAGACGCAAGAGCTGTGGCTGCGATGTAGTCATGAAGTGAAAAGCTCAGGAGTTTAGCTGTTTCTCTTTAATGCTGGGGAAAGAGAGCAGCAGCTCGGAAGATCTGCAAACTACCAGCTGACATGAGGGAAAGAAAACATCGCTGAAAAGACAAGAGTGGAAGCAAGCTGCCACATTCCACTTCCTTTAGGAAGACGCAAAGGGAGCTTTAGAAACTAATTTTAAAAAGTTGCTAGCATGTATGATGGCATCTTCTCTAGGAAACTGTTCCAAACGTCAGCAGAATGTTCAACAATGTGGACTATAGTGCATGCTGAGGTATTTTCCACTCAAGTTTGTGACTGCAAGGTTGACATTTTACCCTAGGCTCCATATCTACTAAAATTAAGGGTCATTAATGACATTAAAATAATGGTGAGCTCACTTTTTTAATTTTACAATGTTTATCGAATGCACATATTATATATAATATATATTGTTCTATGTATTTGTTCATGTATGTGAGCATGTGTACAAGACAGAGCAACTGAGCAGTAAGAGAAAGGATATGGTATTCAGGATTTGAGAAGATCTGAAAATTATTTTTGTATATACGTTAAATGTATTTATGTTCATTATGCATATATATGTATATATATGCACAAAATTAGCTCATAATAACAAATGTCAGCAATGACTTTACTATAAAATATCACCTGAAGTCAATGATAACAAAGCAGGTCAATTAACTATCAAAATGAATGTAAGAAGTTAAAACAAATATGTTGAAAGCGAATACATACAATCCAAAAACAATAATATGATAATGACATGAAATAAAATTATTTTAAAGTAAGAAAGCAGAGAAAGAAAATTGTCTAGATTGAGATGGCATGTTCATTTCCAGGCCCCCCAGACCTGAATAATCACACAGAAACTATTTTAATCACAACACTGTTTGGCCAATAGTTTAGGTGTATTCCTAGCTTGCTCTTATATCTTAAATTAACCCATTTCTGTTCATCTATGTATCACCACAAGGCTGTGGCCTATCGGTAAGGTTCCAGAGTCTTTCTCCTTCAGCAGCTACATGACGCCTCCCTGACTCCGCCTTTCTCCCTGTATTCAGTTTAGTTTTCCCAACTAGCTCTATTCTTCCCTGCCATAGGCCAAAATATTTTCTTTATTAACCAATGGTAATAAAATATACTCACAGCATACAGAGGGGAATGCTACATCAAAATTGACTTCTACCTATGCTTGGAATAAATCACCATTTATTTGTAGATATTGGTAAGAAATCTGTAGACTATGCCACTCAAAAACCTTGCCTCATTTTCAGATCCTCATTTTCAGAGAAAAAAATCTATAATTTTTGAATCACTGAAGAGAACAAACTTCATTAAAGCAGATAGTGCAAGAAAGCAATGGAAACCTTAGAATGCTCAAAATAACATAATCAAAATAGTTTATCAGTCATAAGATACATAGAAATGGGTTGAATTAACTCAATAAGTTTCTTGTCTGGGTTGCATATGATCAATGTCATGTACAACTGGTGAAGAGATCATGCAGGGCATACTGACACAGTTACCTGAGTCCAGGCACCTTTTTTTGCTTTGACCTGTAAAACCTATGAGGTTTTATGTGCCAAATAAAATAAAATGAAAATAGAAGAAAACATGAAATGCATCAAAATGCAAATAAGAAAGCACAAATAATATTAGACAGTATATGCACACCCCTTGAAGAACTAGACCAGGGATGCAAGAAGAAGAAACACAGGAAGAATTGAATTATATTAATATCAATGAAACTTAAATTGTTAGAAATCAAAACTGGTAACTCTTGGTGGCACAAAGAATGTTTGCAAACAGTCAGTAAAATTACTAAGTAAAAGAAAGGATTCCTTAGACTTTATTTGGTTTACGTTTTAAAGCACACACTAAAAATCACATTAGACTCCAACACTTAAAAAAAAACAAATAAATAAAAACTCTCAATAGGAATTTTAAATGGGAACAATTCATCACATAAATTTGTTAGCAGCTCTCTACTTCACTACCTGGTGATTATTCTTTTGCTTATGGTTGTAGACTATAAGTCATAAACTTCCTGTAATATGTTGATACAATAAAAGTTTCATCTTACATTTAAATGTAACACAGTTAAAACAATGGGAAGACAGCATGTGTAGCACTAACCATGCTCCAGTGGGTGTTAAAAGAAGATAAATGGCTACCACCGTGAGACAAAGGTACCTTCCTAAACCACAGACAAGGACAGCCAACACAGCCCACCTGCTTTTCATTTTAGGTTCACAATGTAGGTGGACAAGAATGCCAATGCCTGCCTAGGATGTAGGATTTTATTTTTTAGTTCCTCAAATCACAGTGTTGATATTTACTTTATCGTCATGTTATTCCTTTTATGACTATGTCATAACCATTTCAAAGGCATTTCACTTTTTTTTTTAAGTCAATGCTCCAAAAAGGCTAAATCAATTTAACATCAAGTGTTCTGGCTCCAACCCAGTATTATAAACTGGTGGTATCAAGAAACAATAGAAATGCAAGTTTTCTTCACAGAAAATGTTCCAGGAGTCCTTCCTGGAAATTCAGCCATTTCCTAATAAAAAGCACATTCAGGTTTAAAGCAATGATGTTAAAATACTGTCACATTGAGAGGGCTGTCTTGAGTTTTCAAACAAATATTTCCTGGAAATTGAGTGTTCTCAGAGTTTATCATATTTCCCATTGCACTTCAAAAGAAATGAAACATAAGAAGATCTTTGCGTGAAGATTTCATAGGGTTGCATCCACGTGCTATGCTGGGCAATTTATAAAACATTCAGAGAATGCAATAATTTGGTTCATCATCTGTCCTCAGCAACAGTTGATATAATAGCACAACATTACAAGGTCAAGGACAGGAAGATGAACCAAAGGAACAGTTCCCATACCTCTTCTCTACCCTGAACCGTCACATTTGGCCCCTTGTTTTGAACACCCAGCTATATGTCAAATATGTCTATCTAGGTAAGACCTCTGCCCTAATATATACACCTTCTTCTCTAAGTGCCTGAATCAGGATCTCAAAATCAATAGTCAATAAATACACCATTCTTTTTTTTTTTTTGAAAGAAAATAAATGCCATGTGGCATCCTGTCTTCCCTGGAATCCTCCATGAATGCTACCAACATTCACTGAGTTGTTTAAGCTAAAATCCTAAGACACAGTTTCTTTCTCTGAGAGTCTATACCCTATCTACCGATAATTCCTGTTGTGTCTCTCATCAAAGCATACCCCCAACCAATTACCATTCATTGACTCCATTCTCATGGTCATCATTTCTTAGCTATAGTTAGTATAGTAATCTCACAGTTGGCCTCTTGTTCCCTTTCTTGTTCACTACAGCGTATCCTCCAAGAAATTGTCAGGTATTTTCTTTCCATAAGATTTAATTATCTGTCAGCTCTTTGTTGAAGACCCACTGTGAGCATCCTGTCCCTCATAAGGTAAAATTCTAAGCTCCCTATCATGGTGATGCACTGGTGGTGTAGAGATGAGCATAGTTTTCAAACTCCCAACTATACCTTGGCAGTTCTAACTCTGGCCCACTTTCTCAAGCCCATTTTCCTCCTGAGCTTTGTTTTCTCCCAGTGGTCTAGACACCATGACCAAGCTTGTTTTCAACATAAGGCCCTCAAGATGTTGTTCCTTCTGCCTGCAATGTATGAACCACCCGGAGCACAGGACAACCTGCTTATGAATATTTATGTTTCAAAGAGCACCTTCTCAAATAGCCAAGCTTCTCTAAATTAAAACATCCCCCTCCTCAGAATCACATTGACCCCTTTTAGCTCCTGTACAGCACAACCCTGCCTGAGTCTATACTATTGTACTATGGTACTTTGCTCTAATGGTTAGGGATGTTTGCTATTTATTTCTAGTGTGAGCATGACAGCCCCTGGAAAGGAAGAGTCCAGTCACTTGTCACCACAGTTGTATCAGGTTCACTGTTGAGTACCTATCATAGCACCCAGAGGTTCATTGGGATATACTTCTTTTTTAGTATATCCCAATGTGTGTGTATGTGTTTACATATATGTGGATACTTGCGTATGCATGCACATGATCACATGTGTGCATGCATATGATGGCCTGACACTGGATGATTTCCTCGATCACTCTCTACTTTATTATTGAGGTTGGGTCTCTTACTATAGCTATCTATTTTAGCTAGACTAACGAATCAAATTGTTGTGGGAGAAAATCAGGTTTTTTTACCTCCTACCTCCTGGGATATGGGCATGTACAGTGTTTCTAGGGATCTGAACTCTGATGCTCAAAACTGAGTGGCAAGTGTTTCATCTGCTGAGGCATCTCCCCACCCCAAGAGTGTACTTCCTTAAGCATAAAAACATTGAATTTGTGAAATCTATAAATTATCTCCATGGTTGAGTTTTAAAGTGCCTTTACATTTCATAGAAAATGTGTCTTGAACATAAATGGGAAACTCCTAATTAAACAGCTATATGAACATATGGGTATTTTTCTAACAAGGCCAATTTCAACAGTATTCCAACAATTTCTCAGAATGTTGATAACAAGGCCAATTTCAACAGTATTCCAACAATTTCTCAGAATGTTGACATCGGAACCTGTCTGCATAATGAAAAATGTATCGTACATCAAAAACTTTAATTCAAACAGCAAAATATTTAATCAAATAGTAAAATGTTCCTATATGCATTTTTATGTATGCACATACTTCAGTGCTTCTAATGTTTCAGTATTTGGGCTCCACACCAACATCTTTAGAAGGTGGACTTGAAGCTCACACTATCCTGAAGAAAGCTGTAGCTTGACAACCCAGAGAAGGAATTCCTGTTCATGTGGGCAGCTATTTGGTTTGGTCAGAGCTCAATTTCTCATTCACTCAACACATCCAAGTCCCACTGGAAAGAGAGGCTTTGGCAGACGTCTACAGGGCTGTTAAAAATCTTTCCCGTGAAAGCACATCAGAACGCTCCCCCTTCTTTACTGCAACCAAGACATCACAAGGGTCTCCAGGTGGAGCTGGTTTAGGAAAGCATACCCCTTTTCTCCATTTCACCAAAATGTTCTGGACTAAATTGCAGACGGCTGAAGGAGTCTGACTATGGACTCCATACAATGTAGATCTGATGAAGGAACTCACCCCTACCTAGGACTTGTATCTGTTGTCAGCTGTTACAATGCTGGAGTCCATACCCACTATGTACTACATATATAACTGGCAGCAGCTGCAGCTACTTGTATTTCCAGTCCCTCTGCTGAGTTCCCACGGTGCCACCTGTATATCCAGTTCCTTCACAGCCAGCATTTAGGACCACCAACCACAGCTGCGTTCTTTTCTTTTGACTTAATCACCTCCACCACTTGGATAAAATGGGCTTCCCAGTACCATTTAACAATCTTTTAAATATATTCCCTGCCATTAAAAATGCAAATGGAGAAACCAGCGTGTTAATTGTGGGATTACATCAAATGGTATACAGTAAGTCACACAAGCATTCCAAAGCCTGTGAAGATTCAGTGTTAATACTTTGGTGTCTTCACTGTCCCTAGACCTACACTGTCAATGAAGTTGAAGAACAGTATTGACTGTTGCCTAAAGCACCCTTATTGATCCTCCTGACCCTGAAGTATCATTTACAGACTTTCAAACCCACTACAATCAGAAAACAGGAGAAAGACAGAGACAGAGAGACAGACAGACAAAGAGAGGGAGCATCTTAATGAGTGTGAATGGGCATCCCACACTGGTTTTGATTTGCATTTCCCTAATTAAAAGTCACATTCACTTTGGTTTCTACAGCATTTTGTTTTCTGACAATTATTAACTAAGATCCAGTTAGATTACTACAGTTTACACAATATTAGTATTTAGGGTTGCAGGGGGACTGACTTAAAGAGAAATAAAATTGAAGCTAGTACTTAAAGTTTCTCTGGTCACAGAAAATCTGGAAAATAATTGTTTAGGATTTCAAAAAGAGACAAGGTCCCTTCAACCCTAAGGAAAAGCTACCTCCTCATTTAGCTGTCTAGAAGCATTAAAAAAGAAGAATACGAAGTTTTCATCACCAGTTCTGAACTAGAAGGCCACATTCCAAAATGTATAAGAGAATGAAGAAGCTCAAAATTCAGGGTGAGTATCCATTTGTGTTTTATTCAAATTCTCTCTTTGAACCATGAAGAAGAATTTTTCTTGGAATTCAAGCCAATTTCTTTGATAACATCATTATTTAATCTATGTCATGACCATGTCTGCCCTGAGTTATGAATGCCATTCCTGCAGAAATGAGTAACAGACAAGGGATTGGGCATGCGCCTAAAATACAGGAGTATTGGGCTAACTGAAAGAGTATGGAGGCTGTTAACCCATTCAGAACGTATCTGCAGATGCCCCAAATCCTGGCTCAAGTGAGACATAAATAATAATACAATATTGGACTGGAGAAATCAGCAATACTGCTTTGCAGAGGACCTAAGTTTGGTTCCTGTAAGTGGAGACTGCTCGTTCTTTTCCCGGCCACCCAGACCTAAATAATCACACAGAAATTACATTAATTACAACATATTTCTAGCTATCTCTTACATCTTAAATTAACCCATTTCTATTAACCCATGTATCACCACGAGGCTGTGGCCTACCAATAAGTTCCTGTGACTTTCTCCTTTAGCAACTACATTGCATCTCCCTGACTGTGGTAAGAGGAGCAGTGGGCTGCTTTCCAGCCGCCCTGGCTCCCTCATGGCTAGCTTATGCCCCGAAATAATTACACAGAAACTGTATTCTTTTAAACACTGCTTGTCCCATTAGTTTTAACCTCTTATTGGCTAGCTCTTACATATTGATCTAACCCATTTCTAATATTCTGTGTAGCAGTACGAGCTGGCTTACCAGGAAAGATCTTAACCTGCGTCTGTCTGGAGTGGGAGAATCATGGCGACTGCCTGACTCGGCTTCTTTCTCCCAGCATTCTGTTCTGTTTACTACGCCTACCTAATTTCCTGTCCTATCAGGCCAAGCAGTTTTCTTTATTAGTTAACCAATGAAAGCAACAGATAAGATACAAGACCCACCTCCATCACCGGACTCTGCCTACTCTCTCTTTATATCTCTGTTCAGATTTCCCACTTGGCATTGCTCTGCTCATCCATTGGAAGAAACAGTTTCTTTATTAACTAATGGTAATAAAACATATTATTAGCACACAGAGGGGAATCCCACATCCAACAGCTTGCTACCAATTATAACTCCAGCTCTATGACTATCTGATGCCTCTAGCTTCTGCAGGCACCTGCACACACAGGAACATACCCTCACACAGACATATACATGCATATTATTAAGAAATGTAAATCTTTAAGTAATACTAACACTAATACTAATAAATACTACTAATAATAATAATATCATGTATAACATAAACCTGACCTTCCCACACAAACTTTAGTCATCAATTCTTATAATCACTCTTAGGTAGTAGTGACAGAATACATAAAGGTGCTTTAATAGGAATGTTTTCTTCTCTGTATACATAAAAAAACATGGTATATTCTATGGGCCATCCATTTGTGATAGGATTTCATCACTCAGAAGCCTATGAATTTGATCCATTTCCCTCCCACCCTCAATGAGATTTCAATCAATGCTCTTCATTCCACTCACAAGGACAATGACTTAAAAAGTCATTTTAGACTTCAGACCACATTGGAAAACTACAGACACTGTATCTTAGAACTGCAGGAGTTTGGATTATCCCTTTAAGAAGTCCATGCACAGAGCCTTCCCTTTGAGACACTTCTGGGGCACTGGTTACAAGGGTAGAAGAAAGGGTCTCCGATTCCATCTACTGGTTATTCTAATGAATACCAGTACTGGAGAATCAGTGTCCTTGAGTCCGCAGGAGAACCATTCACTCCAAACACAGAAGTGAGGTAGAGGATGGTATTCCTGTTCTCTATAGTCTTATTTTTGCCAAAAGTCACATCTATGGCGAGATGGAGAAAGGAATTCCTATAGCCAAGATATAGAAACAGATGGGAAACAAATAGTATAAATGCATATACATTTCTGCTCCATAGCTAATATACTAGACTGTTAGGATTCCACGTGTCTAGTGGCATCTCATCACCACGTGGTGTCTCCTGCATGAACATTCAAGAGCTGGAGAAACACAATGGGAAATGAAGAAACTCTGTCCGCACTGAAT
This sequence comes from Microtus ochrogaster, assembly GCF_000317375.1. Taxonomy (NCBI): domain Eukaryota; kingdom Metazoa; phylum Chordata; class Mammalia; order Rodentia; family Cricetidae; genus Microtus; species Microtus ochrogaster. Next base: position 49,425,331 of record NC_022030.1, on the reverse strand, counting down.
CCTGATCATGAACAAAATATAGACGGACATTCTCAGTCCTTGTAGCATCCAACCTGGGGTTTATGCCTCTTCCCTTCCTCAGGGTTCACACACGAATGCCCTGTGCATGGTAGATGCTTAAAACACCCTTCAGATGTAATTTACTCTCTTCAAAACCAAAAATAATAATAAATAACAAAATAATTAATACTTAGATATTATTGCAATAGTCTAATATCCAGATCTGTTAGAACAATAGAAACTAATGCAATGAACAGTATTGGAAACTATTAATTATAGTATGAAAATAAAATTTAACAAATTCCTGTCTTAACCTTAGGAAAGCTCTCCCTGCTAAACTGATGAGCTCGAGAATGATCAGAGGATGTCAAGTCCACACATACACCTGCCATTTATTGCCAGGGTGGCAGTTAAGGGTGAGCAAGGGTGTGACAGTTATTTAATGGTCCCTTAGGAATTTGAGTCCCTTAACTTTAGCACCATGTTTACTGTACAAAAAGATGCAATGATAATAATGTTAATAGAAAAATAGTATGTGATAACCAAGCCTTGCATGATTAGACAAGTGCCTAGGGTTGGTAATCTGGCACATGATAAAAATGAGCATTGTTGCTAACTGTAGAGTTCTTGCTTACATCTCACATAGGCTCTCTGAAGAACTGGATGAAACCCAAGAAGCTACGGTCTGATGTAAGATGTCCACACCCTGTTGAAGAATTCTTTCTATACTCCTTATCTGAGCCCACGATTTTTTAAAGCTCGTTCAACAGCCCATCTACCTGCCTAGGAACCACAATGCAATCAAGAGGAGAAGGATGTAAGGGGGGGAACCACACAGGCTTTGGCCTGCTGTTTCTTGCACAGCAGACAGTGGGTACAGTGGGAACGATCACTACCTATCTGAGTCTCCTCACAGTGGTTTTATGTCCATGAGTCTGCTCTAAGGACCAAGGGAATGGGATCAGCATGGTCCCTGGCTATGCAGGTAGTTGTTGAGCAGACAGTATGCATTGCTTCTGCACATAGAGGAGCCTGGATGTTACGATCCTCCAAGTCAGTCAGTGTGTACCTTATAAGATCACATGGTAGATGGTTATTCAAAATGACTTTGAGGTTTAAAGAGCCTTTCAATTACTTTCCACAGAAACTTGACTTACATTAATTTTTTAAAAAAATATATGGGTCTTGGTGGTGAATGTACATGTGTGAGTGACCATGTGGAAGCCTAAGGACAATTTCAGGTGTCATTGTCAGGACCCTCCTTGAAGCAGGGTCTCTCATTGGCCTGGAGCTCGCCACTTAGGCTAGACTGACTGGTCCATGAGGCTCGGGTCTCTTGTCTCCACTTCCCCAGTGCTGATGTTACAACCATGAGTCACCATCCACGGCACATTTTACATGGCTCTCGGTTCAAACTCATAGTTACAAGACAAACATATGACAGACTACTGAGATGCAGTCCCAGCCAAACACACATGAATTACATTCCAAAGAGAAGAGAAAAGTTAATCTTTTTTAAATAAATAGAATAGCATTTTACTTTAATTTTCTTCTTAACTGAAAACCTTTCTTTTTTCAATTATTAAAAAAGTTATTAACTTTTATTTATTAAATTTATTCATTTATTTTACATTCCAACTGCAGTTTCCCTCCCTCGTGTCCTCCCATTTACTCCCCCACCCCCTCTACACCCCAAATCCACATTTCCTATGTTTCTGTTCATAAAGGGGCAGGCATCCCATGGGTGTCAACAAAGCATGGCCTATCAAGTTAAGGGAGGACTAAACTTCTCCCTTCATATTAAGGTTTGGTAAGGCAACCCAGTATGAGGAATAGGTTCTCCAATGCCTCCACAGCATCAAGGACAGTCCCTGATCCCACTGCTAGGAGTCCCACAAGTAGAGCAAGCTACATAATTGTCACACATATGTAGAGGGCATAGGTCAGTCCCATGCAGGTTCCTTAGCTGTTGATCAGTGTCTGTGAACTCCTATGAGTCCAGGTTAGTTCTCTCTGTGAAAGACTTTTTCATATGCAGCATTCCTTAAGAGGTAAATGTTTAAAAAAAAGTAGCTAAAATACACATCAGTAAACTCACCCTAGACATTCATACAAGTTATGCATACATACACACGTACATACAGAATCACACAAACTAGAGTTTTTAAATCTACATGTGTATATTATGTATTAATCATTACATAATCCTGGTCAATATATTTCTCATTTGCAAGATTCCATTTTGCAATAACTAACTTGCACCTAACAGTTAAAACCTACTGCGTATTCATACTTCAGAAAATCCTGAGGTGGGGGGGGAGAGTTTTACTTAATGAGAGATTAATTTAATTATTTTTTCACAAGCTTAAATTTTAAAAAAACAGAATCATATTCAGTCTTGCAAAGATTAGCTTCTCCATTCTAAATGAATAAAATTTCCAGTTTGGAGAGCAGCAGCAGCGAGCGCAGGACTTGGTGAGGTAAATGCCACCTTTCAGAGCCCACACAGTAGCTACTTTAGAGAGTCAAAAGGGCTGGCAAGAGGATTTATTTCCTGCGAGAATCCTGTCCATTCAGCAGTTCTGCAGGCTACTGTTTCACCATGCGACAGGCCCACTTATTCATAAACAAATCATTAACATTCTTGACATAAATCCATAGTGGACCATTAATCCCAGCTATGATAATGTTTTAGTGCATTTGCTGTGCCCATCATGAATAGGAGTGTTGTCTTGCAGAACCCATCCCTGACAAATAAGAGACAAATTATGCCCCGTGAGAAAACTTGGAGAATGAACGGCTTACACACCAATTACAGTCTCATTTGCTGGCTGATGCCGAAATAGATCCTGTGTGTTTTGGGGAAAATACAGACTTTCCATAATAAGAACAACAACAACAACAAAATTTAAATACATATAAAACCACTTGCCAAGCTGAATTTTATAATTTCATTATAATCCACATCACAGTTGTTAGGAAGGCCTGTGAGTGATATAGCCAGGCATACCAACTTATTTGAGTTAAGAAGATTCTATGTTCCTTTAAATTTTTAGATCCAGTTTATAAATCACCACATACACCTCAGATATTTTGAAAGATAAATTTCTTCATGGTTAAAAAAAGTGTTGGATAAGATTCTATCTATAAGGAATATTCTACTGTGTGTTTATGATTTAGGCAAAGTAAATTCCTTTTGAGTTCTTTAACCCTGACATCCTAAGTGAAACTGCTATTGGTAGCTTAGCAAGAGCAACCAACTCTAAAGACTCCATTTGATGGATAAGTATCACCAGTGCTACCTCCAGCCTGTCTGCTAACCAGAGTCCTAGGTCTGTGCTCAGCTAGAGAGCAAGCACTGCATCCATTCCTGTTCACAGAAACATGACCCTGAGCCTTTTTACCACTCCAGAAACTATCAGGATTCCAACAGTGGATGGGGAAGACAGTGACAGTGGTGCTCCAACTTCACCCACACAAAAATCACTAGGGGACTCTGCTGAAACACATTCTGGGTCAGTAGATTATAGGAGGCATGTGATAACCTGCATGTCTAGTAAGCTCTCAGGTCAGGTGGATGCTGCCTTCCCAAGACCACATTTCCAAAGACAACATGGAAAGAACTATGTTGTGAGAGTGGCTTGATAGATCATTTTTTGGGTCCCTTGAAGCATGACACCAACCAAAGCCTCTTCTTCTGTTGAGTTTTGCTTCCCCTATCACACTCACCTTTAAAGCCTCCAATGCATCTCAAGGAATGGTGCCTGTGGCTAGTGCGATGCCTAGCTGTCCTAAAGGGACTGTGACAATGTATTTGATAAACAGCAAACTGTGATAACTGTCCTCTCTGCTCCCATACACGAGCTGAGGGATGAAGTCATGGAGACTCCCCTCAGTTAGACATACTGCCAACAACACTAGGCATATATTGTAAGTTCCACTTCCAGGGATAGGGATTATCTCTCTCTCCCTCTCCTCCGCCTCTGTTGAGATTATGTTAAGGTGTGTTACCTTTGTTTATGTTGCACTTGTTTAACTCTGTGAAGCTATGATACTTTGCCTGTCTAGAACACCTAATGGTCTAAGAAAGATCTCAATGGCCAATAGTTAGGCAGGAGAAAGGATAGGCAGGACTAGAAGGCAGAGCAAATATATAGGAGAAAAACTGAGAGAGGGAATTCAGAGGAAAAGTAACCAGAGAAGGAGGAGGACATCAGGAGTCAGTCATCCAGCTGCACAGAAATCCACAGAGTAAGAGCGGATAAGAGAAGAAGAAGCAGGTGGCAATGGGCCATGGACCACACTCTGGCTGTCAGCACACAATGATGAAGGTGAGAGGAAAAGATCTGGTGTGAGCAGGACTGTTTGGTAAATGATAATCGGTACCTAGAAGTCAGAGGTAAAGATGAGGTAGAAGGATGGTTCCTAGGCATGATGAAAGAACCCATGCCTGTCTACTCAATTATAGACAATAGAGGCAAGCAAGAATATGGAATCAAAGCTATCACTCTCCCAAGAGTCAAAGGACACAGCTGATAAAATGACATAGGATGTGAAATCTCTGGTCTTTAAGGTGGTTGCTGACATTAACAATAAAATTCTGTGAGCACTATGCTGACCAAATGAAATGCATGGTACGGCAAGTGTGGCCTGCTGGCCAGCCCATGTGTACCCTGTCCTAGACAGTGTCTATGGGTGGGATGCTGGCTGATCCCCAAAATTCATTGTCCCCCTTCCTGGGCATGAAGCTGGATTACATTTCCCCACCATTGGGAGTCAACTATGAACCAATGAGACTGAATTCTCCACTAACTAACTCAAGCATAAAAATCACAGGCCGTGCATGGCACTTGCAATATGCCTGCTTATAACACATGCTTATTTATGATACATAACTCATACTTTTAATCCCAGAACTTGGAAGGTGAAAATGAAAGAATTAAAAGTTCAAGGCTAGCCTCAGCTACAAAGTTTGAGGCCAGTCTGGGATACATGAGACCTCGTGTCAAAAGAACAACAACAAAGAAAGGAATGCCTATTAGGAGCAGACACTTCAAATGTTAAAGGAATAGCAAGCAGCAGCACCTCCTCTTCATGATGTCTTTCTGCTCATGTCTAGGTTCACACATGAGACCACTGCGGTGGTGGCACTGCCATGAAGAGGAAGCCTGGATCACCCAATCACCACACGGGAGAGAGTCACTGCCTATCCAGGAATCCGGCTCTGGATGGTTCTTAAACAATCAACATCTAAAGAACTTGAAATGTTATATTCTATGTTATATTTTAGAGACGACTAACCAGCAAAACCTAGACTGGCCTGCTTAATACATTTTCTAGAGTCAATAGCCTGGGGTTTTGAAACAGAATCTTTCCTCTCCTTTGAGCTGCCTTCCATTGAAAGGAGAAGGCTACTCATATTGGCTAGTCACACCACCTTGAGCAGCAGGAGGGCCCTGCCATGTTCACAGACTCCTTGCAATTCCGGCCCCTGCTGTCTTCTGGCTGCCAAGCTACTAGACTACTCTGGCTAATGGCAGGGACCCCCTGAGGCCTGGCTGGACCCCCTGAGGCACAGGAGCAGCCAGACCACCACCTGAGGAGCTCCACTAGTCAGGCCCTGCTGCCCAGACTTCCCTAGTAGTCCTAACTGACATTCCTAGCTCCTCCAGGCTGAAGAGTGGCAGATCCCACCCTATAGGAGAAAAAACCCTACCAATCTCCGAGGCTGCCCCAAGATCAGGTCATATAATCCTTGGCTATTCTGGAAATTTCTGCCCCTTCAAGAAACCCTATATAAACAGTCCTGTGTTCTGCTTAGTTCTGCTGCTTCTTATCACGCAGAGGCAGCCACCCTCCTGGATTTTCCTTTCCAATAAATCTCTGGTGTGTGGTTTGTCATGTGGTGTGACTTTGTGGTATTCCTTGGCACCTGACTGTCAGATACCTTTTCATTTGAGAATATATCTTCTTTTAAGTTCATTTATTCTTCTCTTGTACAATGCATTTCAGAACAGCCTCTACTCCTCCCAGTTTCCCCACGTAAACCTCCCTTCTTCCCTAGACCTACTGCTCCTCCATTTGCCTTCAGATAAAGGTAGGCATCCCAGGAATATCAACTGAATACAGTATAATAAGGTTCAGGAAGACTAGGTACAAACCCTTATATAAAGGCTAGATGAGGCAACTCAGTAGGAAGAAAAGGGTCCCAAGAGCAAGCAAAAAGGTCAGAGATGCTCCCCATTCGCACTGTTAGGAGTCCCACAAAAACCCCAAGTTAAACAACCATAATGTATACTAGCAAGGCTCCATAGTTGACAGGGGTTTCTGTCCCACCAAGTCCCACAGGTTTAAGTCCCAAAGAAACACACAGAGGCCTACATTAATTATAAACTGGTTGGCCTATTAGCTCAGGCTTCTTATTAACTAATTTTTATATCCTACATTAACCCAATATTCTTGTCTGTGTTAACTACATGGCTTGGTACCTCTCATCAGCGAGGCATTCTCATCTTGCTTTCTCTGTGTCTGGGTGATGACTGCCGACTGAGCTTTCCTCTTCCCAGAATTCTCCTGTTCTCATCACCTCACTTCTACTTCCTGCCTGGTCGCCTTGCCTCTACTTCCTGCCTGGCTACTGGCCAATCAGCATTTTATTAAAATACAAGTAACAGTGTACAGACCATTGTCCCACACCTCTCCATAACTTCTGCTTCAGTCTCTGTGAGCCCTGCTTAGTTGATTCTGTGTGTAGCAGAAGCCCAGCCAATCACCTTGCTTGAAGGGCGGGATCCCCTGAGGATATTATTTACTTATAAATATTGCTGGTGTGCTCCCTGCCTCCCCTTCTGTTTTCCTGTTCTCTGCGGGAACCTCAGTTTTGTAAGTCCTCTCCTTATTAAAGCTGAATATTTTATTATAAATTCTGTCTGCCGTTAAATTACGCTGTAACATCTGTGGGCCATGAGTCTTAAGAGCCAGGAGGATCGAGAAATGTACCTTTAATACTGACCGGGAGTAGATACCCATGCCTGCTCAATTATGTTGACGTTTTATTTGCTGATTACTTAGCAGTAGAAGTAACAATCATCTAGAACATTCATAAAGGTGCCCATGAACAGATTGGTAAAAAGCTACCAGGAAAAGATCACTACAGGAGAAAAGAAAGGAGCATTCTGTAAACCACCTTACATAACTATTCATCAACATCCCAAGATAGCTCCCCTGAAATGGTGACTATAGTTTATATTGACATGCACCCTAAATTTTCACTTTTTACCCTTTTTTTCCATTTCAAATATCCTCTAAAAATGCTTTGTATTAGCAAGGAATTATTTGAACTTAGAAAAGTGGGTGAGACTCTGGAAACAGATATTAGAGAGTCATCCTAAACTAGAAGAAGTAAGCAGGGAGGAGGGAGGTGACTTCAAGACACTTTGTTCAATATCTTTTGCTACACGAGTAAATACAAAATTCAAATAATGCAGATTTTTAATTTATTTCTTCCCATGTTTCAAATGAGATGCAGGGGCCCTCAGTGGATTTGGGAATCAGGGAACATATCCATCCTCCAGACCAACGTGGGTATCTGCTACCAACAGAAGTCCCCTCCAGGGGAGACACCTAAAGACTGAGCAGAGGATTGGTGGAAACAGTTAAGGAGGGTTAATCACTTGTTCCATTTGCTTCACCCAATAGGATTTAATTAAGTCTACTTTAATTAAAATTTAATCAAGCTTTCTGTGGCTATAGACAGCCATTGCTGAAAAAGCACATTAACCAGTATTTTCTAAAATCCCTTTTCAGATAAAATGGTCTCATAATGAAAAAAAAATTTATCGTGCTTGTGTATTATACTCTCCTAAGAGTGTGAGGCAGAGATTGGAGCAGAATAAAATGATCACAGAAAAAACAGTGTACAAAGAAATGTGTGAATAGATATGGGAAGCTGACTTGATAAAAAAAAAAGTCACACACAAATCAGAAAGCTGAGTAGCAAAGAGATGCTAAAAATTATGGCAATGTTTGTTTCCAGCAAGCTGCTGAGATATGAGGGTCCTGTGTCATCTACTGCCAATCTTATACCAGTGCCCATTTGTGGACACTGTGCCAGAGACACTGGCAATCTTTGCAAATGCTAAATCTTCAGTTGTCTGTGATATATGAAAAATAGTTACTTATAGATTCATGATTTTCTTAAACGGTGTATGTAAGTAATATTCGGCAGACAGTTGATCAAGTCTATTACCTGTGTGAACATAAAATGTCCTAGGCCTAGAAATGGTGTCAAAAGCTCTTGGGAAATCCATGAGTCTCTGTCCCGAAGCCAGAGTATTTTTATATGCAGTGGGCAACTCTCCATCCATATCTTCTGCATTAAATTATGAGTCCTGGGCTTTGTGGAACCATTTGAGTGACAGATATCTCACCTGCTTCTGGACCCACCTTGATGGTGATCTACATAAGTTAGATCAAAACAGCAACTTTTCAAGCAAAAAGCATCATAATGCAGCCGTGTGTGTGCATGGTGGGTGGGCACCTAACTGTATCTAAACTATATCTACCACCTAACTGCATCTCCATCCCTTTAGTGAATTTTGATTACTAAATTTTTCAAGTAAATTATATCTTCTGATTGGTGACTTTCTTTCTGAATTCGAAGTTGGACACAATCCTGCAGGCTTCTCTAATGAATAAGAATGTTAATGGATCTCAAAGTCACTCTTCTGGAATCAATTTTAATTTTACGATTTCACAAATAAAGAATGCACTAGACTGGTTTAATATGTAACAAACCCAGACCCACCCAGATTGTTTTTTAAGCTGAGTTGTTATTATGGTCTCTTTTCCTTGGAATTTGGGCTTTTGGGGGCAGAGGGCAGAAAATGAAGAAAAGTCTAATTGGTTTCTTTTTATCCTATAATGCTGTGTTCCTGGGCTGTGTTTGAGACAGAATTGCCTCCCTGCCCTTAGCTTAAGGGTCTAAAAGTTCCTTCAAGATAAATTTATAATTCCCTTTCAAAGTACAACTTTTGAAGTTCACCTGAAGATGAAGCAGTATTCCATCACAGACAGAGGTTATAGTAGTCATACATTGTAAGATTTCTTTCTTCCCGTCTATCAAAATAAAAGTATCCCAGAAACTTGTGCAGTAGAAAGAGTAAAATCTGTAAGAATTTCACTGAGAGAACAGAGTCCAAGGTGGCTTTCTGTGCTGTACTCTGGGATAAAAAGTGGGTCCAAGTTTGAACAGGGGCTTTCTCTGATGTTCTGTCTTACATTGCTGTTTTCACACAGCAATAGCTATGTGAGGTTGCCACTAGGAATAAGACACAGAGACAGACTGAAGCTCCCTTCCCACCCCCAGGGTCCTCTAAGGCTTTGTCATCAGAACTGGACCTGGGATTGTGGTTGCCTTCTGTATGTCAGCACCACAGAGCGGGGAAGAGGTAAGCAGGCGGAAACCCGTGCTGAGCAGTTCACCAGTCTCACCATTTACTCACCACATGTTGAAATAAGAGCGGCGGAGCTGCGTCCCCCCCCCCCCCCCCCCC